>NC_083294.1:17694615-18068864 GCF_963506605.1 Zootoca vivipara
CCAGGTAGAACAAAGCTCTTTAGGAAGGAGAGGTGGCACGCACCACAAAGATCATGCCATGGAGAGAGGAACAGCAGAAGCTGGAGAAGCAGATGGTGCTGCAGGATTGAACAAAATCTGCCAAGGCTGCAGGAGCCAGGAATATTCAGATCTAGAAAGGGAGGCAGGAAATCTGCAAAGGCAAACTGGAAGCAAGGGTAAAGCAGGTTGCTCCAATGGGATGGAAACCAAGGATTCCCCCAAGGTCCACAGTGCATCTGCAGACACTGGGTGGATGTGCCCCAGAATACTCTCAGCCATCCGCAAGGGGAGGATGAAGGAGACCTCCCGAATGGAGAACCAGCCCAGGTTGGAGGGACAGAGGAGGAGGATCCCCTACAATCTTGATGAGGTCCGGGAATTTATGGTGCAGAAGATGGCAGAAAGGAGAAAGATGGCCCAGGAAGAAAAGCGAGCTTTAAGGGAGGCGCAGGAGGCAAGGAAGAGGAGGCTAAAAGAGGTGGAGAGGAAGCAGAAAGAAGCCTTCAGCAACAGCAGCAGGAGAAAGGCTTACCCAGAGGAGGAAGTGGGTGAGAAGTTCAACCGGGGAAGCACGTCCACAAAGTACACCAAGTGTCACTGGAGCCCAGTAAGGATATAAGATGTGTGTTTGAGTGGTGGAAAGAATGGTTGGTGAGCTGTAATTCAAAAGTCCAAGAGAGAGCAGCAAAAAAGGGGAATGCAGCGGGATTCTGTCCTGGTCCCAGTGTTCCTCAACATCTTTATAAACAAATTGGATGAAGGAATTGAGGAGATGCTCATCAAATTTGCAGATGACAGCAAACTGGGAGGGGTAGCTACGGTAATGCCGGAGAAGACAGAATCGGGATTCAAGATGGTCTTAACAGATTGGATAGGTAAAGGGACCCCTGACCATTAGGTCCAGCCGTGACCGACTCTGGGGTTGCGGTGCTCATCTCGCATGATTGGCCGAGGGAGCCAGCGTACAGCTTCCAGGTCATGTGGCCAGCATGACTATCTGGCGAACCAGAGCAGCACACGGAAACAGCGTTTATCTTCCCGCTGGAGCGGTACCCATTTATCTACTTGCACTTTGAAGTGCTTTCGAACTGCTAGGTTGGCAGGTGCAGGGACCAAGCAACGGGAGCTCACCCCGTCACAGGGATTCGAACTGCCAACCTTCTGATTGGCAAGCCCTAGGCTCTGTGGTTTAACCCACAGCGCCGGTCCAAACTAACAAAATGATTTTCAATAGGGACAAATGTAGGCAGGAATAGCCAGCTGCTCAAATATAAGATGGGGGGAACAACTGGTTTGCCAGTAGTACTTATGAAAAGGATCTATGGATCTTAGTAGACCACAAGCTTAACATGTGTCTACAGTGTGATGCAGCAGCAAAAAAAACCCCTCTATGCTATTTTTAGCTACATCAACAGAAGTATGGTGTTCAGATCAAAGGAAGTCATAGTACTGCTCTATTCTGCCTTGGTCAGATCCCAATTGGGGTACTGGGTCCAGTTCTGGGTGCTGCAATTTAAGAAGAATATTAACAAATGGGAATGTGGACAGAGGAGGGTGACCAAGTTGATAAAGGAACCCAAGCCTTAAGAGGAATGGCTGAGGGAGCTGGGTAGGCTGGAGAAAGGGAGACTGAGAGATGATAGCCATCTTCAAATATCTAAAGGGCTGTCCCATGGAAAATGGAACAAGCTTGTTTTCTGCTGCTCTGGAAGGGAGGAGCTGAACCAATGGATTCAAATGACAGGAAAGGAGATTCTAACTGGAGGGCACCAGGTTTTTTTTTGGGGGGGGAATAAAATCCAGCATTTTTGCAAAGTGGATGCTCTTTTCCATTTCAGGAATCGGAAGTCTCGCATTGGGTCCGCCAAACATCACATGCTCTTCTGAGGGGTGAGGTAGGGTTTCCCAGGTAAGATGGTTGCCATCGGTCCCAGGTGCTGAGAAGAGGGATAGAATTGAAGCAACCAGTCCTATTTTGGGGTTTTTGAAAAATGTTTTCCTTCCTTTCTGGTTCTTTTGTCTTGTCAGTGAGGAGTGTCCAGAGGTGTCCAAGATAGCAGAGGTGACCAGAAGCTCAGATTTGTTTCGCATTAGTGTTAGTCACAGCCCTCTAAGGCTGAGGGACCTGGACGTTGCCCCACCGGAACTGTCCAGACTTTCTCCCCACAGAAGCAAACAAGAGAAAGTCAGAGCCATTGCCCTTCTCGCCAGGAGCCTCAGTGAGCGGCTAGAAAATGAGACAAAAAGCCTGAGAGCCAGAAACAGGCCACTTGAATCTTCAGGGGACCAAGGGTGGCCAACGGGACCCCCATCTCTGTCAGAGGGACCTTCTGCCACCTCAAAGCCTGAAGCTCCACCTGCAGCATGTGAAAATGCCTTTTGGGAGCCCAACCATTTCCGTAGTCCATCACTGCATGCTCAGGAGAACTCTCTCCGTCCAGAAGGAGCAGCAGCAGTAGCAACCCAGGTCGCCATGGAGAGGATCTGGGCCTTCTTGTCCATTGCCAGAGTTCATGGTCAGGGACCGCAGTGGGATCTTTCCTCTGAGGCGGAAGAGCAACATGCAGCCAGTGCAAAAAACATCAAGGAAAGGTGGAAAGGTGAGCTGAGGCATTTCCTGGGTTGCTGGTCCCTGCTCTACCAGCTGAGCTATCTCAGCACCCAATATGTAACTTCCTGTTTCCTCCCTTTCTCTCTCCTCAACCAGACATGCTCTATGCTTGCTCCACTCCCAGGCACAAGCCTGAAACAGTTTTGACTGTAATAATAAAATAATAATAATAATAATAATAATAATAATAATAAATAAATAAATAATAAATAATAATTTATTATTTATATCCCACCCATCTGGATGAGCTTCCCCAGCCACTCTGGGCGGCTTCCAACAAAATAGTAAAATACAGTAATCCATCAAACATTAAAAGCTTCCCTAAACAGGGCTGCCTTCAGATGTCTTCTAAAAGTCTGGTAGTTGTTGTTCTCTTTGACATTTGGTGGAGGGCAATCCACAGAGCGGGTGCCACTACCGAGAAGGCCCTCTGCCTGCTACCATCCATCCTCCAACTGCCTCCAGACACTCACACAGGACCTTCACCGCCTTACTGGTTCTGATTTGAAAGAGAGGTAGAGCTGGGTATCATCTGTGTGAGTGCCTGGAGGCGGTTGGAGGATGGATGGTGGCTAACAGATTGAGATTGAATCCTGACAAGACAGAAGTACTGTTTGTGGGGGACAGGAGGTGGGCAGGTGTGGAGGACTCCCTGGTCCTGAATGGGGTAACTGTGCCCCTGAAGGACTAGGTGCGCATCCTGGGAGTCATTCTGGACTCACAGCTGTCCATGGAGGCGCAGGTCAATTCTGTGTCCAGGGCAGCTGTCTATCAGCTCCATCTGCTACGCAGGCTGAGACCCTACCTGCCTGCAGACTGTCTCGCCAGAGTGGTGCATGCTCTGGTTATCTCCCGCTTGGACTACTGCAATGCGCTCTACGTGGGGCTACCTTTGAAGGTGACTCGGAAACTACAACTAATCCAGAATGCGGCAACTAGACTGGTGACTGGGAGCGGCCGCCGAGACCACATAACACCGGTCTTGAAAGATCTACATTGGCTCCCAGTACGTTTCTGAGCACAGTTGTTGGTGCTGACCTTTAAAACCCTAAATGGCCTCGGTCCAGTATACCTGAAGGAGCGTCTCCACCCCCTCGTTCTGCCTGGACGCTGAGGTCCAGTACCGAGGGCCTTCTGACGGTTCCCTCGTTGCGAGAAGCCAAGTTGCAGGGAACCAGGCAGAGGGCCTTCTTGGTGGTGGCTCCTGCCCTGTGGAACGCCCTCCCATCAGATGTCAAAGAGAAAAACAGCTACCAGATTTTTAGAAGACATCTGAAGGCAGCCCTGTTTAGGGAGGCTTTTAATGTTTAATTATTTTATTTCATTTTTCTCTTGTAAGCTGCCCAGAGTGGCTGGGGAAATCCAGCCAGATGGGCGGGGTATAAATAATAAATTATTATTATTATTATTATTATTATTATTATTATTATTATTATCCGCATACTGATGAACACCCAGCCCAAACCCCCTGATGATCTCTCCCAGCGGCTGCATGCAGATGTTTAAAAGCATGGGGGAGAGGACAGAACCCTGAGGCACCCCACAAGTGAGAACCCAGGGGTCTGAACGCTCATCCCTCCCCACCACTTTCTGAACATGGCCCAGGAGGAAGGAGAGGAACCACTGTATGACAGTGCCCCCAGCTCCCAACCCCTCTAGACGGTCCAGAAGGATGTTATGGTTGATGGTGTCAAAAGCCGCTGAGAGATCCAGCAGGACTAGGAAGCAGCTCTCACCTTTGTCCCTAGGCCACTGGAGATCATCAACCAAGTTTCAGTCCCATTGAGGCTTGAATCCCAACTGGAAGGGATCCAAATCGTCCGCTGCTTCCAGGTGTGCCTGGAGTTGTTCAGCAACCACTCGCTCAATCACCTTGCCCAAGAATGGAAGATTTGACACTGGGCGATAGTTGGCCACATTGGCCACATCTAAAGATGGTTTTTTAAGAAGCGGTTTAATAACCGCCTCTTTCAGCGGGTCTGGGAAGGCTCCCTCACAGAGAGAAGCATTCACCAACCCGCGAAGCCCATCGCCCAGCCCTTCCTGGATTGCTTTTATAAGCCAGGACAAGGGCGTAGCCAGGATCAAAACTAGGGGGGGGGGGCAAGCCATGATCATTCAGGGGCGGGGCCACAAAGTGGGAACGTGGGCGGGGCTACAGGGCCAGCTGGCCTGACGACATCGTGGTGGCGGCAGCGGCGGCAGCGGCCACCTTGTGCTTCTGGGGCTGGCAACGGCGGCGGCTACCCTGCTTGGCTGGAGAGGACGGGAGGGTCGGGCAGGCAAGAGGGGGTGACAGGGTGGGCGAGGGCAAGGCAAGGCACGGCCGCAGTCACGACGGCTCCGAGGCGTTGCTGCATATCAGCATAATATTTCAACCATGTTGTGGGTTCAAGCCCCACCTTAGGAAAAAATTCCTGCATTGCAGGGGGTTGGACTAGATGACCCTTGTGGTCCCTTCCGACTACAATTCTATGATTCTATTGATATATTGCCATAGCATATGCATCATTCTGCTTTCTTGAATTGTCCTACTCCTAGGCATAGCAGCCAACTCCTAGAGGCCTAGGTGCCCCCCCCAATACTAGTAAATACCGTATGTGAAAGAGTCACACACACCCCATTTTGATGGGGTTTCTATGTGGGGCTTATCTGCCCCCACCCATATTTTATTAAGAATGGAAGAGAGAGGGAAGGAAGGAAGAAATAGAGAGAGGGATAACTCATATTTGTGGGTGCCTCTGGGTGACGCTGTGATGCTGGAACTCTGCAGCAAGAGGACGGGAGGGTCGGGCAGGGGAGAGGGGGTGGCAGGGCGGGTGAGGGCGAGGGAAGGCACGGCCGCAGTCACGACAGCTCCGAGGCGTTGCTGCATATCAGCATAATATTTCAGCCATGTTGTGGGTTCAAGCCCCACCTTGGGGGAAAAATCCTGCATTGCAGGGGGTTGGACTAGATGACCCTTGTGGTCCCTTCCGACTACAATTCTATGATTCCATTGATATATTACCATAGCATATGCATCATTCTGCTTTCTTGAATTGTCCTACTCCTAGGCATAGCAGCCAAATCCTAGAGGCCTAGGTGCCTCTCCCCCCCCCCCAATTACTGGTAAATACCGTATTTGAAAGAGTCACACACACCCCATTTTGATGGGCTTTCTATGTGGGGCTTATCTGCCCCCCCCCGTATTTTATTAAGGATGGAAGAGGGAGGGAAGGAAGGAATAATAGAGAGAGGGATACCTCATATTTGTGGGTGCCTCTGGGTGATGCTGTGATGCTGGAACTCTGCAGCAAGAGGATGGGAGGGTCGGGCAGGGGAGAGGGGGTGGCAGGGCAGGCGAGGGCGAGGCAAGACAGGGCCGCAGTCTCGATGGCTCCGAGGCGTTGCTGCATATCAGCATAATATTTCAACCATGTTGTGGGTTCAAGCCCCACATTGGGGGGAAATTCCTGCATTGCAGGGGGTTGGACTAGATGACCCTTGTGGTCCCTTCCGACTACAATTCCATGATTCTATTGATATATTACCATAGCATATGCAGGATTCTGCTTTCTTGAATTGTCCTAGGCATAGCAGCCAACTCCTAGAGGCCTAGGTGCCTCCCCCCCCCCAAAGAAATTACTGGTAAATACTGTATTTTAAAGAGTCCTCCCCCCCCCATGTTGATGGGCTTTCTATGTGGGGCTTATCTGCCCCCCCAGTATTTTATTGAGGATGGAAGAGGGAGGAAAGGAAGGAAGAAATAGAGAGAGGGATAACTCACATTTGTGGGTGCCTCTGGGTGACGCTGTGATGCTAGAACTCTGCAGCAAGAGGAAGATACCGGTACACCTGTACAGGAGCCTTGTAAGCAGCTTTCTCTCTGCTTGATTTACAGCAGGCACGTCCAACAGGTAGATTGTGATCTACCAGTAGATCACTGGATGTCTGTGGTAGATCACTGCTAGATCACTGGCACCCCTAAAAAAAGCTCACCCAAATTTTTCCTCCTCCCTAAAAAAAGCTGAACTATGACCTGAAGCCCTAAACAAAAATGGGCCTCCCTCCCTCCTAAAAGAAGCTCAACAAGTTTGACCTAAACCCCCCAAAACAGGGCTTCCCTTCCTTAAAAAAACTCAACAGCTTTGACCTGAACCCCCCAAAAGGGGGTAGATCACTCCCAGTTTTTAACTCTGTGAGTAGATCAGAGTCTCTTGGGAGGTGGCCACCCCTGATTTACAGTATACAGATGCAGGAGGAGGGGCAGACTGGAACACCAATGCTTTTTATAAACATCACTGTGTCTATCAAAGCTACAGCCCTTCTTATTCACTTCCTTTTAGCCTTGCAGGGCCACCTTAGTCAAATTGAATCCTCTGCACCCTCATTAAATCGCCAATAGAACTGTTAATGCGATCCCTGAATGCCCATTAACAACTCCCACTGAATAACAATAGGGTGAATAGGGTGGACCTTGCCTGAAGGGATATTCTGCTCCATTGTCTTAACTGCTTAAGTACTGGTAGCCACTTTGCTTTATTTATTTGATGTGTTTTTGTTACAGCTGTGTTCCCGCCCCCAGCAAGTGGAGAGCTGCTCTTGCTAAAGCAAAGCCCTTTCCACTTCAGTTTTTGGAGGGGCAAAGTATTGGTTATGGTCTGTAAAATACAATAATTTTTTGCTTCTAGGGGGGGCAGCTGCCCCCTCCTGCCCCCCCCTGTCTACACCCATGAGCCAGGATGGGCAAGGGTCAAGGAGACAGGTGGTTGGTTTCACTCGTCCAAGCAGCCTGTCCACATCCTCGGAAGTAACAGATTGGAATTGATCCCACGCAACTTGACCAGACAGCACTCTAGCACTCCCCCGCCCCGGCCCTGCTCCCACGGTAGAGTCTACCTCTTCCTGAATCTGAGCGACTTTATCTGCATTTTTTTTTGCAAAATCATTGCAGGAGATCATGTGGCCTGTACTGTACCCAATGGAGCAGGTTCTGCTAAATTGCGAACCGCCTGAAAGTCTCTTAAGTATTTTACCTGCATTGTTTGTACTACTGCTGTAGCTGAAGACCAATGCAAGACTGTTGAGTTAGTAATCATAGTCTGTTGTCCGATTTCTTTGCTTAGAGGGGTAAGAAAGGTGGAAGCTAGATTACTTTGTTGCTGGACTTGCTCAAGAAGAAGCTTTGCAGCCTAATTCCTATACTTCTAATCCCATCTGCTGCCAAGGATGGGATTTTAAAACTCTGTTTAACCCACAAACATGGGTTCCTGGAGGGATAAATTGAAACTAACTGAAGGTGGCTCAGTTGGTTAGAGTGTGGTTCAGATAATGCCTAGGTTGTGGGTTTGATCCCTGCAACAGGACAGCTGCACATTCCTGCATTGCAGGAAGTTAGACTGGGTGATCCTCTGGATCCCGTCCAACTCTACAATTCTTACCCATTAAAACCCATTTGACACCTAGACGTCATCCTCATTGTAAAAAAACTGAGCTTGGGCCTCAAAGCCGTCCATACATACCATATATTCCAGCGTATAAGATGACTGGGCATATAAGACGACCCCCAACTTTTCCAGTTAAAATATAGAGTTTGGGATATACTCGCCATATAAGAAATACGACCCGGCGTATGAGATGACCCCTGACTTTTGAGAAAATTTTCCTGGGTTAAAAAGTGATCTAATACGCAGGAACATACAGTAATCCTTCCTTTTCTTCTAAAGGTTTTTTTGCAAGTAGGGGACCTGAAAGAGGACCCTCCCCCGAGACGCCAGGTGCCTCACCTGCCACACCACACCTGCAGTTCCTCACCCGAAGGTAAGCACCTCCTGACCCTCATGGACCTTCACTGCTGCTGTGGTGCCCCATCAGAATGCAAGAAAAGCCTGCATGATCAAGCCAATAGCCAGTCCAGTCCAACATCCTGTCCCCACAGTGGCCAGCCAGATGCCTGCAAGAAACCTACAAGCAGAACCCAATCACAAGGGCCCTCTCCTTTCCTGTGACTTTCAGCAACTGGCACTACCTCTGACTGTGGAAGTAGAGCAGAGCCATCATGGCTTGTAGCCACCCAGAGCCCTCTCCTCCTCTATGAATTGGTCTAATCTGCATGCAGCACAGAGTTAAACTATCGAAGTCGCTGCTGCCACCAACATGAATGGCTTTAAAATTATTAGACAAATCCATGGAGGGGAGGGCTATCAATGGCTGCTAGGCACGATGGCTGTGCTCTGATGCTACAGATGGAGGCAGCAATGCTTCTGAAAGCCAGCTGCTGGAAACTACAGGAGGGATGAGTTCTTGTGCCCAGATCTTGCTTGTAGGTTTCCCATTGGGAGCATGTGGCTGGGGGCCATGGTGAGGACAGGATGCTGGGCTTCCCTATTTAGGGAACTTTTAATGTTTAACAGACCATTGTATTTTAATATTTTGTTGGAAGCCGCCCAGAATGCCTGGGGAAACCCAGCCTGATCGGCGGGGTATAAATAATAAATTATTATATTTATTATTTATATTTACTAGATGGGCCATTGGCCTGATCCAGCAGGTCTCTCTTTATGCTGTTATGTTCTAAACCAGACATCCCCAAACTCCGGCCCTCCAGATGTTTTGGACTACAATTCCCATCATCCCTGACCACTGGTCCTCTTAGCTAGGGATCATGGGAGTTGTGTGCCAAAACATCTGGAGGGCCTGCAGTTTGGGGATGCCTGTTCTAAACTCTCCTTGCCAAATGCAAAATTCAAATATCTTTAAAAAGGATTTTGGGTGCTCCATTTCCCGGAGAGCCCCTTTGCGGCTTTCAGCTTCTGCAAATGGTAGTCCAAGGATTTTGGGAAGCACAGTGACTTTCTGTTCATGAACAGTTCCTTTATGGCTGAACTTTCCAAACTTTTCATGTTGGTGACACACTTTTTACACATGCATAATTTCACGATACAGTAATCCAGTTTTACTAGCGTGCCGGAAGTTAAACTAACCCCTTTCCGGCCCTGAGAGGAGCTTGGGGAGCGTTCACGCGACATGCCTACACAGTGCAGCTGACACACTAATGTGTCGCGACACACAGTTTGGAAAGCTTGGCTTTGTGTGGTGCCTGCTCGTGTGTGTGTGTGTGTTTTAATATGAACCCAGAGAAGAGGAGCAGTGTTGTGTAGTTTTAGAGTGTCAGAGTAGGATCTGGGACAGCAGGGTTCAATTCTCCACTCAGCCATGAAGCTCACTGTGTGTCCTTGGGGCCAGTCACCGCCTCTCATCTTAACCCCCATGGGGATTAAATGAGGACTAGGAACCTGGGAGAGAGCAGGGTTCAAATCCCCACATGGCCATGAAGCTCACTTGGACAAGTCACTCGCTGTCAGCCTAACCTACCTCACAGGGTTGTTGTGGGGACTCCATGAAGAGAAGGGGACTAATCACCACCGCCCTTGAACTCACTGGAGAAAAAGGTGGGCTATAAATGCAATAACGTGGGTGGTGCTGTGGGTTAAGCCACAGAGCCTAGGGCTTGCTGATCAGAAGGTTGGCGGTTCAAATCCCCACAATGGGGTGAGCTCCCGTTGCTTGGTCCCAGCTCCTGCCAACCTAGCAGTTTGAAAGCACGTCAAAGTGCAAGTAGATAAATAGGTACCGCTACAGCGGGAAGGTAAATGGCGTTTCCATGTGCTGCTCTGGTTAGCCAGAAGCGGCTTTGTCATGCTGGCCACATGACCTGGAAGCTGTACGCCGGCTCCCTCGGCCAATAAAGCGAGATGAGCGCCGCAACCCCAGAGTTGGTCATGACTGGACCTAATGGTCAGGGGTCCCTTTACCTTTAAATGCAATAAAGAAAGAAGAACAGTTCTACAATTGACCACAGGGTGGCACTGCTAGCCCAGGCAAAGGCCATGTGAGTTGGGTGCACCAAAGGATCCCCACAGATGCTCAGGGACTTCCTTTTGGGGCAGCTGCATGAGAAGAGGAGGTTGGGATAGATCCTGTGGTCAATCCTTACGGATTCCATTTCTTTCAGTTGAACTCTTTTGGCACAACTGTGAATTTCCTAGTCTCTCTACTGTGATTCCTGCATTGCAGGGGGTTGGGTTATTATTCCTTCTCCCCCACAAAAAGGGGGGCGTCTCTATGACAGCAACAGCTGGGTGTCTTCAGACCCAGGAAACGCCTTCCTGTCCAGATGGGGGAAGAGATCCTCAGCTGTGGCTGACCAGGCTTGGGAGACAAAGTGTAGAAACCAGACAGAAAAGGCTGAGCTGGGTTTTCTTTTTCCTGGTCTCTTCTGAACTCATCCTTTGTGGGGTGAGAGATTAGAGGTATTAAGGTGTTCTCTTTGGGAGCTGGGGGGTGAGAGCAGGAGGGCATGGCACCCTGCTCCTTTACCATCAACAAAGGGGGGGGTTGCAGTGAAAGGTCATATAGCGCAGTAGCCAAGCATCCCAGGTACAGGAGGGTCCCAGATTCAATCCCCAAATGCATTTCTAGGTAGGGCTGGTGCCTTCCTGTGTTCCCTGTTTAATCGAGCAAAAATGAGAAACAGAGTCTTACTTTATTTTTAGGGGGTCATAGCTCAGTGGGAGAGCTCCTCCTTACATATTCTCCTTTTAAATTCAATCCTATTTAATTGTGGATGATATAAAAACATTTCCCTTCTATCCGCTGCTGTTCTGTCCCTTCTCTTGGAGTTCCATAAAATGTCCTTTTTTTTCTTTGCTTTTTCACACATTTCCCTCTAATCCCTTTAGCTCAGCTTGGCAGTCAAGTCTTTGCAGAGGATCCCAGGGGCTTCCTTGTTGCGTCCCTCTGACTTGGCCTTGGTATCTCTGCCAGGAATGTCAGATGCTCTTCCGTCTTCTGTACAGGGATGGCCGGGGGGAACTTTATTCAACTTGAGGGCCACATTGTCTTCTAAGAAGCCTTCTGGGGCCACCTGCCAGTGGTGGGAAGGGCCACGGGAAAAGAGGGCAGAACAACAAATGAAAATTTTGTTATTCTTATTATTTTCATCAAAAGAAAACCTCAGAATGTGGTGGGCCATCCTTCATTGGAGGTTTTAAAGCAGAGGACCTGTCTGATATGCTTTAGTTGAGATTCCTGCATTGCAGGAGGTTGGACTAGATGAGCCTTGGGTGTACCTTCCAACTCTGCAATGCTATGTTTCTATGCTTAGGGTGTGTGGCATGCTAAAGTCTGAAAGTAATTACTTTCCCTTGCTTTCTGGATGAGTAGCTGTCTTGATCTCTCTCGTACTAGAAACAAATCCTCTGTTTAGTTATTGGAGAGGAACCTGATTGATATATTGATTTCAAATTAATTAATAAAAAGTATGCACCACTTGATTGCTTACATCCCTAATTTCCATGGCCTATTTTTATTATTGCGATTTTTCATAAGAATCTTTTATTTTATGTTGACTGCCAAGGGGTCTTTGCTTTTAATCAGTACGGTCCAGCAAATAAATAAATGCAGCTTATGTTTCTCCCTTTCTGTTCATATCAGGCCACAAACCAGCCCCTTGGTGGAAACCTGCATTTCCCCCCACCAGAATTTCAGAATGGAAGACCCCAGGGAGAAGCCCTATCATGAGAAGATTCAGGGTGAGGAGATGCACTTGTGAAACCTTTTCTTCCCTCCCTCCCTTCCTCTGGTGTTGGGTGTCCGAGCTACACCCAAGCCAGTTACAGCTAATTTCTGGTGTCTATGCTCTGGTGACTTCTAGGCTAGACTGCTGCCTAGAAGTGAGGTGGGGCTGCCCAGGAAGACAGTTCAGAAGCTGTACCGGCTACCAATTAGATTCCAGGCCCAATTCAAAGTGCTGGTCTTGACCTACATAGGACTCCAATACCTTCAGGGCCCTGTCTTCCCATATGAACTGACTCGGACCCTGCAATCATCATCTGAGACCTTTCTTTGTGTGCTGGACCTTAGAGTGGAAAAAAATATTATTGCCCCTAGACAATTTGTAAAGGCACTTAGATCATAGAATTGCAGAGTTGGAAGTCATCTAGTCCAACCCCCTGCAAAGCAGCAATCACTTTTTAATGTGAAACTTGCTGCTTATCAAGCTCATACAGCAAAAAGGAGAAATAAAATACTCATTAATTAATTAAGACAGCATATATTTTCTATTTTTATATTTATTTCATAAAATGTATATACTGCTTGATTGTAAAACAAATCAAAAGCTCAAAAAGGTATACAAAGGTTTTTTGTTTGTTTAGTCGTTTAGTCCTGTCTGACTCTTTGTGACCCCATGGACCAGAGCACGCCAGGCACTCTTGTCTTCCACTGCCTCCCGCAGTTTGGTCAGACGCATGTTGGTAGCTTCGAGAACACTGTCCAACCATCTCGTCCTCTGCCGTCCCCTTATCCTTGTGCCCTCAATCTTTCCCAACATCAGGGTCTTTTCCAGGGAGTCTTCTCTTCTCATGAGGTGGCCAAAGTATTGGAGCCTCAGCTTCATGATCTGTCCTTCCAGTATAATTATGTATACAAAGGTATACATAATTTAAAAAAATATCAATTTTCTTTTTGCCACAATAGTTTAAACTTTCTAAGCATCCGGACAGGCTTGTTTAAACAGGAATGTTATTAGTAGCCACTGAAATGAGTGCAATTTAGGCAACTGTTTGATATCAAGAGGCAGGGAGTTCCAAAGTTCCAATATCTGAGCTCATTAGGTGCCTCTTAAATTACTGTTCTCCACTAATGCAAGCTATACAGTAATATACTGTATGTCCTCTGGAGGGGCTCCACTGTCTTTTTTATGCCACCAGAGAGCGCTGTTCTCTTACTAGTTAAGCACAAGGTGATAAAAACACTGTACAGTAGTGCCTTTGGCAAGGTTTAAACCACCCACTTATCCCAAACAGAGAGCAATAGCCTCCCATCCCTGAAGCAGACACCTGATTTGCAGGTTCAGTTCCCAGCATCTTCAGCCCTTTCCCAAGAACCACAAGGACTACTGTATAATCTTTATTTGTAGGGTATGGGCCATTGTTCTGCTGCAGAAGGCCAATGTGTGCAGAAGGTTCTCAGATTCAATCCCCTGCGGCTGCTTCAGGTAGGGCTGG
Source organism: Zootoca vivipara (assembly GCF_963506605.1). Taxonomy (NCBI): domain Eukaryota; kingdom Metazoa; phylum Chordata; class Lepidosauria; order Squamata; family Lacertidae; genus Zootoca; species Zootoca vivipara. The sequence goes on from NC_083294.1 coordinate 17,708,299, forward strand.
GAATACCCGCAGAGCTATTGCTACCAGTCAGTGCAGGTAATGCTGAGCTAGATGGGCCAGTGGCGATAGATAGAAGGCAGCTTATTTTGCGATGTTTTTAAAAGTGAAGCCTCATGAATTTGGATTAAGTGGTTATTGCTGACACTGTTTTTAAAACAGGGCAGAGAATTTGCCATTGATGGAACAGACTGCTGTCCAGCCTAAAATAAGAAAAAAACGCTAATCTGTTGCTTATCTTAATTAGGAATTTTGTTGGATTCTGCTTAAACCTTGCAAGGGTGTCATCAGCAAGAAGCAATTTAGCAGACTGGGGCTGGAGAGTGTTTTTTGAATAATACCTTGAGATGCAAACTGCTCCTCCTGAGAGTTAAATAGGGCGTGTGACACTTCAGACAGTTAATGCGAGACTCTCTGTGCTCTAAAACACTCAGGATCATGTGCGTAAAGGAGAGGAGGGCATTATGCAGGCAAATGTCAGAACAGGACAAGAAAAGCCACCACCTGATGACTGCCAAACACAAATAGTATTGGGTAGATTCTAAAGAAAGTCCTTCTTCCCACAGCACATAATTAAACTGTGGAACTCCCTCCCACAGCGAAGGATGGTTTTGAAAGGGGATATTGAGGGCTACTAGTCACCATGACCATTCTCTGTTTCAATGACGAGGCAGCAATGCTTCTGAATGCCAGTTACTGGACACCACAGGAAGGGGGGGGTCCTCTTGCACTCGGGTCCTGCTTGAGAACAGGGGGCTGGACTAGATGGGCCACCTTCGGCCTGATCCAAAAGACTCTTCTGATGCTCGTATGTTCTTTCTTTAGGGCTCCAGCCTAAGGCATCTGCTGGCAGCTTTCCCCCCCAGGGGCACCAGGTCTCTGGCCTAAAGTCCCTTCCCACCAACCAGCTCCTTGGCAGAACCATCCCTGCAAAAGAATCTGGTGAAATGAGTGAGACAACGGATCCCACCAGCCAGGTATGGGGCTTGCACTTCCCACTCCTTTCCAAGCCATATATGATTTGGGATTATAAAAGGGGGTCTCCTTCAGGGCTGCTGATATTCTACATTATTAGTATCACCATCATCATCATCGAATCATCGAATCATAGAGTTGATCAGGGCACCCAAGAGTCATCTTATGGAACCTCCAGACCCAGAAGCACTCTATCTCAATTCCCAGTATTCAGCCGCTGTGAGAACAGGATGCTGGATTAGGCGGGCCACTGTTGTGATCCAGCTGGCTCTTCTTAGGTCAAAGGGGAGGCAGCCTTATTCCCTCTGTTCCTCTGCTTCCCTTCAGGTGGAAATCCAGCACCTGCAGAACTTCTCCAGGTCTTCCCACCAGGAGAGGCAGTTCCTCTTGCAGCAGCAGAATGAGCTCCTGCAGGAGGAGAGGTGGACAGCGCAGTGCTGGCAGCAGCTGCTCAGGCTGGCAGAGAGGTCCCCCCTCTGGCCTCTGGGCAGGAGAAGATCCTTCTGGTTTTTTACAGGAGATGGAAGTTAAGAACACGAGTACATAAGAAGAACCTGCTGGATCAGGCCCATGGGCCACCAAGCCCAGCATCCTGTTCTTGCAGTGGCTATAGGACTTAGTAACCCAGATGGTCTGCCTCTGCATCTGGAGGTTCCATAAGAGCACCAGAAAAGGCCCTGCTGGATCAGTCTAATGCATTTAATCCTGCATCCTGTTCTCACAGTGGCTGAACAGTTGCAAGCAGGACCAGAGCACAAAAACCCTCTCTCCCTGCTATAGCTTCAACCACTTCTGCCTCCGACAGTGCAGGAACAGCATAGCCATTGTGGCAAGTAACTATCATTAGCCTTCTCCTCCTCTATGAATTTGTCCAATCCTCTTTTTAAGCCACCCACCTTACTGCCTCCTGTAGCAGTGAGTTCCATGGTTTAACTAAGAAGTCCTTCTTTTATCTGTCCTGAATCTTCCAACACTCAGCTTCATTAGATGGCCCTGAGTTCTTATTTATTTATTTATTTATTTATTTATTTATTTATTTATTTATTTATTACATTTATACACCACCTTCATTGTCCAAGGACCTCAAGTCAGTGTACATGGTTCTCTTCTTCCTCCCCATTTTAGCATCCCTGTGAGATAGGTTAGGCTAAGAGATGGTGACTGGCACAAAGTCACCCAGTGAGCTTCATAGCCAAGCCTTTGGCAGTATGCAGTTTGACTTACTTTCCTTTGTATAAAACAAGCCCGAAGGAGGCTCCCAACCCACTCACAGGTCCTTGTATGATCAGTGAAAACAGTTGGCCCTGGCAATTATTAACCACTCTCAATTCCACCCTGATAATTGCCACATGCCTGGATTTTAACTTGTCTGAATTAATTTTAAGATGTATTTTAATTAACTGATGTCTGTTTTTATGCTTATTGTGTTCTTTTCATGATGTTGGCCGCTCTGGGACAGATCTTTGCACCCTAGCGGCGCATATGCTAAAGACAACACAGCCCAAGGGCCATATTCCATTCTCAACCACCATCCAAGGGCCACATGATAGTAGTGGTGGGGCCAGAGGCAAAAGCAGGCAGAGCAATGGATATAAGTTTCACATTTGCACAGCAAACTATTATTATTATTATCTTTATCATCATCATCATCATCATCATCATCATCATCATCATAGCTGAGTGGGAATTTGAACACTAGTCTCTCAGATCATAACCCAACACTCTAAACCACCACACCACACTGTTATTTGATTTGGAAAAATAATAATGAAATGAAAAAACCAGTATCAAAAATTAAAAACAGGCAGCAAAGATTAAAACAATTAAACAGGTCCCAGAAGATAAAAAATAAAAAGATATTCACCTGATGCTAAAAAGATAATGCCTTGATACTTACCTTATGCAGGTTGATTTGTTTTAACCAGGGAAACACCAGCTGTGGAGTGGAGACCACTTTTTGACTAGCACCTACAATATTACCAACATTATTCCACTCCAATCCCTGGAAAAATTGTGCACCCTTTTTTCAAATGGTCATGAATACAGTGAGAAATGGGCATAAATATAGGGCTTTATAAATAAACCTCTGTACCTAATGTTAGCGACCCATCAGGGGTTCTCCCTTCCAGCTGTTTGCAGGATGCTAACTTCACATTTATTTATTTATTCGTTTCATACATCACTTAATCCTAAAACAAAACAAAATATCAAGGTCGTTTACAAAACAATGAATGACAATAAATTGAGACTTTCAAAAAGTTAAAATAGTAATAAATGGATTGAAACTCATCAGTTTTCTAAACACAGGCTTGTCTAAACAAAATGTTTTTAGCAGGTGCTGAAAATAATGCAGGGAAGACACCTGCCTGATATCAACAGGCAAGGAGTTCCAAAGATTGCCACACTAAAAGATTGATTACTTGCAAATGCAGAACGGGGATTATATGGCCATCCAACTTCTGTTTAAAAGCCTCCAATGAAGGAGAAGCCACCATCTTCCAAGCTCATAGAACTGGAGAGGTTGAAGGGACCCCCCAAGGAAGGGTAGTCTTAGCACAACCCCTTGCAATGCAGGAACCTCAGCCTTATTCCCTCAAAATAAATTCTCTCCCTTCCCATTTCAGGATGTTGGAGAACCAGTATGTTTTGAAAGAGCTCTTGTGCTGGGGACGGAGGAGGAGAAGGAAGGGGGCAAGAAGGAGACCTCTGGTCCAGGATCCTTCAGTGTAGCATCTTCAGGGAGTTCAGGAGGCAGAAGCAGCAGACGAGGACTCCAGGAAGAGGCTAACAACACGTAAGGAATAAAAAGATAAACCCTCCTCTCTTTTTTTTGGCTTAAAAGTGGCCGCTGGTCTGAGCTGTCAAGTGGACAAGGACTTAAGTTAAAAACTCCCCATTGTTATGTGCTACTTATTTACTTATTTTTATTTATCTGTTGTAGTTCTAGCCCCTTCCCCAGGAGCTAAGGGTATCACGCATGGTTTCCCCCTCCTAGATGGGCTACTGGCCTGATCCAGCAGGCTCTTACATTCTTATGCCCAGGAGAGATGGACTGTTGGTCTGATCCCATCCAAGGGCTGTCCGTTTCTCCATTTCCTGGCTCTGCCTCTCACTGTCTCCCCAGAGCACGTCAAGTCAGGAGGGCCTGCCTGTGTGACACTGAGGAAGTGCCAAGGGCTCTTTGTGATGCTCCAGTGGGGAGGCTGTAGGCGTTGCCCACACTCTCTGCTCCACAAGCCCACCACAAATCCTACCCCCGCAAACCCTTCATGTACTGTCAGTTCCCATAAACCAAGCATTGGGAGCCAGCGGAAGGCTACATGTTTTGTTAATGGAAAGGCTCTCCAATAAATCTTTGCATGGAGCTGATCTATAAGTCACGTCACTATTGATTATAGGTCAGCCGGGCCTGTCGAAAGTATGGCTGCCTTCACTTTTGCTTCTTGTTGATGGGGCAAGGAATGGGGAGAGATGGCTAACCCAGCTCCACCGCAAACACACTGTCCTTGGAAGTGTTTGGACACCTTATTCCGTTTCCATAACTCATTTATATCATGAGATTTATACACCACTTGATTGTGTGTGTGTGTGTGGGGGGGACCCTCAAAGCAGCTGACAAAGATGAAATGAGAAAACCAAGGAAAAAAATAAATATTTTAAAAATACAAGTAGTTAAAATATTAAAACAAGTGAAAATTCACACCCACTTTCTAAGCACCTGTCTAAACAAGAATGTTTTGAGCAGGCATTGAAAGGAATACAATGAAGGTGCCTCCCTGATAAATCAATAGGCAGGGAGTTCCAAAGTGTAGGTGCTGCTGCACTAAAAGATTCGTGTTCTTCCACCGATCGAAGCAGTTGAGTGGCCACATGTGAGGCAAGGGGATTTTGTTGGTAAACTGGCCCCTAGTTGTTAAGGGCTTTGTATACTAATGGGAACACCTTGAACTTGGCCTGGTAGCAGATCAATAACTAGTCCAGATCTCTGAGCACAGGTGTCGACAAGTCCTCATTCCTTGATAAGGCAAGAATTCTTCCTTGACTGCAGCCTCTGGGTCGAGGAAAACCCCACGTGGAACAAATTACAGTAACCAAATACATAGAGGCCTCTCAATGGTTGCTAGCTGTGATAACTGGACACAGGACTAGTAGTAGCTAGGATTCCCACATTGCATGGGTTTGGACTAGATCAGGCATCCCCAAACTGCGGCCCTCCAGATGTTTTGGCCTACAACTCCCATAATCCCTAGCTAACAGGACCAGTGGTCAGGGAGGATGGGACTTGTAGTCCAAAACATCTGGAGGGCCGAAGTTTGGGGGTGCCTGCACTAGATGATCTAGTCTACAATTCTATGATTCCATAACCCCGCAATTGATTTGTTGCCCTCTCTCTGTATGCAGCCTTGGCACTAAGTGTGGGAAAGTGTTGTCACACAGGGATCAAGTGATGGCAGCAGCATCCCCTGGTTGGAAGCCACAGCTGGGGTGTCAAGAGGCTGAGCATCTTAATTCTTCCAGGGAAGGATCTGCAGGTCCCATCCTAGAGCCTGGTGGCTTAGAGATCACAGGTAAGGATAGAAAAGATGCTTGTGGGGCACGTTGCAGAATGTGTTTGTGATGGGGAAAGTTTACAGCATTTGGGACTTTTTACTTTGGAGAAAAGATGAGCAAGAGGTGACGCGATAGGAGTTTATAAAACAATGCATGGCATGGAGAAAGTGGATGGAGGAAACTTTTTCTCCCTTTCTCATACCACGAGAACTCCAATGGAGAGTGTTGGAAGATTCAGGACGGATAAAAGAAAGTCCTTCATAGTTAAACTATTGAATTTGCTTCCACAAGAGGTAGTGGCTACCAATGTGGCTGGCTTAAAGAGGATTGGACAAATTCATGGAGGAGAAGAGTATTGATGGTTACTTGCCATAATCAGCGGCGGAGGAACCCTCTCTGGCACCTGGGACGGGACGGCGAGGGGCGGGCCGAACCGCCCAGTGACGCACATGTGACGCCCTTACGGAGTGTGCATGTACAGCATCCCATATGGAGTGCGCATGCACAGCAGCCCGTACTGTCGCTGTGCGAGAGGCAGCTTGTACGGATGCCCATATGGATGGTGCGCGAGAGCGGCAGCCCATACGGTTGCCATGCGAGAGGCAGCCCATACGGACTGTGCGCGCCTCTTGTCACCCCACCCCCCGAGTGGCACCTGGGGCAGACCACCCCCTCCGCCCACACTTCATATGCCTCTGGCTATAATGGCTATGCTCTTCCTCCACTGTTGGAGGCATCAATGCTTTGGATACCTATTGCTTGAATCCACAGTAAAGGCAGAGGATTCTTGTGCTTGGATCCTGCCTGCAGCTGTCCCATTGGGACATCCGGTTGGCTATAATTTTTCCTATTCTATCTGGATTTGGTTATGTTATTGACCACTTGGTTGTGCTTCCGCAAAATCATGACCTTATATTTTTAGTATCATTTCTCTCTCTGTGCAATAACCATTTCTCCACTCTGCATCCTTAAGTTGTGGACCAGATAATATCAAACAGGCACACTGATTTTTTTTCTGTGCCTCTCAAACATTTGCACTGTTACTTGTGACAAAATAATAAAATAAAATAAAATAAAAAATCAGTTAGCAAGTAAGAACTGCTTGTCTTCTATTTCCTTCCAGATCATGTGGAAAATGAGGAAGAGCGTTGCAGGGAGAACGTTTGCCTGACAGAGAATCCCAAAGAAGATAACAATCCTCATAGTTCCACCTCAGACAGGAGTCCAGGGAGTTTGTCTTCTGAAACATCCTCTGCCAAATCATTTGGCTTTTCTCAAACGCTGGGGAGTCCCCGGTTTGGTTCTGAATTTCTAAAGGCTCATGCGGTTCTAGTCAATATCTCCAGAAGTTCCCTTTCTGTCTCTGATTTCGAAGAGGAGGACTCCTCTCAAGACACGGATGTGAGCCTGCCAGAGGAATTTGCCTTCCAGGAACAGCCCCCTGACAGTTGTAGTGGCAACAGGATTCCTACAGTCTCTGCTGTGCCACAGGCGGAAACTGGTGTGGATGGAGAGTTGCTGTCATCTGGCAGCAGACACCACTTCCGAGCTGCTTCTTGGAGTGCCCATTCAAATCAAGATGGCATGCCACCTATGTGCAGCCAGGAAAAGGCCCCAGAAGGCAGGCCAGAGAGCGAATCTGATTCTGTGGTATTATCAAACCGTGGAAGGCCAAGACCCCTTCTCTTTCAAGCCCAGACACCAGAGACCAGAGAAGAGGCAAACTCTTCCAGAGTTTCAGACCAGTGGCCTCATGCAAACAGCAAGGGCAAGATGTTGTTTCATATATGGACTGGGACAGAGAAGAACACCTCCTCACCTAGCTGGGACTTTCAGCATCCTGAGGGTCAGGACCCTTTATCAACCCCCAGCAAAGCTGAAGTGGATGGTGAAGATCGAAACACATCCAAATTTAAAAGCCAACACATGCCTGTAAGAGAAGCACCTGAAGTGTCTTTGAAAAGTGTGAATCCTATCACTGACCAACTCCAGGATTCACTCGGTTCCTCCAAATCCCGGTCCGTTTTGGAGAGTGCCATTAGTTATACAGAAAATTCAGGTGATGAAAGTTGCTCCAGCAACAGCAGGCTTTGTGAAGGTGCTGCTGCACAGATCACTGGAGCATCACTGGGTGATGAAGAGGATAGCGCCTGTTTGCATTCCCCTGAAACCACAGATCTGGCAGCAGAAGGAAATCAAAATGCCATACATAGTCAAAGCAAAGAGGAATCTGGGGTGGCAGTGCCTGGTTCAAGTTCCCCCAAACCTGTGGAGGAACCCCAAGTCAAGAGCTGCCTTTTGCGAAGCGACGAAGCGACTTTCAGCGATGAGCTTCTGTCTCAAATGAAGGAAGATCTGTTATCACCTTTTGACGATTTTCTGACATCTGGAAGCAATGATATGCCATCACTGACTGAACAAGATGTCTCCTTTTCCTGCCAAGGCGAGGATCTTCCCGCACCCCATGAGTCTCCATCAGAGCAACTTCTACTCCCTCCATGAAATACCTCCATGAAAACCAATGACTTGTCCTCATCTGAAGTGTGTAGGCTACAAGAGGTCCATCTATCTATCTATCTATCTATCTATCTATCTATCTATCTATCTATCTATCTATCTATCTATGTTCCCACTGTGTGCGCGGATGTAACACCCTTCCTCTGTAACCGCTGAACCAAAATGCAACAGCTTAGGACAAAGCCCATCAGGGAGGGATCTGGCATTAAAAAAAAAAATTCCAGAGAAGCATACTTTTCATACCTAAAAGAATGATTAAACACAAAAAAGTGGCGCACAAATTAGACATCACCAGCAGAAACTCTGAAGACTCCAGCAGCATCCAATAGAAAGGCAGATCGTGCACTGTCACCAGCCAAAGCTCTGAAGGACGGCGCCAAATAATGATGTCATCAACCAAGCAACTGAAACCACCAAGGCGGCCATTACCAGACAACCCACAGAGTCAGGCCAGGGTCAAGGAATGAAGATACAGGGCTGAGGCCTCGGCTCGCATTTAAATACTAGCCCAAGTCAAGGCCGACAGACTAGGCCTCGCCTCTACATTAAAGCCCACAGACTAGGCCTTGGCTCTACTTCACAGACTAGGCCTCGGCTCCACATTACAGACTAGGCCTCAGCTCTACAGCCCTTTAAATACTATCCCAAGTGGAACCCTGGGTGGTGGTGGTGGGAGGAGGGGCCCAAATAAGTCATGGGCTGATGTAGGGTGAGGGGAGCCACAGGGTGGGGGGAGGGGGGACGGGATACCTCATGGGTCACTACAGGATGGGAGTAATCACAGGGATGAGACACAACCACTGGGGGGGGGGAGAGGAAAAAACACATAGTCCAGGGGGGAACGGACACGCCCTCCCCCTTTCCTGGGAAACAAGGACCCTGAGTCAGGCACAGCAACACGTCATGGATTGTCACAGGGTGGGGGCAGCCACAGGGATAACCCACAGCAACGCGTGGGAAGGTCAACTAGTAGAATCATAGAACTGTAGAGTTGGAAGGGATCCCAAAGGGCCACCTGATCTGATTCCTGAAATACAGGAATCACAGCTAAAGAATCGTACAGCATCTACAGTTGCTAAGGCGGGCAGGGGGAGAATATCATTAAGTGGTCCATCAAGACCCTTAGCAATTTTCAAGTGCTTTGTTGGTGTGGAGAAAAGTTTGACCCACATGTTCCCCCCCTTTTTTTTAAAGGAATGGCATAATCAAAAGCCAGGGTGGCATTTTAGGGGGGCGATTTATAGTTTTTTTTAAATTAACGAAGAGGATATAAAGGACCCATCTCGAGCAAGTGGTGCAATTGGAGAGCGGCCCTTTAGAACAGATTAATCAGGAAGCTGAGCCAGGGAAGGAGTTAGCTATAAAATAACGGATTGGAGAGTCAAAATGGGGCTTGCGGAACACGGGAGACATATTAAACTCCCTTTACCATTATGTGCCCAGCACTCTCCAGGCTGACAGCCAGATATATCGTTACCAGCGAGGCCTCCGTCTCGTGATTCTCCTTCTTTCAAGGTCTAATATTTTCTTTGCCTTGCCTTTGATCAATATTAACCTCTTGGGTCAATAAATCTTAGTAGCGGCCTCCAGAGGAGTCATTAGCTTTCATAGGAAATGATTATTTCTCCGTTAAACTCTGCATTTCATTTGCCCACCATCCATCTTTTTCAGACACTGACGCACGCAGCAATCCTTCCTGAAAACAAGGGCCTCTATGAGGTATAAACGGCGTCCTGTTCTCCATCCCTTGAAATGCCTTGGGTTCATTTAAATTCCGTTCAGGGACCACAAAGTGGTTTCCTGCACTGAAAACAGTTTTAAAAAGAAGCAGCGGCACACATGGAAGCAGAGAAGTCTCTTGGTTAAAACTTGAAATGAAAAAGGGTTCCACACCAGCCATTTGAGTCAGGATTCCCTCAAGGAATCCTGGGAACTGTAGTTTAAGGGTGCTGAGGATTGTTGGGAGGCTCTTATTTTCTTCACAGAGCTACAGTATTTCCAGAGTGGCTTAATAATTATAGAATGGTAGGGTTGAAAGAGAGCCCAATGGTCACCTAGTCCAACCCCCTGCAATACTGCAATCCCAGCTAAAGAATCCCTGACAAGTGGCCATCCAACCTCTACTTTAAAAGCTTCAACAAAGAAGAGTCCATCACCTTCTGAGGGAGTTCATTCCACTGTCAATCAATCCCTCTTCCTGGGGACGTGTGAAGTTGTAGCTCTGTGAGGGGGAAAACTACAGTTCCCATGATTCTTTGGAAGTCATGCATTTTGAATGTGTGTTTAAATGTATGGTGTGGTGCTTCACATCCTAGTAGACTTAGAGAGTTGGAAGAGCCCTGAGGGTCATATTGTTCAACCCCCTGCATTGCAGGAAGCTCAACTAAAGCATTCATGGCAGATGGCCATCTAACCTCTGCTTAAAAACAAATGGGAGTCCTATCCACCTTCTGAGGGAGTGCATTCTATTGTCAGATTTTCTCTCTCTCTCTAAAATGGTTATTAATTTTAAAATGCTTTTATATAGTTTTTATCTTTTTTAAAGTTTTAAACTGCTTTGATATGTTTGGTAATTTAGCAGTATAGAAATAAATAAAGTGTTGGAATAAAAAAAACAGCTACAAGGGATAGTGAATTATTTGCTAAAATCTAAGATTGCTCTTTTTATACCATGTACTTGTATGTCCTGTTTTATTGTATACCACACACACACACACACACGGCCATTCTAGATTTTTGTATGTGCTGCTACAGCTTTTTTCAACCTGGTGCCCTCCACAATTTCATTTTTATTATTGTGTTTTTAACATATTAATCACATCAAGCTTGTTAACATTTTAAGCATTGTAGAGCAATGTTACTAGACTAATACATTACAAATCTGAAACAGTAACACATAAAAAGGGGGGAAATGAAAATTGCAGAACTTAAATAGCAATGTAGATTGTGTCTCTGTGTGTATATTGTTACACACCACCCAAGTCTCTGAGGGTGTCAGATTCCAGGTACACTTACCCAAGGTCTGTATTTCCTTTTGGAAAAGCAAGGCACAGTGGAGACAGTGGTGTCTGTATGGCATATGGTTTATTTACCCATATATACAACCTGAGCCTACTTTGGAGGTTTCCTGCACCACACTCCAAGAGGCTTCTTCTATAGCTGCAATCCTCAAACAGCCCTCAGCCATTTATCTGCCTCTTTCTTTCTGCTTGTCACATAACTCCTGCTCACTAAGCTTTTTGGCTCACATTACTTCCTCTTTTGTAAGCTATTGGCTTTAGAGTGAAAGCAGCCCCAACTTGGAACCTAATACCTGTCCCTCAGGTGATTACCTCAATACAGGAGGTAATTAGCCCATAACACATGCTAATTCTAGAGGATTAAGAAGTGTCTAATACACAGGCTGAAATACACATGGGTCTTACAGAGTTTAAAACATTCTAAGCCTTAATTAAATTAGAACACCTACTGAACACACTAAGTTACAGGCAGGTAGCCGTGTTGGTCTGAGTCGAAACAAAATAAAAAAAAATCCTTCAGTAGCACCTTAAAGACCAACTAAGTTTTTATTTTGGTATGAGCTTTCATGTGCATGCACACTTCGGCATGCACACAAAAGCTCATACCAAAATAAAAACTTAGTTGGTCTTTAAGGTGCTACTGAAGGATTTTTTTACATTTTAAACACAGTAACTTAGGGCGCCTAGCACCCACAAATTCATAACAATACATGTGTGCTTGTGTATGTATATGAGTATGCCATGTTTGTATTTCGGTATCAGTTGGGGTACTTCCGATTCACCAGAAATAATGAACCTATTTCTGTTGAGGAAGGAGAGACTTATTTTTGCTCATTTAAAAACAAACAAACACATACAAGCCTGTTGCGAATCATGAGGTCACAGCGGACCCGACAAACGCTTCGACGTGCCAGTTTGCGTAACACGCCCCCCATGTCCGCTGATTGGGCAACTAGAACGCGGACACGTGGCTACGCCCCCTTGGTCCTGACCCGGCGGGGACGGCCCGTTGCTAAGGCTGCCGGGCTCCCTCATTCTCTCTCTCACATCCAAACAGAGAAGGCATTTGAGATAGGGGGAGGAGATGCCACGCCCCCGCTCCAGTTCTCGCCTTCTGAGTGGATAATGGTGACCCGGGCGGGTAGCCGCGCCCCATCGGTCCTCACCAGACCTGTTTCCAAGGCCGGCTGTCCGTTGCTAAGGGCGGCCTAGCAGCCAGGCTCACCCGATCATGGAGGCTGGCGGCGGCGGCGGCTACGGGCGCCGGCGATGGGGGTGGTGGCAGGAGGTGCTGCCGCTATGGCGTGTGTTGTTGGCGGCGTCGATGATGATTGCTGTGGTTCCCGCCAGGGCGCGGCTGTACCAGGCGGGCGCGGACCCGGTGTGGGTGCTAGAGGCCGCCACAATACGGAAGGTTCTGCGGGGCTCGCCCTCGGCCTGGCTGGTGCAGTTCTACTCCTCGGCCTGCGGGCACTGCGTCGCGTTCGCGCCCACTTGGAAGGCGCTGGCCGGGGACGTCCGCGGTGAGCGAGCTAAGAGGATGGGGGCGCCTAATAGATTGGGGCGCGCCCCTCCCCTTCCCCCTTACTCTCTCAGCCTTATTTATTATGCATTTATCTTCTCCCCATTAGCTTTATGGCTTAGTGGGGGAGGGGTGTTCATTTGAGCCCTGGTGTCCCACACAGATCCTATTTTGGCACTCTTAACCAGAACTCGACCACTGGCTCCCACACTTTAAGCAGGTTATGCTGTGAGGTGGTGGTGGTGGAGGAGAGTGGCTGGTCCAGGGGCCACTCCAGTGAGCATCATTGTTGGTGGAGGAGGAGGAGAAGGATGTTTGGGAGGGAAGTGTTCGAGCTTTCCCCCCCCCTCACAGCAGCCCTATGAGGTAGGCCAGAGTGGGAAGAGTGCATAGGCCGATGAGCTCCATGGCTTGGGATGGGATTCAAACCTGGCACTTCCTCCCCCAGTCCTTCCCCAAGTTGGTGCTTGGTAGAGTCCAGAACATCTTGTAGGGGCCAGCAGGTTGTGGAAGGCTGGTCAGACGGCCGCAGGTGACAACAAACAGGCCTTTTATTTTACTTATTGCTACTTATAAAATGTATGTATAGACAAATAGATATACAGATCTAGATATATCTAGATAACAGAGCAGGGTGCAGCTGTTTATGGTCTGAAGGGATGCAAGGCAGCTTTCTTTGCAGAGTGCTTGTTTCTCCAGGGCTACAACTGAATGCATTTGGCATATTAATTGGGGGATGTAACAGATTAGGGTTTATTGCTGCAGGTTCTAAATGGCTGACAGAGAGGCCACCATAGCTGGCTTGTATGTGAAACTTAGATCCATTTCTAGGACTGAGATGATGCCAGTGACGGCCTCTGTCCAAATTGAGAAGACATTGCAGCAAGCGGGATAACAGTGTATAGCTTCAACAATTGTAGTCTTCTCTTGTCCTGTATGAGACCTGGTGGGGAGCCATTCTACACCCCACAGCCCTTCTCATTTCTCAGCTTCCTGATGGCTCTACCATGAGAAATTCTCCTCCAGCTCCTGGTTCAGGGTGTGAGAAAGAAAGCAGTGAAGTTATCCACCTTCCCCTGGGGCTTCCCAGCTGAGGACATTGTGATTACCACTTTTAAAAGCTTAACTGATTACATACCCTGCCCAAACCCGCTCAGCAGACTTCTGTCATAGGAAAAGCCTGCTGGCTTCACAGTGGCCAACAAGATGCTCCAGTAGGAAACTCACAAGCAGGAATTGAGCACAAGAACACACTCTGCTCCTGCAGTTCCCAATAACTGGTATTCAGAAGCATTGCTGACAGTGGAGGTGGAGCATAGCCATCACGGCTAGTAACCACAGAGGTTGCAGCTCTCTAAATTCTGCATAGGATGTCATTATGCAGAAAGCAAAACTCTGCTGAGAGAGCTGTCTGGAGAAACACCAGACATTTAAAGCATATGGCCAAAGAATCCTGAGGATTGTAGTTTATTAAAGGCATTGGGGATTGTAGCTCTGGGAGGGATAAACTGTGGTTCCCATAATTCTTTGGGGGAAGTATGTGGTTTACATGTACAAATCTAGTTTAAAACATGAGAACACAAGAAGAGCCCATGACTTTCTGCATCCCAGGTAGGCAGTAAGGGTGTAAAACTGAAGGCCACTCCAGAGTGTTTATGTGTGGCTTTGCCCTGTATAAATGTTCTCCAGGGTGGCTGTGTGCAGATGCTGGAATATGCAGAGATTGTTTATCACCTGCATTGCAGGAGGTTGGACTAGATGACGATCAAGGTCCCTTCAAACTGTGGTTCTATGGAAGGACTCTTTCTGCTGTGATTATCTTCTGGGGAAAAACATTAAAGCATGTGGGTGGGTTTTGAGAGGTCTTTTCAGGATACAATTTGGTGAGACACAGGAGACAAACTTAGTCATTTCCTACATTTTTTGATTGGTTAGCAAAAAATAATAATAATAAATTCTTTACTGAGTTGACCAAAAGAGGTTCTCTAGTAAACAATAGGGGTTCCAGATAGTTAAATCTTGAAGTTGTTGGTATTTGTTTGTCTTGGGAGACAATGGAAGAGTGAGGTCAAGCTGTTGGAAAGTTGCAGTGCCTGCTGTGGCTGTAAAGACCTTTGCTTTTGTGCTTTCAAATTTTTGTTGTTGGTAACCTCAAGAGTTCAGAACTTGGCCTTTGCAGCATGAAAGTATATCAAATTCTCTGTGTACATCATGGTAACAGAACCTACATATCTCCAAGGGTAGTTGTCAATGAATTTATAATTTTCTCAAAATATAGTTTGCTGGCTTATCACTGTCCTTGGATTGAGAGAGTCTTGCCAGGTATGCTGGTAGCTTTGAGATCGGATTACTGTTATGTACTTTACCTGGAGCTGTCCTTGAAGCTGACTCAGAAGCTCTGGCTTGCTGTCAAGGTTGCCTGCCATGAACACTGGGCCAATCCTAAAAGGATGACGCAGGCTGTCAATGTGGTACTGAGCACACTTCAGGTTACTTGCATTGGTTTACAAAGCTATATATGCATTTTGAAGCCTAGATACCCGAGAGACCTAATCCCATATACATCTGGGTTTTTTGTTTTGGCTATTCCGACTCTGAGGATTGTGGTATGCTCATATGTGGGAGGTCCTTTTTGGTGGTGGGGCCCCTGCTTTGACACTCCCCTCTGAGACACTACTGGCTGAGAGGCAATTGAGGTTTGGGGGTCAGTTGAATTTCAGACTTTTCTTGGGGTGTAGGGCTAAGGTTATTCACACTTTTAAAGCTTTTTTTGTAATTCACCTGCCTCATTTTTGCATATATGGTCTCTAAACTCTGCACAGCTTGCTTCTGAGTAGGTGTCCTAGGATTGTGCCATAAGCAAACAATTGGTTGGATATGTGACATAGCATTGTTTTTGCTCTGTGACAAATAAATAATGTTAAGCCATCTTGGGTTCGCTTGATTTTTATTAAACATAAAGAGCATAGGAAGAGTCTGCTGGATCACACCAGTCCATAATCACAGTGGCCAAGCAATTAATTGCCTGTGGGAAGGCAGCAAACAAGATTTGAGCACAAAAGCACACTCTCTTCTTGTGACTTCCAGCAACTGCTATTCAGAAGCACTACTGCTGCCAACTGTGGAGGCAGAGCATAGCCATCATGGCTAGTAGCCATTGCTGTCCCTCTGCTCCATGAATTTTCCCAGTCCTCTCTTAAAGCCATTCAAGCTGGTGGTCAGTGCCTCCTTTGGGAGCAAGTTTTATATATAACTACTGTATGTGCCAGTTAGAGTTAGGTTATATGGATTTTCAACTCTGTGGAGCTTACTTCAGAGTACACTTGCCTAGGATTCTACCGTAAGCAAACAAGCTGGCTGGCTTCATTGCTCCATGACAAACTAATCACGTTAATCCATCTCCCAACTTTAGCATTTAGGTTTGCTTGATTTTTGTTGATATGTTTGCTGTTGTAACATAACTTGTGCTGACTAACAGAAGTTAGATGCCAGTCCGTCAGAGATGCTATAGTTGTGATTCCTGCATTGTAGGAGGTAGGCTAGATGACCCTTGGGGTTCTGTCCAACTCTTCTGTGATCTAAATCTCTAGCCTGCAACATAACTATGAGCCTGTGAATGGAAGGGTGAATTGAAGCATGGCTGCCTTCTTCCACCCCCCTCCCTTTGTTGAAGGCTGAGCAACCCATCTCCCAGCTGCTGCACTTAACCAAGTATTTGTTTGGAGATGGGCTAGCATTGTTGGGAGACAAGCTATTTGCATTGGTTTTGTGATGCCCCTGGCTCATTTTCTGCTTGAGGCCTGAGGAGACAGGTGGGGAAGGGGAGTGCAGTGCTGAATCATGAATGAGGCAGATCACCCCAAGCCAAACTTTCCGTGCTTGTGTTTCCTGGGACAAATGTGGCTTGGTGGCTATTGTGTGGCTGCCTGAACGCTCCCCCATCTGCTCTGGGATGTTGGTAGCTAGTCTGGTGTCTGCTCAGCTGTCAGTATGGCAGCTTTTCCAAAGGAAAATAAAAGATAAGGGGAGGAGGCATTTCTTCAGCAAGTTTCAGAGACTCATAGAATTTTAGAGTTGGAAGAGACCCCAAAGGATAATCTAGCCCAACCCCCTGCAATGCAGAAATCACAAGCATCTCTGACAGATGGCTTAAAAACCTATAATGGAGAGTCCTTCTCTTGGGCTGATGAGGCTTCCATATTTTCACTTGTCCCTTTTCTGAGGAAAGTAAGAGATAAAAGAGCCTGCTGGATCATGCCAATGGCCCATCTAGTCCAGCATCCTCTTCTCGTAATGGCTGAACTGTTGCCTGTGGGAAACCAGCAAGCAGGATTTGAACACAAAAGTTCTCTCCCCTCCTGTGGATTCTAGCATCTGCTATTCAGAAGCCTCCATAGGGGCAGTGTAGCAGTCGCATAGCCATAACATCAGAAGCCCTCTCTTCTCAAGCCATCTAGGTTGGTTTCCATCACTGCCACCTGCACTGCCTCCCTACACAATTTGACTAAGAAGAACTTTCTTTTTCAGCTTCACTGGATGCTCACACATTTCTAGTAGTATGAGAGAGGGAGAAAAACTTTTCTCTACCCACTTTCTCCAGGTCATGCATAATTTTATAAATGGGTGTTTTCCTTTTCCTTTTTTAAAAATTATTTTTTTCTCTAGGAATAACTTCCATAAACCCCAAGCATCCAAAGACTTGCAGTTAGTTTGTGTGTGTGTTTGTCAAAGTGACTTTGTGGGTGGCAGCTCCCTCTCTTTGGTTTATGGGTGACCCCTGAAGGGGTTGCAGTGAGGAGATGCAGTCCTCAGTCCCGAAAAGGTCTTATTGTGTCTGGTAGGGAGGATTGGGAAATGGGTGGCGCTGTGGTCTAAACCACAGGGCCTAGGGCTTGCCGATCGGAAGGTTGGTGGTTCAAATCCCTGCAATGGGGTGAGCTCCCGTTGCTCAGTCCCTGCTCCTGCCAACCTAGCAGTTTGAAAGCACGTCAAAGTGCAAGTAGATAAATAGGTACTGCTCCAGCGGGAAGGTAAACGGCGTTTCCATGTGCTGCTCTGGTTTCGCCAGAAGCGGCTTAGTCTTACTGGCAACATGACACGGAAAAACTGCGGACAAACCTCAGCTCCCTTGGCCAGTAAAGCAAGATGAGCGCTGTAACTCCAGAGTCATTCACGGCTGGAGATAACTGTCAGGGGTCCTTTACCTTTACCTTTTTTTAAGGGAGGATTAGGCCCATCCCAACACTATATGGAAAAAAGTTTTGCAGAATACTTTACCCTTTTCCCACTCCCTGAAAACCTACCCATCTCATTATGTAGCAAGAAGAGAATGCTCGGCTTATAATGTTAGGAACACACATTTTCACCAAACTCGAAAGGGCAAGTTCCCTAGAAGATCCTTGGATTTTTTAAGCTAATCAAAAAGAAAAATTCAGGTTCTTGGACTTCCGGTCTGCTGCCAGCGCCGTCCGGCGGGGTTCGCCTCGAGCTCCAAGGCAACCCGGCACAGCGGGGCAGGGGGGGGGGAGAAGCCGCGAAAGCGACACGGCTACCCGAAAGAGCCCCATATTGTGCTTTATGGGGACGAAGTGCTCAGCAGTGCCCTAATTCTGACTCCTCTACTCTCTGGTAAGCTCGGTTAAGAGCCCCGGGTAGAGTGGGGTGGTAGTCGTGGGGGCCATTTTGAGTGTCCTTGTCACCCTCACGGTAGCGAAGCTTCGTGCCAGCGGCGGAGAGCAGTGGATTCTCCCATGCAAAAGAAATCAAAATTTGGCAACCGTGAGTAAAAGAACTCTAAAAGTTTACGATTCAACAGAATTGGCCACGGAAGAGGTTTAAAAACGGAGTCGACCTCTTCCAATTGAGAGACTGTGATCCAGTAACCTGATCCCTGGTCGGGAAGGTGAAACGAAGTATCTAATTTATTAACAATTGGACTTAAAAGAAGCTCCCCAGGAAGCCAGGTCCAGGTCCCTGGAGGGACCAGCGATTGGACTTTGTGAAATTAAAAGGATACCCAGACTGGGTAACAAAATGGAGTATAATAGAAGTTTTTGACATTAGAAAGGAACTGAATTCGTATACCAAGCAGCTGCGTGAATATAATAAACAAGTAAAAGAGGCAAAGGGAGAAAGCTGCACGGAAAATAGGACTGGAAATGAAGTTGTAAAATTGGATGCTGAGAACAAAGAGGAATCACCAACATTGGACATTTCCATGGTGTATGAAGAAGCTGTACAATTTGAAGAGGAGGAGGAAGAAGAATGGCAGAATGCTCCACAAGTGGGAGATGTGGAACACAAAAGGATTGGATTCAAGAACACCTCAAGGAGGAACCAGGGTGTGCTTTTGCCCTCCCAGTGAGAGAGGGGGGACAGGGCACGCTCTGGGAAGTTAGAAAGGAGGGTACAGGTGGATGGGGGACGAAACAGCAGAAGTGGGGTAAAAATGTCTTGTGGAAATTATGGGAAAGGGTGGGAGCGGGTCAGTAGAATATAAATGTTGTTAGGAAGGATGGAATGGAAGGCCCAATACTGGTATGACATATGGATTTCGCTGAAAACTCTTGGAGAATCTGGATCTGGGGGAAGGGGGGAGATACATTATTATGTCTAAAACAATATAATCATACATGAGCTAATATTAGAATGATGAATCATTGTTAGTAAAAATTATAGGCAGAAGGGAAAATTTTAATAGAATGAATAAAGGGAAAGTAGAAATATTTGGTTTGAAATATTAGATTAAAGGTGATATTAATAAATTATAGTTGAATATAGAAATAAAGGATTGAGAGAGTAATGTTTAAGATGTGTTAAATAACAATGAATACTGTCTAAATAATATTGTAATAGGGACCCAAGGTGGGGAGTGTCGAGGGAGTCTTAAGTGTTATGATCAAGATTTAAGTTAGAATTTTTGTTTTTCTGTATTTTTGTATTTTGTATTTTTTGTGTTTTGTATTTTTCTTGTGTTTTGTATTTTTGTATGTTTTCTGTGTTTGAAAATCTTCAATAAATACATTTAAAAAAGAAAAATTCAGGTTCTTTTTAGTGTAAAGTTCTTTGAAATTTCAGTTTATAATGTATATAAAACAGATAGAACAATTATAATGGGAAAATTAAAGGATGAAAAATAACTAGAAAATAGGCTTGTAGAATAAGTACAGTTGCATATGGGTTAAAGTAATAAAGTCGCAATAAAAAATAGAATCGGAAGGGATCCCAGTGGTCATCTAATCCAACCCCCTGCACTGCAGGAATAATTCTAGATTTGCCAGGCTTGGGACAAGGGTTGCCTTGAAAATTATGCTTCTACTATATATGTCGTATGTCATAAAACAATGTCAAATCACTGATATAAAATTATGTATCATTTTCTCCATTATATCTCTCTTCCAGGGTGAGTTGTATCAACTGTCCAGTGTAAGATTTGGAGCTATTTTCCATTGAGTTACAATTACTATTCGAGCTACATTGTATCCTCAAAAATGAGAAGTTCAGGTTCTTGTTTGGGTGGGCTCAAATGCATGCATACAACCAGAGGCCCCTGGACCTCAAAGTGAAATCTGTAATTGGCTACACTGCTTTGTCAGTTTTCATTGATTCACACGCCCCTGATATTTGGCCATATTTCACCCCTCACCAGGTGGTGATACAGTGGTTGAGGTTTTCACAAGTTAGACCTGGGTTCAGTTCTCTGCTCAAGCCATGAAGCTTTGCTAGGTGACTTCCAGTCAGGAACTCTCAGCTTGACCTACCTTGCAGGATCGTTGTTGATGGCAAAGGGATAATAAAACCAGACCAATTAGGTTCTCATTGCCAGATTTTACACCAGTTAGAGAAATTTGGATTTGATAACTGCTGGAATTGCTCTGACAGAGGAGGGTATTATTAACTGTGCCATGTCTGATGAATGCAACTTGAGAATCTGAGGGGATTTTGACTCAATGAGTCTTGTAGCCTTCGCCTTCTCCTGTGGGAGAGATTAAGCCGATTGCTTGGAGTGCCATAAAATGTTACTGTCACATTGGCTCATTTTAGAATTGTAAAGTTGGAAGAGAACCCTAGGATCATATATTCCAACCCATAGGTAAACTGGTCCCAAGTGGTCTTTAGGGGAAATGGAGTGCAGTTGCTTCCTGGAAATGCAGGAATAAGTCTTTGCCTGTTTCCTTTCAGAGTGGGAACCTGCCATCAGAATTGGGGTGCTGGACTGCGGGGATGAAGTGAACTATGAGACCTGCAAAGATTATGGGGTTCAGTACTATCCCACTTTTAGGGTAAGTGACTCCAGGAACACACCTGGCAGAAACATTTCTGCTTATTCAAACAGACAGGGATGCTTGTGAGTTCTCTCCCCCACCTTTTGAATCTTGTGGTACCAGTTTGATCCTAAAGCCAGTCATTAGGGCTCCCCAGGTGACATAAGGAGAGCCTTGCTGGATCAGGCCATTAACCCATCTAGTCTGGCATCCTGTTCTCAGAAGTTGCCCAACCAGGAAAAAGGGCTGGGCAAGCCACGAGGGAGGGAGAGATTTGCAAGAGGATCTTTTTCCGGGGGGGGGGGGGGATGAGTGTTGAAAGACCCATCCTCTCATTTGCCAGGCTTACCTAACCAGCTTCAACATTCAAAAATTCACGAGGTGGTTCATTTGCATTTGGATGTCTTGAGGAATGATGATCGGGAGTGATTCTCCTGCAAGTTACAAACTTAAAAGGCTTCAAGGTTGCTTTTTTTTAAAAAAAAGTATTGGTGTCTAATGAGCTGAGCTGCTCTAGAGGTGCTTGACATGATTGCAATCAAATTATCCAGGGGATGGAGTGGTTCTCCTATGAAGAAAGTTTGCAGCGTTTGGGACTTTGCCTCTGAATACCAATTGCTGGAAAACATAGGAGTGGGGAGAGTGCTCTTGTGCAGGCTTCCCACAAGCAACAGGATGGTGGACTAAATGGGCCAATGGCCAGATCCAGCAGGATCTTCTTACGTTATTCTGTTTATTATGAGCAGTGATGGTGGCTATTCTAATAAAACCCTCTTCTCTTTTCTCTTCCAGTATTTCAGGGCTTTTGCCAAAGACTTCACAACAGGAGAAAACTACCATGGTAAGACCAATTCTCTAGAATATGCGCTTTATTTACTCAAAGCAGCAACACTGGGGACTCCTGTATCAAAAGACTAAAGAATACTCAAGTTGGCTTAAGAGAAAACTCTATTTAAGCCCATAACATTTAAAACACACGCTCAAGCAGCAATCATCAAAGCCTGATAAGCAAAAGATGGTTATTATGATCTCATTAAATTCATTTACCACTTGATTGTAAAAAACTGCTCAGATTGGTTTATAAAAAGATAAAACAAGAAAATCAATAAAAATGTACAATAGTTTAAAACATACAGAAGTTAAAATACTGCAACAGATTAAAATCCACAACAACTTTTTAAACATCTGGACAGCTTTGTCTAAATGAGAATGTTTTGAGCAGGTGTTGAAAAGTGTACAGTAAAGGCGCCTTCTTGATATCAATAAGCAGGGAGTTCCAAAGTGCAGGTGCCGCCACACTACATGATCAAGATCTTACAAATGCAGAATGGTTATTATGTGGCACATATAGTAGCACCAGTTCCACTGATCAAAATGGTCGAGTGGGCACATGTGGAGTAAGGTGATCTCATAGGTTAATGTGATCTCATAGATCAGAGGTTTTCAACCATTTTGAGTCCATGGCTCCCTTGATGAGCTACATTCTTTCGGTGGCAACCCTGTGGGGCTCAGGAGCCGAGTTTTGTCACCCCTTGCCTGCAGAGTTGGCAGCCTCTTCCCCTTTCTTGAATACCCTCCCTTGTGGAGTGTTCCCTCAACCTCCTCTCCTGCTAGTGGACTGACTGGGCTCCCTTGCCCACTTGCTTGCTCACTCTGAGGCTGCCTCAGCTCCTGGCAACCACCACCCCCTGACCAACCCCAGAGGCACCATTTGCCTGCTGAGGTTGTAGCCAGGGCTGCTGCAATAAACAGCCGTGCAAGCCTTTGGGAGGCAGAGATGCGAGAGGGCATCAAAGGAGGGAGGGAAGGAAAGAGGGACAGAGGCCACCAGTTGAAAACCACTGTCATAGGTTAATGTTGAAATAGGGTTTCCTGTGTTCGACTCTTGACAGGGTCTTCTTGGGCAGATGTAGTCACCTCCAGATCTTCCTCTCAGAGACACCAGGTGGCATTGAGTGATTCAGGCAACTAAGTGTTCCAAAATTCTGTGTGCCTCCTCTACCAGATCAGAGGAAAGTTGTGAATGGAGCCATTCTGCTTGTCAGCAGGGGAAAGAACAAAGTATGTTAGGAATCTGCACGGAGGTGTACAGTGGTACCTCGGGTTAAGTACTTAATTGGTTCCTAGGTGCCATTCGCACCCCGAAAAGTACTTAACTTGAGCGGCGATAACACACGTGTGCGAAGCGCCGATAGAACGCGCGGCGGAACCCGGAAGTAAACATTCCGGGTCCGCGGAGTACTTAACCTGAAAGTACTCAGCCTGAAGCGTACTTAACCCGAGGTATGACTGTATTGTTGTTGCATTGCAGGGGGTTGGACTAGATGACCCTTGGGAACATTTCTAGCTCTAGAAATCTATGATTCATTGTTGTTCTCTCTCCTTAGCAGGCTCTGATCGGGAACTGCAGACAGTTCGTCAGACCATGATCGACTTCCTGCAGAATCACTCCCGGGAAACGAAACCTCCTGCTTGTCCCCCTTTAGAGCCAATCATGTGAGTACTTTGCATTCAGTATAATAAGTTGTATAGACAGGGACAGCCTACACTCTGGTAACCTTCTAGATTAGACTATTGCAATGTGTAATAAATGGGGCTGCCTCTGCGGATAGTTTAAAAACTTCAGCTGAGGCAGAATTTGGGAGCAAGGTTGCTCACTGGGGCAAGATGGTCTGAGCATATAACACCAATTCTGGCTTGACTACACTGGCTGTCAATTAGTTTCTGGACCTGATTCAAAGTGCTGGTTTTCATCTACAAACATAAGAAGAGCCTGCTGGATCAGGCCAGTCGCCCATCTGGTCCAGTATCCTGTTATCACAGTGGCTAAACAGCAGCTTGTAGGAAGCCAGCAAGCAGGATTTGAGCATAAGAGCCCTCTCCCCTCCTGTGGTTGCCAGCAACTAGTATTCAGAAGCATTGTTGCCTCCAACTGTGAAGGCAGAGCTTTGACCTTTTGGCTAGTAGCCATCAGTAGCTGCCTCCCCCATAAACTCTTATGCGACTCAGGACCCAGGACCTCAAGGACAGCCCCTCTGAATGAACTGACCCAGACCCTGCAATCATCGCCTGAGGCCTATTTTTATGCCCCCCCCCCCATGGGAGGGGGCCGGGGGGAGAACAGGGCCTTTTTGTGGGATGCAAAGGGTTAAGTGCAGTCAAGTCACAACAATCCCTAGATAGTCCACTTGGAGGACTGAGGAGGAGGATATGACTAAGCGTAGTTTCCTCTTCCTTCACATGCAAATGAGTTGAGGAAGTGGCAGATAAATCCTGAAGGAAACAGCCATTTTCCCTCTCTTGGACCAGACCTCTTGGACTACACACATCTTAGTGAGTCTCTCCCTCAAGGCCTCCAGCCTAGAGAGAGAGATGAGATGGAGTCTCACTTCTTATAAGTGAACTTCACAATGTATATATTACCTTTTAACTAAGCAAGTCTACCTCTTGAGTGTGCTGTACCTCGAGATGCTTGTAAGTAAACATCTTTTATACTTTTAAGAGCATTGTGTTGTGTCTTTTCTTTTAAGAGGGAAAAAGGGGAAATACCAGGAAAATACACTTTATTTTAGTGGCTTAAATCAAGCCTGCGCAAACGTTCTTCTGCTGTGTATTTTGCAAAAGGGGAATGTTTTACTCTGCTAAAGTTTTGTGCTTGCTAGCGCAAGCGGGGATAGGATATATTAAACAATATCTCCTCATCCACATTCCTGAACATTCCCACAAAGGGTTATTGCGGCCCAGAGTTGCGTATTTTGTGTATTTTTGAAGGATTGATTTGGATTGTGATTTTGAACTCTGTAGGATTTTTCCAGTTAGGATTTCCTGGTTGAGCACATGGTCTCTTTGTTCTGCAGTGTGCTTGGGGGATTAACTACCCCTCCCCTCCCTCAGAGTTTACAGCACTGAGAAAGCTCAGAGGTAGTGAAGATATTTTTGAGATTTTGAATTTGATTTTTGAAAGATTTTTGAATTTTGGAAATTTTTGAAGTTTTAAGATGGCAAGCTCCAGTTTTGATAGTGAGGCAAGACCAAGTTTTATGCTGCTGGATGACAATAATTTTGTGCAGTGGAAGCAGCGCGTTTTAGTTTATCTTGCTGCTAGGCGTGTTCTGCAGGCCATTAAGGAAGAAAAGCCTACAGGAACCGATGCAGAAGCTTTAGCTAAGATAGAAGCTTGGAGTATTAAAAATGATGAAGCCAAGCACATAATTTTGAGCAGTTTGAGGAATGAGCATCTATCAATGATAAATTTTGAAGATGATGCATCTAAGATCCTAGAGGACATTGAACGCATTTATGCACAATTTACAGAGCATTTTAAGAATTTTTCTGAGATTGTTCAAAGAATTGCCCTTACTCCCAGAGCCTTTGATGATGTGACTAAAGTAACGTTTATGCTTGCATCATTGGGACCTACGTTTGCTCCATTTAAAAGTATAATGGATCACACAAAGGATTTAACTTTTAATGAGCTTATCAACCATTTAAGAGAGGAATGCAGAGATAGCCTTGATTCTCAAGAAAGGAATCCAAGGAGGAAGGATAGCAGCTATGCATCCAAGCATTTTGGAAAGTCCAGACAGACATCTAGAGAAATAATTTGTTTTAAATGCAATGGGAAAAACCACATAGCAAGGAACTGCAAGAGTCAAAATGGGGATAAAGTTGAATCCCACCCCTCAAAACCACAAGGTGTTAAGAAGGGGAGTCATGAGCAAACCATGTTGATGCAGGAGAGGAGTTTAGCTGTCCAGGATTGTGAAAATAAGCGCAATAAGTGGATTCTTGACAGTGGAGCGAGTTCTCATTTCTGTTATGAAAAGGAGTATTTTAATGAGATTAATGGGGATGAAACCTCTGAAATTGAGATTGCTGATGGCAACATTGTAAAGGCAATTGGTTCAGGAACTGTGAATTTGAAATTCAACGTAGATCATGAAACAATTAATACTAAGATAACTGAAGTTAAGTTTGCACCAAAGCTTAATTGCAACTTACTCAGCGTGTCCAGTTTGGACAGGAAAGGTTTTAAAATTACATTTGAAAAAGGACAATGTATTGTGACTAAGCATGATGAAGTTTATGTTCAAGGCACACTAAAGGATGGTGTATATGAGCTTAATGTTTCAGAGAACCAGCAGAACCAGTCTGCAAAGGTGGCGCAACCAAGTCAAAAGGACGAAGGAAGTCTGGAACTCTGGCACAAGAGACTTGGACACAGAGACACCAACGTTATTCTGGAACTACAGAAAGGTGATCTTGTGAGAGGTCTGCAGGTAAAGCAAAGCAACACAAATACACCAACATCAAAATGTATAACTTGTGTTAGTGAGAAAGCAACTAAACCTTCTTTCCCACGTTGTGCAGAGAAGAGAAGCACTAAAGTATTGGACATTGTCCATACAGATCTATGTGGACCAATGAATGTGTCTTCTCTAGGAGGTAATAAATATATTTTGATATTTTTGGACGATTTCTCGAGATTCTGCGTAGCCTACTTTATCAAGGAGAAGAGTGAGACAGTGGAATTGTTCAGGGACTATCTTAACATGGTCAAGAACAAGTTCCAGCGAGCCCCTTCCATTTTAATGTCCGATAATGGTGGGGAATTTTGTTCACATGAGATGCAGGCCGTCATGGCTAGAGAAGGCATATCACACGTGACCACAGTTGCCTACACACCCCAACAAAACTCAATTGCAGAGAGGAAATTTAGATCCATTTTGGAAATGACAAGGTGCATGCTAAAGGAAGCTAACTTGTCACACAGGCTGTGGGGTGAAGCGGCTCGTTGCTCAGTCTATCTTCAGAACAGACTGCCCACAAAAGGCGCAGAGCGCACACCATTTGAACTTTGGCATGGAAAAGCCCCAAATTTGTCACATATACGTGTATTTGGAAGTTTGTGCTACTATCATGTGCCCAAGGAGCACAGACACAAACTTGATTCCAGAGCGAAGGCAGGGATCCTAGTTGGGTACGCTTCTGGAGGAAAAGGATATAGAGTCTTGGATCCGCAAACTGGCAAGACAAGTTCGCAGCATGTAATTTACTTCGATGAGCAAGGCAAAGTTGATACAAAGGACACTGCCATTGATTGTTCCAAGGAGCCACAGGATGAGGAATTTGTGATTTTTCCTTTTGAACCAATACAAAGTACTAATCCAACTTCTAGTGTCGTAGCACCCCCTATAGGTGACACCCGAGAAGACGTGGAGGTCCAGGCCCCTGGCAGCACCAGAGACGAAGATGATGACGAGCAGCTGTATGGGGATATGCCACTGCTGGAGGAGGATGAGGAAGCTGATGCGGTCGAAAGACCAGAGGTCAGACGCTCATCCAGAACCAACAGAGGTGTTCCACCATTACGGCTGTCCTACCTTACAAGGTCGGCGTCTCCACAGGAACCTTCCAAATGGGAAGAGATAGAGAGGATGCCACCAGATGAAGCCAGTCTCTGGAGGAAAGCTGCTCAGGAGGAGATAGATGCACTTCATCGGAACAGGACCTGGACACTCACAGAACTACCTCCTGGTAAGGAAGCAATTGGAAGTAAATGGGTGTTCAAGGTTAAAAAGGGTTCAGAAGGGGAGGTGCAACGCTACAAAGCTAGGCTTGTGGCACAAGGTTTTTCCCAGAAGTATGGAGAGGATTACGATCAAGTGTTTGCACCGACAGTTCGATACAGCAGTGTCAGACTACTTTTAAGTATTGCAGCATCTAAGCAAATGTCAGTTTACCATATTGACATTGCGACAGCCTTTCTTCACGGCGAAATTTCTGAGCAGATTTATATGAAGCAGCCCAAAGGTTTCATTAAACCAAATGAGGCACATCTAGTGTGCAAGCTGCAGAAAGGACTTTATGGTTTGAAGCAAGCAGCGAGGGCTTGGAACCAGAAACTCCATGAGATGCTGGTGCAGCTTGGGTACAAGCAAGGGACTGCTGATAAGTGCTTGTACACCAAACAAAGGAATGGACAGTTTTCGTACATTTTAGCCTTTGTTGACGACCTTTTAATTTCTACGTCAAATGAGAAAGACTATAAAGACATAGTCAAACACCTCAACAGGGAAGTAGAGGTCAAGGAACTTGGAAAAGTGAAATACTACTTGGGAATTCAAGTTGAGAGAGAAGAGGATGGATCGTTCTTACTCAGCCAAAGGCAAAAGATAACTGAACTGATTGAAAGCATGCAGATGCAGGACGCACACCCAGTTGCGACACCGATGGCCACAGACTTCTTGAAGAATCAACAAGGTTCGAAGTTGCTGCCAAACAACACGCAATACAGGTCAGCGGTCGGCAAACTTTTGTATTTGGTTACCACATGCAGACCTGACCTGGCAAGTGCAGTGGGGATCCTAAGTAGGAAAGTAAGTTGTCCCACTGAGCATGATTGGGCTGGAGTTAAGAGGGTTGTTCGTTATCTAAAGGGAACCATGGACTGTAAATTAAAACTGCCAGCTGTCAGAGACCCTAAACTGCTTGGGTACACTGATGCGGATTGGGCTGGGGACAATAAGGATTATAAATCCACAAGTGGCTATGTTTTTATGTATGGGGACGGAGCTATTGCATGGGGCAGCTATAAACAGAAATGTGTAGCTTTATCGTCCACAGAATCTGAGTACATTGCGGCTTCGGAAGCTTGCAGAGAGATCCCCTGGCTGGATCAGCTCCTGAAGGACTTTGGCGTGCCAAGAACGGGACCTGTCAGCTTGATGGAGGACAATCAGAGCAGTATGAAGCTGACACAAAGTGAAAAGTTCCTTGCACGCACCAAACACATTGGGGTCAGGTACCACTACATACGCCAGGTGATCGAGGATGGACTTGTTGAAATGTGTTACTGCAACACTGACCAGATGACTGCAGATGTCCTAACAAAGCCCCTGCCAAGAGAGAAGTTCCAGGATCTTCGTGGCAAGCTGGGACTCTTGGGTGGTTGATTAAAGTTATTTATGTATGTTTTTGTGTATGTTGTGAATTGCCTGAGAAGGGGTTTGTGGGATGCAAAGGGTTAAGTGCAGTCAAGTCACAACAATCCCTAGATAGTCCACTTGGAGGACTGAGGAGGAGGATATGACTAAGCGTAGTTTCCTCTTCCTTCACATGCAAATGAGTTGAGGAAGTGGCAGATAAATCCTGAAGGAAACAGCCATTTTCCCTCTCTTGGACCAGACCTCTTGGACTACACACATCTTAGTGAGTCTCTCCCTCAAGGCCTCCAGCCTAGAGAGAGAGATGAGATGGAGTCTCACTTCTTATAAGTGAACTTCACAATGTATATATTACCTTTTAACTAAGCAAGTCTACCTCTTGAGTGTGCTGTACCTCGAGATGCTTGTAAGTAAACATCTTTTATACTTTTAAGAGCATTGTGTTGTGTCTTTTCTTTTAAGAGGGAAAAAGGGGAAATACCAGGAAAATACACTTTATTTTAGTGGCTTAAATCAAGCCTGCGCAAACGTTCTTCTGCTGTGTATTTTGCAAAAGGGGAATGTTTTACTCTGCTAAAGTTTTGTGCTTGCTAGCGCAAGCGGGGATAGGATATATTAAACAATATCTCCTCATCCACATTCCTGAACATTCCCACACTTTTCAGTGGAGTCTTCCATTTTGTGGAATGCTCTCGCCTGACACAACCGTCACATATCTTTAGGTGCCAGGCGAAAACAGAAGACTTTCTTTTACTCCTGGGAAGCAAACAAATTTGCCAAACTGTTTGCTAACTGTTCATATCAAAGCTCCCAGAATCCTTTCTACTGTTGATTAATCACACTGCTACATGCAGTACATGGTTTTATCACTCCGCAATTGATTTGGACTCCAATGGACTTGGCAGTAGGGCAAAGTGAAGGAGAAATTATTGTTACTTATTATCTTTATTTGTTCCTGCATTGCAGGGGGTTGGACTAAATGGCCTTTGGTCCCTATCAACTCTGCAATTCTAGGATTCTATTTAATCCCACCTCTTTCCCTGATGAACTAAAGGAGGCCTCCAGACAAAATTGAAAACCTAAAAACATAGAAAAGAAATAAACGTGTGTGTGTGTGTGTGAGAGAGAGAGAGAGAGAGAGAATAAGGGGGGGGAGAGAGAGAGAGAGAGAGAATGAGAAAGAGAAGAGGATCTGTTAAAGCATACTGGTAATTACAAGAAAGATGATCCTGCACTTGTGAAACAGTTAAATTCCCTGTCAAATGACTGTTGTCTCTTTTTTTTAAGGCCAGAAGAAATGCTTTCTCTCTTGAATAAAGGCTTTCAGCATTTCACTGCTGTCATCTTTGAAAGCGCAGACTCGTATGTTGGGCGAGAGGTAATGTAATCTTTACCTAATCAGGCCAGGGGCTGATCTAGGCCAGCATCCTGTCCTCACAATGACCAACAAACTGCCTGTGGGAAACCAGTGTGTGGAACACAAGCACAAGTTTCCAGCAACTGGTATTCAGAAGCATTACTGCCTCCAACTGTGGAGGTAAAGCACAGCCATTGTGGCTGGTAGCCATTAATAGCACTCTGTGAATTTGTCTAATCCTCTTTTAAAGCTATCCAAGTTGGTGGCCATTACTGCCTCAACTCCTGTGGGAGGGAGTTCCATGGTTTGAGTATGCATTGCTTAATTCATTAGGGGGTGCAGCAGGCAGACATGCTGTTGTGTGTGCCTCATGTTGGAAAAAGCTTTTGTGGGGTTTGAAATGCCTCAGTGAGTTAAGGAAAGCTTATTGACTGCAAGGAAGGTCACTGGCCACTGGGCTATGAGTGTTTGTGTGTCTTTGGACTGGAGCCCTTTCTGCAAGCTGGGTGTTTATGACATTATATCTGGCCTTATTACTGGGACCTGAGACTTAACCTTCCATTTCTGGTCCTCATTAATGCAGAATCGCATTAGAAAACGTGACGATAAAAGGTTTTGAGGCAGTAGGAAGTGGAAAGAAGCTGGGATTTGTGTTTGGGTTTATGTCCCTATATTAAGACATTTTGTTCCAAGAACTGGCCAAGGAATTGAGGTCACCCTTTGCCTATGGGGGGTTAGGTTAGCCGCTCAAGGCTATAATCCTGTGCATCATTGCAGATAAATCCTGTTGAGCAGAGTGGGATATACTTGAGAGTAAACATAGAATCCTAGAATTGTAGAGTTGGAAGGGAACCCAGGGTCATCTAGTCCAAACCACTGCAATGCAGAAATATGTGTGGGTTCTTCGTCCTGGTCTCTCTCTGGCGAGTGAACCATAGCATGTCTACATCTTTTGAGTAAGCTTTGGCTTTCTTTGCAGCGAGAAAGGTCAACTTGCAGCAGCATGCATATAACCTTTGTGTTTTTCTACCCACACCCAGGTGATCTTGGACCTGAGTCAGTATGAAAACATTGTGGTAAAACGAGTGCTGGATTCCAACACGGCTTTTCTCAAGAAGCTCAGCATTACCTCTGTCCCTTCGTCTTACCTGATCTATCCCAATGGATCCCATGGATTAATCAACATGTAAGTGTGAGCAGGGGTGAGTTGTGATGTGGTGAATTTCAATAGGGACAAATGTGAGGTTCTGCACTTGGGCAGGAATAACTTGATGCACAAATATAAGATGGGTTGCCAGCAGTCCATGTGAAAAGGATCCAGGGGTCTTAGTAGACTGTAAAGTTCACACCACACAAGTCAACAGTGTGATTTAGCAGCAAAAAAGCTAATGCTATTCTAGTTTTGGCAGAAGTATTGTGTCCAGATCAAGCAAAGTGACAGTACTGCTCTCCTCTGCCTAGGTCAGACCACACCTGAAGTACTGTGTCCAGTTGATGATCAAGGGCCTGGAAACCAAGCCTAATGAGGAACAGTTGAGGGAGCTGGATATATTTAGCTTGGAGAAGAGGAGATAGGATAGCCATCTTCAAATATTTAAAGAGCTGTTACATGTAAGACAAAGCAAGCTTGTTTTCTGCTACTTCAGAGGGGAAAACCCAAACCAATGGATTCAAATGATAATAAAGGAGATTAAAACTAAGCGTTAGAAAGAACTTTCGGAGGGTAAGAGCTGTTTGACTGGAACGGATTCCCTCGGAAGCTAGTGGACTCTCCTTCCTTTTAAGCAGAGGTCGGGTGGCCATCTGTCAGTGGTGCTTTAGCTGTGCTTCCTGCATTGCAAGGGGTTGGGCTTGATGACCCTTGGGGGTCACTTTCAACTCTACAATTTTCTGAATGTAAGAAGAGTGTGGAGATTAATAAACATTTCCTGTTACAAATGTGCAAGTTCTTGAAAGCAACCCCCTGCCCTGTGAACAGTTAATAAACCTTTTGCCAGTGATTATTGTGGAGAGGGGAAGGGGGATCTAGAAACAGCTACCTTAATAAAATGGCACAGAAACTGCTTTGGTCACCCTATATGATGATCTCTGTCATGAGAGAGACAGGGGAAATGTTTCCCTGTTAATTTTCCTTGACCTCTTTGTACCATTGATCATGGGATCCTTCTGGAGTGACTGTCTGAGTTAGGGGTGGGTGGCTTCTCTTTGCAGTGGTTCTCGTTCTACTTTGATGGTCGTTTCTACAGGGTGATGTGTGGGGAGTTCTCTTTGGATGTGCAGCCTTCAATGCAGGATTATTCAGGGTTTGATCTTTTCCCTCATGCTGTTTAATATCTACCTGAAACAGCTGAGTGGAGTTATCTGGAGTTTTGGAGTATGTTGTCAGCAATATGCTGATGACACACAGCTCTACTCCATTACATCTGCAGGTGTAGCAGTGGAAGTGCTGGTCTGTTATCTTGCTTTGGTAATATGCTGTAGGAGAGCTAACAAACTGAAGCTCAATCCCAATAAGACTGAGGCACTGTTAGTGGATAGTTTACTAGAGTGGATGGATGGGGGTGTCCTGCACTTGATGGAGTTATACTCCCTCTGAAGGAATGGGTAAACACTTTTTCGGTGCTTCTGGATCCATTGTTGTTGCTTGAAGCTCAGGCGATGTTGGTGGTGCAAAGTGACTTTCATCAGCTTTGGCTGGTAGCCCAACTGCACCCCCATCTGGACAGGGACAGCCTAAGTTCTGTTGTCTATGCTCTGGAAACCTCTAGGTTAGATTACTGCAGCATGTTTTATGTGGGGCTGCCTCTGAAGATGGTTTGAAACTTCAGCTAGTGCAGAATTTGCTAGCCTGCTTGCTCACTAGGGCAAGGCAGTCTGAGCATGTAACACCAATCTTGACCTGACTGCACTGGCTGCTAATTGGCTTCTAGGCCCAATTGAAAGTGCTGGTTTTGACCTATAAAGACTTAAATGACTCAGGACCATAATACCTCAAGTGCCATCTCTCCTATTAACCATATGAACCAACCCAGACCCTGCAATCACCATCTGAGGCCCTTCTTCACTTCTGAAGAGTTCCTGAGGTTGGCAACATGATAATGGGCCTTTTCTGTGGTGGCTTCCTGTTTGTGGGATGCTGTTCCCAGGGAGGCTCGCCTGGCGCCTTCATTACATATCTTTAACTGCCAGGCAAAAGCATTTTTATTCTCCCTGGCCTTTTAAACTGTGGGGGGTTGGGGGTTGGTGGGTAATTATTTTGTTTGTAACTATGTTAGGTATTTTTGTGTTTTTGTACCGTAAATTGCCCTGTGATCTTCAGGTTGAGAGTGGTATATAAATTTTAATAATAATAATAATAATAAATAATAATAATAATAATAATAATAATAATAATAATAATAAGCATCATGGCTTAATCTGTGTGTAGAGAGATATTTTCTCAGAGGCAGTATTTTCCCCTGTAACCTGCAGAGGAGAATTTCTGTTGAGCCCAGTGAAGATTGTGTCTTCTGTCAATGCACTGTTGTTCCTCTCTGCCTGTTGAGCTTCAGTTGTTCTTAACTTTTGCACTGTCCTTCCATACACAGTTTGAAGCCGCTTCGGTCTTTCTTTTCTTCCTATTTAAAGTCACTCCCTGGCATCGGAAGAAAACCTCCACCAACAGCCATCAGGCAAAACCAAGAAGAAAACCAGGACATCAAAGAATGGAAAGACTTTGACAAGTAAGTGGTGCTGCTCGGCTCCCCCTTTCATGGCAACAGCTCAACTCTGCTCAGAGTAGACCCCCTGAAATGAAAAGGCCTGAGATATGGACATCTGGCAAATGTGCTTTAGTTGGATGTCCATAAGTTCTATTGTTATGAGAGGGTGTAAAACCTTTCTCTATCCACCATGTAGGCATAATTGTTAAAACTACCATGTCACCTTTTACTTGCCTTTTCTCTAAACTAAAAAGTCACAAACACTGCAACTTTTCCTCATAGGAGAGTCAATCCATTCCCTTAATAATTTTGTTTGCCCTTTTCTGAACCTTTTCCAACTCTACAATAACCTTTTTGAGGCCATTAGAACTATTTACAGTGTTGCAAATGTGGTGACACCAAAATTTTGTATAATTCAACTTTTTTGGGAGGGGGGAGGAAGGTTTGCTGCTAACATGCTTTTGTTTATTGCAAGGGATGAGGTAGTGTCAGTATTTGCCCCAAGATGCAGCATACAAAAGGTCCTGGGGTGTGCAGATCTCCCCCAGGCATTTGTGTGTGAGAGAGAGGGAGAGTGATTCTGCATGCCTGATACTGAAATGAAGTGCAAAGGTTTTGCAGGTGGTCGCCCCCTTGTTCATGCACCTGCAGCAGATGAGGGCACATCACCGTTTCAGAACTCTGCCCAAAAGCCAGGTTGTTGTGAAAGCATTTCCATGATACTTGGTTTTGCTTGGATGACACCCAACCCCCAGCAAAAGTTTTGAAACTCTGACATTTCAAAAGCCACTAAAAAACCCTAATAGATGTCTGGACCGTGTCCAGCCTTGAGGGATGTGGACGTTTTTGAGCAGCTGAGTACCCCACAGGAGGCTTGTGGTGAAAGAAGCAGTTTATGACCTGGCAAATCTTCTGTCCATTGAGATCTGCCCTCTGAAGCAAGCAGGTATATACAAATCATTCAAGAATGCTGTAGATCACAAGTTTAACATGGGCCAACAGTGTGTGGTACAGCAGCAAAAAAGCTAATACAATTCTAGGCTGCACCAACTGCAGTCTTGCATTCAGAGCAAGGAAGTAATAGCACCTCTGTATTGTGCCTTGGTCATACCACACCTGGAGTACTGTGTCCTGTTCTGGGTGCCACAATTTAAGAAGGATATTGACAAGCTGGAACGCATGTAGAGGAGGGTGACCAAGATGATCAAGGGTCTGGAAACCAAGCCTTATGTGCAATTGTTTAGGGAGCTGGCTTCGTTTAGCATATAGGAGAGGTGACTGAGAAGAGATTTGATTGCCCTCTTCAAATCCCCAATGTGCTGTCACATGGAAGACAGTTTCTGCTGCTCCAGAGGGGAATACCCCCACATCTGAGGCAAGGAATGAATCTACCACATATTGGTTACTTCTGGGAAGATACAGCAACCTCAGAGCACAGACTGCTAAGGATAAACCCTCTTTTTGACATGTTGGTGATGTCAGTTCTCCAGTGCTTTTGCTTTCTTCCTGGCAAACAAACTCATCTGCCCCTTTGAAAATTCCCATTCTCCATGTGTGTTGCCTGTTTTCCAGATCCAAGTTGTACATGGCTGACCTTGAGTCCGGATTGCATTACTTGCTCAGGATCGAGCTCGCCACTCATAAGACTCTGGAAGGAGACAAGCTGAATACCTTCAAGGATGTTGTTTTGCTGTTTGCCAAGGTAAACGTTTCTGATTTTTTTATTGCATTTGGTAAGAGCACCATAAATCTGGCCCCATGGAGGACTCTGCATCAGCCGAAGTAAACATCCAATAAAGTAAACTTTGATGTGTTTATGTGGAGGGGAAGAATTAACAGCCACCAACCCTGCAGCCCATCACAAAGGTCAAATTAAAACCAAGGCTGCTTTTTGCTGCCTTTCAAAAGCAACAAAATCAAAAAAGTTGTGGAAAAAGGCTTCTTTATAAAGCAGATTACAGGATATGATATGAGAGCCATCTTCAAATATCTGTAGGGCTGTTATGTAGAAGATGGAGCAACTGGCAGGGACGAACCAGCAGTCAATCACACTGTGCTAGGTGTTGCCCCATGAATTAGTTGCTGAGACTTAAGGTTCCTGCCTCCTCACAGCCACCTATGTCTGCTTTCCAAAAAAAAATCAAAGCATTGGATGACTGTGCCTGCGTGGCTGTCTTTGCTCTTCCTGCTTCATGCCTCTTTCTGGTTCTCAGAGACTGGGTGGTAGGGAGCTTGACACAGCAGGAGGGGGAGACACCCATGACTCTTCAGCAGCCTGAGTCCTCTCTTTCTCTTAGCCTCTCTCCTACCACCCTCCTGTTTCAGCTTCTGCCTCTGTTTCTGGACTTCTCTCTGCCACAGACTCTCCCTGCTCACTAAGCCCCGTCACCTCTTCAGCTTCTGACACCTTCTCTTCCTAGTCTCCCTCTGACCACTCATGGTTTTCCCACCGCCACTCCCCAAGCTCCACTGGTTCCTCCTACCATTCTTCTGTGTCCAACCAGTCCATGACATCAAGCTTTATTTCTCCTGCTCTGGAAGTTAGGACCTGAACCAACAGATTCAAATTGCAAGAAAGGAGATTCCAATCAATATTAGGAAGAACTTTCTGATAGTGAGAGCTGTTTGACAATGGTTTGGACTCCCTCAGGAGGTGGTGGTCTCTCCTTCCTTGGAGGTTTTTAAGCAGAGGTTGAATGACCATTTGTCAGGGATGTTTTAGTTATGATTCCTGCATTTCAGGGGGTTGGACTACATGATCCTTAGGGTCCCTTCCAACTCTACAGTTCTATGATTCTATGAAAAATCCAGACAAGCATTTTCTGAAATTAAGAGTACATGTATTTCTCTCCCAACAGAGCAGTGGGAATTGCAGCCTGCATTCTGTTGATGTGACCTGGGCTTTATCCTCCCCTATCCCTAAGATTTTAACTCCATTTTGTTGAGCCTAA
The DNA here is from genome assembly GCF_963506605.1 of Zootoca vivipara. Taxonomy (NCBI): domain Eukaryota; kingdom Metazoa; phylum Chordata; class Lepidosauria; order Squamata; family Lacertidae; genus Zootoca; species Zootoca vivipara. Next base: position 17,745,100 of record NC_083294.1, read on the forward strand.
ATATCTCAGTGTGAAAACAGCTGGGCTGATGCCAGATTACTGGGTGTCTTATACTGTACTTGCTTTTTCTAAAGAATAGCACTCAGAGCATCGCTAAGTCGCTGGGATCTTTGCTCAGTGTTCAGGCTTCGGATTTTGATTATTGCAGGATTAGCTCCTTGGCTGCTAATGCTGCTTGCAGCAACTCTGCTTCATAAGACCTGAGCTCCTTTCTGCTCCCTCTGAGAAGCCTTCTGAGTGCTCTTTGAGATTTGTGTGGGGGAATCTGGTGTGAATTTTGTTGCCTGAAAGCTGCCTCTCCTTATTTCATGTGCAGTAAGGAGGATCAAACTGATCCTTTGCCTTCTCTCTTTCTCTTTGTTGTTGCTGTAAAGTTTCGTCTTATAATGCATATAAAACAGAGAACAATTATAACAAAAGATAAAAATGAGAAGATGCAAAGCAAAGCCATACAACAGGCTCATTGAATGAGTTCAGTTGCACAGAAGTTAAAGTAGCAAAGTTTCCAGTAAAGAATAATATAATTGGAAAGGATCCCAGGGGTCATCTAGTCTAACAACCTGCAGTGCTGGAAGATCATTATTTCTAATATAATATAATATAATATAATATAATATAATATAATATAATATAATATAATATAATATTAATATATAACATAATTTATTTCAGTGAGAAGTAGAACCTCCAGCCACTTTAAAATGTTTTGGCATTCCTTTATGATAGATATAGATATAGATATAGATATAGATATAGATATATGCATTGAGTAGCAGTGACTATTCAAGCTGCCAAGACAAATTCTTTTGAGAATATATCTATCTACATTAGGATTTTCAAAAAGATTCAGCCTCATTAATTTTGGATCAAGCTGATCGAGAAACCCCTGAGTGGTAAACAAGTGGGTTGCTCCACTTTTCTTTGACCTGCCAGGAGCCCCTGCTGCATCCATTATTGTGCACCAGGTTTTGTGGAAATCCTGAGGTCAGGTAGCAGTACCTCTTCATGTTGAACTTTTGGCACTTAGTGAAGATTTATTTATTCTAGCAGACTTTTTAGCTGTATTGTGATTTTATAGTTTTAACTTATTTTTAGCCTTACTGTATTGGGTTACTTAGATTGATTACTGCAATGCAGTGTATGAGGGGCTTCCCTTGCGCTTGATCCAGAGGCTGCAATCAGTGCAGAATGCTGCAGCATGATTGCTGACACGAGTGAGGACTTGTCAGCATATAACACCCCCGCTCAGAGATCTGCACTGGCTGCCCATTTGCTACCGGGTCAAGTTGAAGGGGTTGCCATTAGTATACAAAGCCCTTAGCCTCTTGGGACCAGTTTACCTTTGAGATCATCTTGCCCCACATGGGGCCGCTTAACTGCTTCAGTTGGCAGAACTGGCACTGTTACATAATACCTATTCTGCTTTTGTAAGAACTCGATCATTTAGTGTGGCAGCAGCTAGGCTTTGTCACTCACTCCCTGCCTATTGATCTCAAGCAGGCATCTTCACTGTATTCTTTTCAGCACTTGCTAAAAATATTCTTGTTTAGACAAGCCTACCAAGATGCTTAGAATGTGTGGATTTTAATTTGTTTTAGTATTTTAACTTTTTGTATGTTTTAAACTATTTATTTTCTTGGTTTATCTTCATCTGCTTCAGGGTGGGGTGTTTTTTTGCACTCAAGTGGTATATAAATTTTAGGAAATAAATAAGATAAATATTTTTCTTAGAAAGAAAGACACTGTTCATCACTTTATCTTGAGGCACTGTTCCATAAATTATTATTCATTACTTGAAGGAACAGCTTCTTGTTTTGTCTCTCCTGCATCTGCTTTCTAGTGTAGAAAGTAAGCAGGACTGTTTTTTTGCCGCTTTTTGCAATGCATGGATCATGCTCGCACTGCCTTCCATCACCACTTTTTCCAATTCTGTTTAATCTTCATAGTGGAAGGAGCAAAGATGGCGGACAGTGTCTGTCTGTGAGAATAAACTTCTAAGATGTGGTTAACCTTCTCATCTTTCATGCAGCTGTTTCCTGGCCAGCAGCCCGTGATGAAGTTGTTGGAGACCTTGAAAGTGTGGCTACACAGCCTCCCACTGGACAGAATTCCATATGATGCCATCCTTGATCTGCTGAACAACAAGATGCGGGTAAGCCCCAACTAGCCCCAACTAGCTATAAATGGCTGCTATAGCAAATGTGGGATGGAGCTGTGTGATCCAATACACTGCTGCCTGACAACTTCACTTCACAAATAGCATTTTCAACAGTCCTTGTGAGCTGTGTGTCCCATAATGCCTGGCAGTTGGATCATAGAATTATAGAGTTGGAAGAGTCATGTAGGGTCATGTAGTCATCCCCTCTGAAGCAGCAGAAAACAAGCTTGCTCCATTTTCCATGTGACAGCCTGTCAGGCATTTGAAGCTGGCTGTGATCTCAACTCTCTGTTAAATATACCCACCTCCCTCAAGTGTTCCTTTGTAAGGCTTGGTTTCTAGACTAGCTCTTGATCCTCCTCCTCACCCTCCTCTGCACACCCTCTAGCTAGTTAATAGCATTCAATCAGACCAAAGCCCCTCTAGGCCAGCATCCTGTGCTCAGAGTGGTCGTCCAGGTACCACTTTAAAAGTCCTCAAGCTGGACCATGAGCACAGTCGCCCCACTTCCGATTCCAGCAATCTGGTACAGAGAGGTGTAACCACCTCCCAGTGCCTGATATTTTTATTTATTTTGGTTAGAAAATTTGTAGTTCACTGTTTATGGAAAGAAAACCTCAAAGCAATTTGCCCTGCTGATTGTACATGCCCCTCATGGTCTCCTGGCAGAATCATCTACAGGTCTTGTCACTATTGCTGATATCGGTGTTGGTGGTGTTTTGAGCTTTTCAAACAGATGCTGAAATGACAGTCAGTTACAATAATCCCAGCTTGTCCAGGTATTTATGAACATAATAAGAGCCTCCTGGATCAGGCCAGTGGCCGATCTAGCTTTGCTTCCTGTTTTCATAGTGGCCCAACAGTTGCCTGTGGGATACCAGGATTTGAGCACAAGAGCAGTCTTGTGCGGTTTCCAGCAACTGGGATTCTGAAGTATTGCTGCCTCTGACTGTGGAGGGCAGAGTATAACCATCCTGGCTAGTAGCCATTGATAACTCTCCCCTCCATGAATTTGTTGAATCCTTTTTTAAAAGCATCCAAGTTGGTGGCCCCCAGTACCTCACGTGGGAAGGAATTCCATAGTCAAACAGGACTTTGTTTTATCTGTTCTGAATCTTCCAGCATTCAGCTTCATTGGATGTCCATGAGTTCTAGTGTTATGGGAGGTAGAAAAACAGGGTGGATTTGATTTAAATCAAACTGATTTAAATCACGATTTAAATCACGATTTAAATCACTAGTCAGTAAGGCTTGATTTAAATCATAGTTTTCTACATAAAGACTAATTCTTGCTGGTATAACTTTAATATGCAAGTAGATGAAGATTTTTAGAATAACAACCTTTCATATTAGTTTTTTATCCCCAGTTTAATAGGTTAATCATTCATATTTGGACAACTTTACTGTTGTGCTTAGGAAGGAGAAAAACAATCATTACCTTAATAATAATAATTTAAATAGATTTATTCAACTGAAACAATAACATTACAGCATATGTTATTTGCTTAAACAACAAACATCCATGTTTGTTAACTAATTTGGCTAAACAAAAACAAAATACCGGTATATATATTTTAAGAAACTTAGACTGTCAGCCCAGCCTACACATGAAAAACATAAATACTGTCCACTCCATAAATACTGTCCACTTGAAACTTAGCACTGAAGGGGTTGTTTCTGTATTCATAGGTTTGCAGAACAATAGGATTAAGGTCTTTTTCTCAACCCTGTTCATGTTATAACATTTTTGCTGTGAAGAAGAGGCATGTGATCTCTGTTGAGTCAAATTCAGTTTTGAGAACTGCAAAAGTAAACCAAGCATCTGTGATAATATCTTGTAGGCAGAAAAACTGCCCAATAATCTTACAAAAACCTCTGGAAGAGCATGACATTGTGAATGGATTAATGGAATTTATTTACCCCCAAAATTAAACATATACAACCTTATTCTACATAATTAAAAAAACTGATCTTTATTTCATGATGGAATAACCTTTGGATGGTAATATATTTTCCTCAAAAAGCATTTTATTTTAAAAAATCTGATTTAAATCAAAAAAATCGATTTAAATCAAAAAACCCCATTTTTTTATTTTTTTAAAAAAATCATTGATTTTTATCCACCCTGTAGAAAAACTTTCAGGTTGCCTCTTAACAAACCTTTTCTCTAGATTAAGAAGTCCCAAACAATGCAACCTTTCCTCCTTGGGAAAATGCTCCATCCCCTTTATCATTTTGGTTGGCCTTTTCCAAACTTTTACCAAATCTGTAATCCCATTTTTTAGTTGAGGCGATCAGAACTGCATACTGTCTTCCAAAGATTTGTTTAATGGCATGATGATGGTAGTTTTATTTAACACATACTGGCTTTTTCTAGATTTCTGGGCTGTTCCTGCCCAGCCGCATCCAGTGGGTCGGGTGCCAGGGCAGCCGGGCAGAGCTGCGGGGATACCCTTGCTCCTTCTGGAAGCTCTTTCATGTGCTGACTGTCCAGGCAGCTGTCCAGCCACAGGTCCTGTTCAACACAGGTAGGAGATGGCTGGTCCCTCTGAGACTCTAAGGCAGCTCTCCAGGGATGCTTTGCACTACCACTCTCATCAGCCTCAGCATCATTGCTGGCTGGGGCTGATGGGAGCTGTAGTCCAAAGCCTCTCTGGAAGGCACCAGTTAGAGGAAGGCTGATTTTAGGAGTGTGGGAGCGGGTCTGGCATCCTTTGGGCATGCACTGCAGTTGGAAGCAGTCAGCTCAAGTGCAACAGAACGTGTTGGGGTTCTGGGGAAAGCACTGGCCTCCCTGCCTCTTGCAACCATGCACTGAAAGCTGGATCACTTGTTTGCACAAGAGCAAAGTAAGGGAGCTGCCTAAGTGCTGTCTTTGTGTGATGAGCATCTTTGGAAAAATATTTGGCTCAGTCGCAGAAAAGGCTGCATCATAAAAAGATGAGGAGTGTATGACAGGCTAGAGCTGCAATTCAGCATCATAGAACCGTAGAATTGTAGAGATGGAAGGGACCCCAAGTCCCATCTAGTTCAACCCCCCCCCCCCCCGCAGGAATTTTAATGAAAGCATCCATGGCAGATGGCCATCCAACGTCTGTTTAAAAACTCACAATGAAGAAGAGTCCTCCACCTTCCAAGGGAAACCATTTCACTGTCAAGCAGTTCTTACTGTCAGAACGTTTCTCTTGATGTTTAGTCAGAATCTCCTTTCTTGCCATTTGAGTGTGCTGGTGTGGGTCCTCCCCTGCAGAGCAGCAGAAAAGAAGCTTGCTCCATATTTGTGTGACATCCTTTAGATATTTGAAGATGGCTATTATATATCCTTTAAGTGTCCTGTCCTCCAAGCTAAGCATCCCCAGCTCCCTTCACTGTTCCTCATAAGTCCTTGTTTCCACACATTCCAGCTTTTCCATATCTTAAATTGTGGTACCCTTAAGTGGACACAAGACTCCAGGGGGGTCAGACCAAGGCAGAATAGTACTATTACTTTCATTGATTGAGACACTACTGTTGATGCCGTGTAGAATAGCATTAGGTTTTTTTGCTGCTGCATCACACTTTTGGCTTATATAAGGACTGTTGAATCCTTCTCACATGCACTGCTGTCAAACTAGATGTCCCCCATGCTTTATTTGTGCATCTGGTTATTCTTGCCTAAGTGCAGAACCTGGCATTTGTCCCTATTGAAATTCCTTTGCCAACTCTTCCATTCCAGAGGAAGGTTGAAAGTTGAAGGTCTGCATGTCTCTGTGTGTCTTCCACATACTTTGCTGTCCGTTGAAACCAGGCCACATTTTTTTATCGCTTCTTACGGCAAAAGAATTGGGTCAGGCGGCTGGATTAGGTCTTGGGAGGTGTTTTCCCCCCCTTATTGCTTGCTTTTAAATCCCATCTACTAAAAAGCCGGATTCTCCCCCTAATCCTGCCAGCCGCAGGTGGGCTTTGATGGGACTTGCCCACTTTAAAGATTAGGGTTACCCTGAATCGCAGCAGTTCGGGGGCGGGTGACGGCAGCTGTTTACACAAGATGCATCCCTCGCCTGGTCAAAGGAAGGAGCCTTTTTCATGGAGTCTTTCCGTCTGTCTTAAACTCCTCAAGAGTGGTGCAGAGAAATTGCAATCCAAACAATCCCCTCCGAATAATTCACCCATATTTATCCAGATGAGCAAGCCCTGTGCTTTGCTTCCCAAGATCTTTCTGCAAATCTTACTGCAAAACAGCTCTGTGGAGAGATTTTGAACTTCCTCAGAAGGCAGTGGACTCTCCTTCATTGGCAGTTTCGAAGCAGAGTTTGGCCACCTGTCAGGGATGTGTTAGTTGTGATTCCCACTTTGCAGGGTGTTAGACTGGGGACTGGATAACAATTGGGAGTTCTTTTCAATTATACAATTCTTTGCTGCTCTGATTCTGTATTCCTCCTTGTTCTATGATTCTATGCTCCACAGGGTAGGACCTGATCCAATGGATTTAAATGAATCATAGTATTGTAGAGTTGGAAAGGATGCTGAGGGTCATCTAGTCCAACCCCCTGCAATGCAGGAACCTCCACCAAAGCATCTTAGACAGGTTCTCGGACAGATGGCCATCCAACCTCTGCTTAAAAACATCCAAAGGAGCGTTTATCATTTATCAAAGGACTCCGTTCCAATGTCAAATAGATCTTACTATTGAAAAGTTCTTCCTTGTTTAGTCAAGTTCTTGTAACTTGAATCCATTGGTTCGAATCCTGCCCTTCAGAGTAGGAGAAATCAAGCTAGCTCCATTGTCCATATGACAGTCTTTTAGATATTTATAGATGATTATCATATCTCATCTGTCTCTTTTCCTGGCTAAACATACCCACCTCCTTCAACTGTTCCTCTTAAGGCTTGGTTTCCAGATCCTTGATCATCTTGGTCGCCCTCCATTGCAAACGTTCGAGATTACCAATATCCTTCTTAAATTGTGGCACTCAGACCTGGACACAGGACTCCAGGTGGGGTCTGACCCAAGGCAGAATAGAGTGGTACTATGCCTTCCCTTGATCTGGATCCTATATTTCTGTTGATGCAGCCTAGAATAGCCTTAGTTTTTTTTTTTTTTGCTGCTGCATCACACTGTTGGCTCATACTAGGACCCCTAGATCCTTTTCACATATCCTACTAGCAAGCCGGGTGTCCCCCATCTGATATTTGTGCAGCTAGTTCTTCCCACCTAAGTGCAGAAGCTGACATTTGTCCCTATTAAAATTTATTCTGTTACTTTGGACCCAGTTCTCCAAACAGTTATGGTCATCTTGAATCCCGATTCAGTCTTCTATGGTATTAGCTAATGAGGATAAATTAAAATAAAGGAGATTCCAACTCAACTTTAGGAGTAACTTTCTGATGGTAGGAGCCACTTGACAGTGGAATAGACTCCTTCAGAAAGTTGAGGTCCTGGAGAAGCAGAGCAAGACCAATAAAAATAATAAATAATTAAAAATGTTTTGTGTATGTGTGTGACCCCCCCCCAAAAAAAAACCCCTCTTCCCTTAATTGCCTAGCTTAAGGCATCTCTCGAATTTCACAACCAATTATTTAAAAAATATTTGAAAATGTTAATGTAATATATATCTTGTGCTCCTTTTTGGATCTGTGGACTTTGTCTGATTATTGCCAACACATTCCACACATTTCTAAGTCCTCCTCAATGATGGATGACAAATCACCCTGTAGTCCCATTTCTATTGAGCTGCAGGTGAATCAGCCCAAATGCGATGGGGGATGTTGATGGGCACTGCTTGTTTTAGAGTTTGGTTTTGATTCAGCCTTGCTGGCCTCCTACCTCTCATTGCAGATTTTGAATACAACCCCCAGGTGGTGCTGCAGGTCCTGAGGAAGTACCTTCGGGATTTCTTTGGGTGCCAGGCGTGCTCTCAGCACTTTGAAAAGATGGCTGAGGAGTCACTGAAGGATGTGAATACCCTGGATGAGGCTGTGCTGTGGCTCTGGGAGAAGCACAATGTCGTGAACGCCCGTCTGGCAGGTGTGAAAGCAGGACTGGGGCAAGATGACCAGTCTCTACCTTGGGCTTTCAGAAAAGGGGAACCCAAATAATCAAGGGGATGGAGTGACTCCCCCATGAGGAAAGGTTGCAGTGTTTGAGTCTTTTAGTTTAGAGAAAAGACAAGTAAGAAGCAACATGATAAGAGTTTGTAATATTTCTCCCTCTCTCCTGATGCTAGAACTCATGGGCATCTGGTGTTGGAAGGCTTAGTAGAGAGAAAAGAAAGTACTTCTGCAGAACTTGCTCCCGAAGGAGGCAATGACAGCCATCAACTTTGATAGCTTTAAGAGAGGATTAGACAAATTCACCAGTCACAGTGGCTATATACACTGTCCACAGTAAGAGGCAGCAATGCCTCTGAAATCCCAGTTGTTGAAAACCGCAGGAGGGGAGAGGGCTTTTGCACTTGGTTCCTGCTTGCTGGCTTCCCACAGGCAGCTGTTCACATCCTGTAAGAACAGGATGCTGCCCCAGATGGGCCTTTGGCCTGATCCAGCAGGCTCTTATGTTCTATGTTCTGTCAGAGGAAGCTGTCAGAGGAAGCTGTGGTCTAACAAACCATGGCAGTCTCTTCCTCCAAACTGAGAATGGAAGGAAGTGTCCTGGGAAACAGAATGGCGGACTGGAATATTGAACAAGAGGCACTCCAAGCAGCACCATTGGACTGCAGGGCCCACTTGCATGGACACCAAGTATTAAAGAATGAAAGCTATAGCTCCAAACAACATAAAGACATAAAAACAACAACATAAAGACATAAGAAGAGCCTACTGGATCAGGCCAGTGTCCAGCATCTTGTCCTCACAGTGACCAACCTGTTGGCCCAATGGGAAACCTGCAAGCAGGATCCAAGCACAAGAGCCCTCCCCATTTCTCCACTTGCTTCATAAGGGAGCAATCCCCTTGATTGTTTTCCATCTCCCTTTTATTGTTAAAATAATTTTTATTCAAATTTTTAAAAGAGAAAAGAAATTTGCATACTTTACATAGCATAATAAATGAAAAATCTGAAAAGAGCAAAGAAAAAACAAAAAACAGAGAGAACAAAAAAGGAAAAAACAATACAATACAAAAACCCTACAATACAAAAAACAACAACAATACAATACAAAAAAGAAGAAAACATATCACATTTAAAATTCATTTCCAATCATTTATCCCTTTTAAAGTGAGCCCACCAGAACTGTCTGCAGCCTTCCAAACGTCATTGCACCAAAGATTTGTATTAACAGTATTATTATATTGGCAGTTTGACAAATGATTTGTAAAGCAAATTCACTTTTTTAATTCTTTGGTTTGTAATCTGTCCATCTGACATGAATACTTTAGTTGCAATTCCTGCATTGCAGGGGGTTGGGATAGATGGCCTTTGGGGTCCCTTACAACTCTACAATTATATGATTCTTTGATTCATGCAGGGCTCCTGAACTAATTTGCTCCAACTGGGGCCTTCTCTGCTCCTCTCTTGACAGGCGGCTCGAACGAAGACCCAAAATTCCCTAAACTCCAGTGGCCGACCCCAGACATTTGCCCTCTTTGCCACGAAAAAAGAAATGGCCTGCACGCCTGGAATGAAGCCCAAGTCCTTCAGTTCTTGAAGCACCACTACAGCAGTGGCAACATTCTCTACACATACACTGAGGAGGGATCCAAAGAAGAGGCAGACAAAAACTCCCATAAGAAACACACCAGAAGGAATGAAGAATGGATCCCTGATAGGGAACAACAACTGGATCCCAAGTCTCACGTATTGGACATATTGCTAGCCAAAGACCAAAACAAGCCTTTGGCCAAGGAGGAAATGAAGTCAGCTGTCTACTTCCTAGGGATAGGGTTCTCCAACATTGACATGAGCCTCTGCATTGTCCTTTACGTTGCATCCTCTTTCTTCCTGATGATCATGTACTTTTTTTTCCGGATGAGGTCCAAGCGCCGGAAATTGTGGCATCCCCGTCCATATGTTTAGGCCAGAAGGAAGCCCCGGTTTCTCTCTTGGCCTGCAGCTTTAAGGTTTTTGATCAGGGATTTTTTTCTTCTCCTCAAAAAGCAGTATTTCTTGTTCTAGGAAAGTGCTTTCCCTCCTTCCAAGTGCTCATCTACTGCTCTTCCTGGAGCTCCCTGTTGTGGGACGGACTGGATTGAAACGTGCCTGTAACTGCCAAACACACACATCACACACAGACATTAAAGTGTTCCAGACATTAAAGTGTTTCTGCTGGTCTTGCACACCTTGGTTTCTTGAAGAAGTGTAGGGAGTTTGCTTTTGAAACAGGTTTCTGAAGGGAAACAGTTTCTATAGCAAATATTTCCTGAATACTCTGCTGTGGGGAAGCTTGCCAATCCAGCTTGCCCCGGTGGGATGCTCAGCCTGTTGGAAACATGGATCACTCTGGAATGATGGGGCAGCCAGGGGGCAGCAACTTGAGAAAGTACTGTACTATAAATAATAATAGTATTATAATTATTATTATATTTATATCCCAGGTGGGATTCTAAGCAGCTTCCACAAATTAAAACAACACGGATGAAATGTGAAAAGCCAAAAACATCTAAAATATATTATTTAAAAGATAATTCTGTTTTACTGATTACAGCCTCTGTGAGATCATGACCAAGTCTTGTAAATAGGGATGGCTGTGGGGGATTTGAGGAGTCTGAAGAGTGTGAGCTTGTTTCTTTTGGATTAAGGCTGGTTGCTTGTCTGAGCTGTTTGGAAGCTTGATTGTGAGTTTGTGGGTATGGCTGTGAGCTCTCCTAGAGCACATGGTCTGAGGGGCTGTGGCCACTGTTGAGAAGAAGACATGCTGAAGGAGGCAGTAAGTTGGAAGAGGAGTTAGCAGCCAGCAGCAGTTCTGCTTAACTGATTGCAGCTTCTGGGAGCTCATGGACAGGGTGTTTGTGAGGGTGTTTAGTGGGAGAGTATAAGGAAGCCCAGAGTGCTGTCTCAGTGTGTGTAGAACCAAGAGACATGGAGAGTGAGGGAGCTGCTGCAGTGACCTGCAACCTGTGCCATGTTTGTCTTCCTGCTGGAGAACGTGCAAAAGTACACTAGTAACAAGTGGAAGCTGGTTGCCTTGCTGGAAGTGAAGGTCCAGCAACTTGAGGCTGACCTATCCACACTTGGAGCCACCGGGCAAGATGAGGAATTTCTCAATGGAGCAGAGTAGACTGTCCTGGAACAGTGACATGGAGGGGTGCCCATAGGGAGGACTGGTGTTATTTTGAGTAGGTTTTCAGAAATATGCCGACGACACACAGCTCTACTCTCCTTTACATCTGCAGTTGTGGCAGTGGATGTGCTGGTCTGGTAATATGCTGTAGGAGAGGCAACAAACTGAAGCTCAATCCCAATAAGACTGAGGCACTGTTATGGGGTGGTTCCCTAAATAGTATCGGTAGGAGGTTAGGAGGTTGCCTACTGTTGATGGGATTACATTCCTTCTGAAGGAGCATATACATAGCTTGGGGGTACTTCTGGATCCTTTGTGGTTCCTTGAGGCTCAGGTGGCCTCAGTGGCACAGAGTCTTATAAAGCCCACTGACCACAACCCCTTCCTTTAGATTCATGTGGGTGCAAACAAAACTGCCAGGCAGCCTTTAACGTATAGCAGGGGACTCTGGGCAGGAAGCTGAAGATCCTTGGAGCACTGGTGGTTTTTTCAACACACCTTCCTGTTAAAGGAAGTGTCCCAGGAAGAGAGAAGAAAATTTCTGAAGTAAACCATTGGCTGTGCAGGTGGTGTCAGGAAAGTTTGGCTTCTTTGACCAGGGTCTCTGCTTCCTTGAGGAAGGCCTTCTGGCAGGAAATGTGTTGAAAAGAATGTGTTTGCTAAGGGTCTCGTGAACTTGATCAGGAGGGCTGTAAGCTAAATCTTGAGGGCGAGGGAGACAATATTACAGACAGCAGGGAAACACCTGGATCTGGGGACAATAGCTTCATCAATGCACAAGAAACTGAGTTGGTGCTCCAGAAACCTACTAAAGGGATTGAAGTTGATCTTAACAGCTCTGGAGTGTAGGACTCCAATGGTTTCGAGTTACAAGAAAGGAGATTCCAAATAAACACCAGGGAGAACTTACTGGCAGTAAGAGCTGTTCTATAGTGACTTGGAACTCCTTGGAAGGTTGTGGACTCTTCTTGGAAGGTTTTTCAGCAGAGGTTGGATGTCATGGATGCTTTAGTTGATTTTCCTGCATTGCAGGGGGTTAGACAAGATGACCCTCAACATCCCTTCCAATTGTATAATTATATGATTCTATCAATAGGTAAAAAGTAATTAAATCATAAAAGAATAAAACAAAACAAAGGCACATACAGCAGTATGAGAAACCGTTGTTGTTGTTGTTGTTGTTGTTGTTGTTGTTGTTGTTGTTGTTGTTGTTGTTGTTACTATTATTTTCAGGCCCAAAGGCCTGTCAGGTGAAGGACAGCAAGGAAGAAGCCAATCTAATTTCACTAGGATGGGAGTGCCAAAGTTGTCTGGGAGCAGTGACGAAGAATACAATCTTTCAGACACAGTGGACATTTAAACCCTAATCCTTCCCACAAAGGATCCTGGGCACTATAGTTTGTTGAGGGTGTTGGAAACTAGATTTGTGATAGGTAAACAACAGATCCCAAGATTTATTATGAGAAGCCACATTCTTTAAATACATGCAGAAGGCTGCTGTGGACTAGGCCCTTCCAACATGGACAACGTTTTAGAAAAAGGAACTGGGTGTGCAGTGAGCTTTCCTGTGGTCAGTGGTGCTTGATCTCGAGGTTTGTGGTTCTGATTTTGTTTTGAGATTTTGCAGGCAGTTTTGCAAATCCGTATGGTGTTTGGCTACCAAGTTTGCAAGGAACATCCTTCCTTGGAGGTTTTTAAGCAGAGGTTGGATGGCCATCTGTCAGGGATGCATTGAAGGGGGTTGGGCTAGATGACTCATGGGGGTTCCTCCAAACCCTACCATTCTATTATTCTAACCTGCCATCTGCATGTTTCTCCTTCCTTCCACCAAAGCAGGTGGTGGTTTTTGTCCTCTCTTACTGCCTCACTTTTGCGCCTCTTTCACTTGACCCCAGCAAAAGAGTGCTCTTATATTGAGATCCTGCTTATGGGCTTACCTCTGGCGCATCTGGTTGGCCACTGTGAGTATATTATGTGCACCACCTTGAGCTCCTTGGAAGAAAAGTGGGATAGAATAGCAATCAATCAACCCCCTTTGGTGAACCTGTACACTCTGGAAGGCAGCAGAAACTGAATCTGCTTCAGGATTGATTATCGTTGGTGAAGAGAAGGGTTGAAGAAGGAAGGTTCTCCCATGCCTTCCTAGAATTTAAGCACCAGTTATCTTGCTCTTATTAGTATGCAAGCTTTCTTCACATAGTCAGAATTGTATGGTTGGAAGGCACTCCAAGGGCCATCCAGCCCAACCCCCGCCATGCGGGAATCCCAGCTAGCATCATTGACATATGGCTATCCAAGCTCTGCTTTAAAACCTCCAATAAAAATGAGGGAGCAGCTGGATTTTGGTTGGAAGCATCAGAGGCTACCCAATTGACTTAGGGACTACACTCTGGATTTGCGTAGGGTTTGTATCTTAACTATTTCTTCTCCCCAAGATATCCTGCAAGACAGTGGAGGTTTGATGAGCCCCATCTGCGCCTCACTTCCCTCTGCAGCACATGCAGAAACTGCCTTCTTCACCGTTGGACCCACTATTGGTCTCATCTGCTGGAGCCTGTCTTTGCATGCAGAATAAATCCCTAACTCAGAGCTTTCCAAACTTTTTGTGTTGGTGACACACTTTTTAGACATGCATCATTTTGTGACACAGAAATTAAATTTTACTAGCAAAGCAGGGGTTAGACTAGCCAATTTCCAGCCCTGGAAGGAGTGTGGGGTGTGTTCACATGACACACCTACACACACACAGTTTGAAACCTCTGCCCTAATTCATCAAGGGTTTGAGATACACCAGCTACTCTCTCCTGGTTTAGCTGGCCAGTCAAAGTAATTTAATGGGGTGTTGCTGCTGTCAGAAGATGACAGCATCTAGGAGACATAGGTAAGAGCTGAGGACAGGGTGGGGACCAAAGGTGGGCAAACTATCCCAGAAGGAGCAGGACATGCTCACCAGAGGTATTACTCCTCCTCTAACACCTCATATACCGTGGAGTATTGTTATTTATGGTCACAATTATTCAGTGATCTGGTCAATATCACACAGTTTACCATAGAAGCCCTTGCCCTGCCCCAGGTAATGAAACTGAGCTCCTCCACCAGGTAGAGGTGGGAGTCTCATCTGGCTGCCCTTCAATTCAAGGATGGTCATAGAATCATAGAATTGTAGAGGTGGAAGAGTCCCCTAAGTGTCATCTAGTCCAACCCCCTGCTGTGAAGGAATCACAGCTAAAGAGTCACTGACATGGCCATTCAACCTCTGCTTTAAAAACTTTCAAAGAAGGAGAGTCTCCCATCTTCAAGGTTGTGCCAATTGACTCTTACCTTCAGAAATTCTTCCTGATGTTTAGTAAGAATCTCCTTTCTTCTGACTTGAAGCTATTGGTTCAGGTTCTATCCTCAAGAGCAGGAGGAAACAAGTTTGTTCCATCTTCCATGGGACAGCCCTTTAGATATTTGAAGATGGCTGTCATATCCCCTCTCCACTTCTCCAGACTAAACATCCCTAACTCCCTCAACTGTTCCTCATAAGGTTTAAAGATCTTTGAGAATCTTGGTCACCCTGCTCTGTATGGGATGGGTTTTAATGAGTAGAAGAGTATACAGTATATTAATTGCAATTCATCATTCCAGGCACCCATTATGTGTTGGTTGGACAGAGTTTCAAAATACTTGGGGCAAAATTAAAAGCATGGGAATTGGGTTGGAAAACCTTGTTTCCAGCAGATTCAGCTATGAAGTAAGCTGGCTCCCCCTTTCTTACCCCACTTAACAAAAATATCAGGCAAAAACTTGTAAAGTAAATTTAAAAATAAGATTCATTTTATAATCATGCATTGGTTCACAGCAACAGTAGCAGTAACAGCTATAACCAGCTTCAGGCTTGTGCCTAAAGCTGGAGCAAGAGGCATGTCTACATCTAACACTGGTCAAAGGAAGAGAGAGGGAGGCAGGACAAGAATACTACTTTATCTTCTGGAGAAGAGGGGAAATGACATCACACAGAGCCATTTCTACAGTTTCTATGGTCTGAGTATCTGTGCATCAGCAATACAGCTCTATGGCCTTAGCCCTTTCTCATGCTAACTACGTAAGAATATGCATTTGTTAGGTTTGGCTACTAATTTGCCACACTGGGTAGCATTCACTTTTCTTTTCTTTTTTTTTTTGCTGCTGTATTACAGGTTGAGTCATATGAAGCTTATGGTCTGCTAAGACCCCTAGATCCTTTTCACATGTACTACTGGCAAGCCAAGTGTTCCCCATCTTCTTCTTCTTCTTTTGTGCAGCTGGTTCTTCCTGCCTAAGTGTAGAACCTGACATTTATCCCTATTGAAACTCATTTTGTTAGTTTGGGCCCAATTCTCCAATCTGTTAATGCCATCTTGAATTCCAATTCTGTCTTCTGCAGCATTAGCTACCCCTCCCAGTTTGGTGCCATCTGCAAATTGGATTAGCATCCCCTCAAAACCTTCGTCCTAGTCATTTATAAATATATTTAACAACAATGGGCCCAGAACAGAACCTTGTGGCTCCCCACTTGTCCCTTTTCCCCAGGATTATGAGCAACCATTGGTGAACACTTTTTCAGTTCAGTCAGTCAACTGGCTACAAATCCACCTAACAGTTACCTTGTCCAGATCACATTTTACCAACTTCTCCACAATAATATACTGTGGGACTATGTCAGAAGCTTTGCTGAAATCAAAACTTAAGTCCACAGAATTCTCCTGTCCTGACCCACCAAGAAAGAAATGATATTCATCTGGCCTGACTTGTTTGTTTTTTGAGAAAGCTGTGCTGGGTCTTAGGTATCAATAGCATCTTTTTACCAACTTTAGATAAGTTTTTAGGAAGGTGCGGCTGGTCGAACAGTGTGTCTTCTGGAAGAGGACAAAAAGTTGGCACTCAGAAGCCAAAAATGGGGGTGGGTGGGATGCAAATTCCTCAGAGCTGCACCCCAATAATAATGATTTATTCAGTTTCAATTTCATTCCACCCTTCCTTTGAAGGAGCCCATGTGCAACTCTGAGCTCCTTTGGAGGAAGGGCAGAATAGCAACTGGATAACTAAATAAATTTATAAATACACACCGTGACCCTAGTCCTCATTGAGGTGTCTAGACCGGTCGCCTCCAGACAGAGTCCTAGATAGTGGAAACCTAAATGATGGTGATGATGATGATGAAGGAGAAGGTGGATAAAAGCCCGCCAGGCGTCCCTTCAGCACCGCGGACAACTCCGGCGCCTCGCCTGGCTTGCCAACGGCTCTGGGGGGCTTTGTTATGTTAAGGATGCTTCTTGGTATGGGAAGTGAACCCGGGAAGGGGGAGGGGAGGTGGGGAGAAGAGGAGGAGGAGCGCCCCCTGGGGAGGGGAGGGGGCTCCGCTCAAGTGACGCCCACAAGCTTTGCCAGGGGATATCCCTCGCTGCTGCTAGTCCTGTCACCCCCTCCCTCTCCCCCACCCCAAACCGTTCCCAGCAACGCAGGGAATAGCCAGAGGTCGACCTGACGCAGCCCGGGCTCCGCGGAGGGAATGTAAAAAGGACCCGCTGCAGCCGCAACAGCAGCGCCCGGAGCTCCAGGTTGGCAGTCAGAGCTCCCTCTGGGGTTGGGTGTCTTTGCGTGCCTTTCCCATTCCCTGAAACCCCAACAGGAACCTCGACTCACTTTCTGCCCCAGCACGATGCTCTTGGAGCGAGCCCGGGCCGAGAAAGCGGCCCCCGCCGAGGCCTGCGCCTTCGGCCGGAACGCAGGTAAGGGGGACCCGACGGGGCGGCGGCGGCGCGCGGAGGAGGCGGCTTGGCCGTTGGGGCGGCCATCTGGCCTGGGCGTCCGAAGGGGGGAAAGAGAAACGGGGAAAGATAAATTAAGGAAGGAAAGGTTGAGAAGAACTTTGAAAGAAAAGGAGGCAGAATGGAAGAAAGGAATGGTTTTAAAGAAAGAGAAGGAAAGAAAAAACCCGCAGAGCGCTCAGCGTCCAGCAGGTCTGCGGGGATGTCCTCTTTGCGGGGAGATCTATGGAGGTGAAGGCAACCGGTGTTAGCGGGGATGGGAAGTTGGAGCTCCAGGAAGACGCTGCTACAACTTGGGGGGCTCCGCACTCCGGTGAGGGCAGGTGGGGGCTGCAGGTGCCTCAAGTCGCTTTTTGGAGACGGGCAGAGCAGCGCAGGAGGCGCCGGGGATCCAAGTCAGGATGTTGCTACTTTTTGGTGCTATTATTATATTCGGAACTGTTAGGACTATTGGTACTGATTTTATTACAACTGTTACTATTACTACTTTTGCACTACTACAAATTATTACAACTATTATGACTATCACTGCTACCATCGTTACTATTGTAACAACTATTATTGATTTCTCCTCCTAGTTATGGTTGATCTCTTGTAAGGAAATTTTCGAGGCTTTTAATCTCCTTCCGCCTTTTTCTGCAGCGACCTTATTTACTGGATGTCAGTGTATTCATTTTTTAAAAAATATTCTTTTGGTGCTGGAGGGGGCGGGTTGTCCTGAAGCGACGGAGGGAATCCTTTTCCAAAGTTCATCCTCCCCGGCAGGGGATCGAGCAGTGTCTGGGGAGACCCCCGCTCCAATCCTCTTGGCGCATCGCTTTTTCTATTCGGATGGTACCAAAGCAATCGAAATTCTTTTTAAGAGTAAAAAGAAGGAAAGAAAGAAAGAAGAAACATAGACGGGGTGGCGGGGTATGTAGGTTAGGAGTCCTTCAAATATTTTGTGCCAATCATAAATATTTTTATAAATAAAGAAGTAAATAAATAAATGGAGGGCCTGATTTTGGGGGGAGGGTGTAATTATTTTGTGTGTGGACATAAGACCAAATTTGGAGGGGGGGGGAGAAAGAAGAAGGACAATTTTTCGCGCCTTAGGGCTTTTCTCTCCTCCATAAAGGCCCTCCCTGCCTGTTCCTTAGGGGGTGCTTTTGGGGGGGGGAGAGAGAAAGAAATAATAATAACAAATAATAATAATAATAATAATAATAATAATAATAATAATAATAATAATATAACAGGCGGCCCTTTTATCCCTTGAAATACACACACGTTACCCCTATTGGGTGCCGTTAAACTTTTTGGGCGCTAAGTTAAACCCCCAAATAAAAAATAAAATAAAATAAAATAGGACCAAGGAAATAAATAGGGACAATTCCCAGAGGTGGTGGGTCTGGGAGCCTCAGCCCTGCACTCGCTTTCCTAGGAGTAAGATCCGCTTAACTCTGTGAGGCTTACTTTAGAGTAAAGTTTGTCAGGCTTGCACCACAAGGAATTTGTTTTTTGTTTTTTTAAAAAAACATTCTTTTTTATTCATTTGTTATTTGTCTTTCAAATTAAGAGGTTTTTTTTAAAGTGTTTTTGTCACTGTTGTTATTACTCTATTACTATTATTTGGAAGTCTGCAATTCCTGCATTACAGGAGGTTGGCTTAGATGTCCCGAGTCCGAGAAACGGGTGATTTGCCTCTCCTGTGTGTGGGTTTGCACTCCCCATGAAGGAGCAAGTTTGCACTTTGGGGGTGCTTCTGAATCCACCTCTGTCATTCACTGGAAGCTCAGGAAGCCTTAGTTGTCAGAAGTGCTTTTTACCAACTGCAGCTGGTTGCACGGCTATGCTTGGACCGGGAAAGGCTGCCCGCAGTAGTTCATGCATTGGTTCCTTCAGTACTGATTTCTGCAACGCACTCAAGGTGCTACTGTTAGTATATAAAGCCCGTAACAACTTGGGACCAGTTTCCTACTCAACCTTTCCTTTCAACCACTTTGAGCAGTTGAATTACTACTAATACTAACTGTATACTGCCCTTCATTGAAGATCACAGGGTTGTTCACAACATAAAAATACTAAATGAGAACACAAAATACATAAAAAAACAAACAAAAACAAACCAACCCCCCACCCACAAACACGTTTTAAACACCATAGAATGTTTGAGCCACATGATACCCATTCCAAATTTGTAAGAACTTGATCATTTAGTGTGGCAGCACCTGTATTTTGGAACTCCCAGCCTATTGATATGAAGTCTGTGCCTTTGCTGAACTCTTTTTGGTGACTGCTAAAAACATTCTTTGTTTGTAGATGCTTAGAGAATGGAAGTAATTTAAATTGGATTTAGTATTTTATGTTTTTGTATGTTTTGATGTATGGTTGTGAATTGTTCTTGATTCTTTTGTTTTATCCTTTTGTAAACCAATTTGAGTTAGTTAGTTTTTTTTACAATCAAGCGATGTATAAATTTTAGAAAATAAAATAAATAAATAGATGACCCCTGAGGTCCCTTCCAACTCTACAATTCTAGGATTCTTTGTATGTTCTGCACTACAGTATTAATGCTATGCTGGTAGGTTGCTAAATCACAATGAAATTGTCAATACCTTTGCCTAATGCTATAAACGTATTGAATTGAAATTATTATTATTTATTACCTGCCCTTCTCCCAAAGGGCCCAGGGCAGATTTCAGCATTAAAGTACAATTTTAAAATGACTTAAAAGTATTGCCCCCTTTTGCACTATTCATTTATTTATTGCCTTTCTACCCCCCCCAACCTTTCTGTCTCCAATGATCTCAATTCAGCATACATGGTTCTCTCCCTTTCTTCGTTTAATCTAGGCATAGGCAAACTCGGCCCTCCAGATGTTTGAGGCTATAATTCCCATCATCTCTGACCACTGGTCCTGCTAGCTAGGGAGTTGTAGTCCCAAAACATCTGGAGGGCCAAGTTGCCTATGCCTGGTTTAATCCCTACAACAACACTGCAAGGGAGTTTAGGCTGAGAGAAGGCAGTGACAGACCTCCAAGTTCATACCCATTGAGCTTCATGGCCCATTGAGCTTCATCTGAATCCTGGCCTCTCCAAGGTTTTAGTCCTCACTGAGTACCCAGAACAGTAGAATCATAGAAATGTAGAGTTGGAAGGACCCTGAGGGTCATCTAGACCAACCCCCTGCAATGCAGGAATCTCAACCTTTCATTAAAAACCTCCAAGGAAGTCCACCAACTCTTGGGGGAGTCTGTTCCATTGTTTACACTCAGAAAATTCTTCCTCTTATCTTGTAACTTGAAGCCATTGGTTCAGGTCCTACCCTTTGAAGCAGGAAGAAACAAGCTTGCTCCATCTTCCATGTGAGAGACGTAGCCTCATAAAGCTTGGTTTCCAGACCCTTGGTCACCTTATGAGGAAGGTAGGTTGGGCTGAGAGAAGCCAGTAAACAGCCCAATGTCCCGCAGTGAGCTTCATGCCCAAGTGGGGATTTGTACCTTGGTTATCTCCCGGGTTCTAATCCTCATTGAATTTCCACACCAGCCCTGCAAGGTAGCTTAGGTTAAGCACAATTATCTTTGTGTACGTTTAGGCATGAGAATTCTACACCAGATGGGATGTGGATGGATGGATGGACAGCCAGAATCAAAGTGCACAATTCCTGGCCTTGTCCTTCCTGAAGAGTAAATCCTTTTGGCAATCTCTGTGGAATTCGAGGGTCCAGCAGACTTTGTTTTTGGGCTGCTGAGTGGGGCCTGCCAATAGACAGGTAATACTTTTAAATGGCCTTCACAAATGTATTTTTTTCCAATGCTGAGGGAAGAAAACAGGGGTGTCAGCCAGATCTATGACCTCTGATGCCATCCCATTCAAGGCAGTCATCTGCCTCTGGGGGCATCTTGAGACTTCCTCCCCCACAAAAATCCAATTGATTTTTGTTCCCTCCATTTCTCCATGTTTAATTTCTGGGTTTTGGGATTTTTTGCCTTCTCTGATAACTTACGACTCTCAGCTACTCATCTTCAATTTTTCTTCTTGTTTAAATACACTCTACTCTAAGGAACTGGAATGGGGCAGTGAATTTCGTGTCCTGAGAATGATTTTTTTTTAAAGTCTGGCTGAATCTAAGTCAAAAAGACATATTTGAAATTCAGGAGTGAGTCATCCATAACCCCCTTTTGGGCTTTTAAAAATATTAATTTTATTAATAAACAAAATAAACCAAAGATAAAGGGAAATAAATCCTGTTACAGCAGGTTGAAAATAGTCTTAGGTAGGACATAATGCAGTGCAGTGCAGTGCAATGCAATGCAATGCAATGTGATTTTATAGGACTTATTACCCACCCTTCACCAACAGCTTCCAGGGTGGAGTACAAGTTAACCCCCCCCCCCCCGAAGTTTAACCAGATTGCAATCAGAGGAATGGAGCTGCAAACACCCTGTGGGTAAAAGGTAAAGAAGAATGGTGGATTTCTGGTGGCCCAGAATAGCACTGGAAAGCTTTTGGGCTGAACAGAATTTCTCAGCACCCAGCCTGGTGATTCCAATAAACATTGGTGGGGGACAGAATCTGACTGCAAAAGCCATCCAAATCCCTTGGAAGGTGATGGACTCCCCTTCATTGGAGACTTTTAAGCAGAGGTTTGATGGTCATCTGTCAAGGATGCTTTAGCTGAGATTCCTGCATTGTGAGACAAGGGGGTGGAGATGACCTTTAGGTCTCTACCAGCCCGACATGATTCTAGTGTTCTCTGTCCGTCCCCCCTCCCCACTTTGCCACCTTTCCCCATATCATCCAAAAGAGGGACAGGGGTGTCTTCCACACTGCCAGTCGTGAATTCTTGGGGTGGGGGTGGGGCCAGCTCGCTCTTCCTGGGTGAGAGTCGTGGTGCTTTTCTCCCCCACCCGTCGTGGGATGCTGCCTTCGAGGAAAAGGACCCCCAAAAGGAAAGGCTGGAGAATAACGGGCAGTAACTCATCCAGCTGGGGAACCTTTTAGCTGATTAAATTGCCTTCCTCCGACCCATTAGCAAATTAAATTTAAATAACTTTGCATATTGCCAACACACAGTATGAAGGACCTGAGATTAGCTCATGAGGCAAGCCAGAGAGAGAGAGAGAGAGAGAGATGCCGCTTTTTAGACGCTGGGATCGGCCTGGCAGTGAGGCGAACATACTACTACTACTACTACTACTAATAATAATAATAATAATAATATCCCTTTTGATAGCCTTTCCCCCCCGAGAGGAACTTGAGGTAGGTCACAGTTAAAAGAGAAACAAACAAAATGCAGTGTAAACAGAGAGAGGGAGGGAAAGCAATCATTAAAAACAATTAAACACACACACACACACACACAGAGACACACACACACACACACACACAGAGAGAGAGAGAGAGAGAGAGAGAGAGCAGCAGCAGCGCTTTCCTTAAAAAAATTCCCAAAATAATAATAATAATAATAATAATAATAATAATAATAAATTAAGTTTTCAATTTATATCCTTCAGGGGAAGGGTGGGATATAAACTGAATAACTAACTATGTAGTTTTATCACTTATTTATTTCATAATCTTTATTTCCCACTTGATGCTTTAAAAGCCTCAAAGTGGTTTATGAGAAGAATAAAACCATGAATTTATTGGTAGGAAAAATTAATACATTCAAAAGTAAAACAGCAACATTCTTTTTAAAGTAACTGAAATTGATCTTAAAATGTATTTTTTGTCTTATGCTATAAGCCGCCCCGAGGTCTCTTGATGAAAGGCGGTAAATAAAGTGAATAAATTAATGAATAATTAATAGCAATAGTCCTTGCATGCTGTCACCCACATGGCGTCAAAGCAGACTTGCAGAATGTTTATGTTACATAAATTATATTTTGCATTGCACACATAATGTGTATTTAGTTTTTTTTTTTAAAAGGTTACACAATATTCTGCAAAATGCAGATAGGATCTGACGTCAATCTACATAGTCCAAGCAAAATTACGGAACGCTGGTTTGATTCATGGGGTGCTTTAGTTGCGATTCTTGCGTTGCAGGGAGTTGGGCTAGATGGCCCTTGGGGAAACCTTATGACTCTACAATTCTATGATTCTGTTTACGGGAAAAGCGTCCCAGGCTTGGACTTTCGGGACCTCTTCGGGGCAAACCGGGACCTTCGAAGACCAGGTCCCTTCGGAGTCCGGCCTCCCTGGCCCTTCCCAGAGGAACACCCCTATCCATCTTCTCCTGCCTGTTTTCCTCACTCTCCTTCTGGGGAACTCCTCGACCCCACCTGCCTGCTGTGCACCATCGATATTGGGCTCTCGCCTTGATTTCCCCAGGCAACCCCCACCCATTGATCCATGGGCAGTGGGAGACGCCTCTAGCCCGAGCAAAGGGCCGTCCTTTTTTGTAGGGGGGGGGGCACCTGTTCCTTGCGCTCCTTTTTCTTCCTGCGTTTCCTTTGGAAGGAAAATCCATCACCTTTGGAGGTACTGTACTGTAATAGGACTACAGAGCTGGATGGGATCCCCAATGGTAATCTAGCCTAACCCCCTGCAATGCAGGAATTAGTGCCTTTGAGGACCTGCCAGGGTGCAGAAAGTCGCCTTT
Source organism: Zootoca vivipara (assembly GCF_963506605.1). Lineage (NCBI taxonomy): Eukaryota > Metazoa > Chordata > Lepidosauria > Squamata > Lacertidae > Zootoca > Zootoca vivipara. The sequence goes on from NC_083294.1 coordinate 17,768,837, forward strand.
TGGGGTCTGCCAGTGGGGGCGGGGCATTTATAACACTGGTAAAACTGACCCTTGCCACTAGAAAACCAGCAGCTCAGGGAGTAATAGAGCCCAAAGGGCAGGATTTCTAGCTGCAGAAAGTTGTGCGGGGGCAGGGGCTTTTGGCAAAGTGCCTTTTATCTGTCAACGGGTCTCACGTCCAAGGGAGCAAAGTCCGAGCAAAGGCTTAATAAGGGCATGCAGAAAAGTTCAGTTCCCTTTTCAGTGATTACCTTTTGCATGTTTTTATTATCATTCTCTTTTATTATTAAACATAATAAACCAAAGATAAAGCACATAAAGAAATCGTGTCACAGCTGGTTAAAAGCAGCATAAGGTTTGAAATTGTTGTTCCAAAACATCACAAAAAGTCCATTTCCCCATGAAACAATCAGGCTGGTTTATATGTATTCTTTTGCATGTTTTTAACTTTTTGTATTTTCTCTGTCTTTTAATTTGTGGCCACCTGGAGCCTAAGGGAAAGTCAGGATATACATATAATAAATAATATAGGCTTAATTAATAATTAATAACAGAAATAATGTTAACCTGTTATAGCGTTTTAATTCTGTGTTAGTTTCAAACTCTCGCTGCGAAATTTTTCTCAGTCAAATCATCTTTTGTGGACACTGTTTTGAGGTTTCCCCCCTCAAAGCAGTGTGTAAATTGTATGAAATAAATATGAAATTAATAAATAAATAATAGAAAGACAACGAAGAGGGACATGGATTCTTTCAGCAGCAACAAAAAAGGATTGATTGATTGATCGAGTGACTGAGTGATTTCTAAAACCTTTATTGTTATATTTTTTTATTTTTTTGTTTAAAGGTAAGGTTTATGTATATTTTAATCCGTCTGACCACCTGGGTCTCAAGGCGGCTCACAAGAAATACACGAATGCAGATCAAGCCAATTTGAAGACAGGAATCTTCCACACGCCCAAAGCTCAGCTTCTCCATGGCATGGCAGGTTGTTCCCTCGCTTTAAAAAAAACAAACCGTAAACTTCCTTCGTTGGAGGTTTTAAAACAGAGATTCGATGGCCACCTGTCAGGAATACTTAGGTCTTCTGCGTCAAAGGGGCTCCTTCACGGTGTACCGTGAAGCAAATAAACCAACTCAGGCACTCACTCAGGGAAGCAACGCTTTGGCTGGAACTCCCAGCAGCCAAGACTTTTTATTTTGAAATATTGATGATAATATTTTAGTCTCCTCTTATTAGTTCTTTCGAAACCTTTAAGACAACATTTTAGTTCTCTGCTAATTGTATGTTCCTTATGTTTCCCCCGGGCCTTTATTTATTTAGTAAAATTTAGTAAAACGTATACAAGTTGATTGTAAAACAAAACTCAGAGCGGCTTTCCTGCCGGCTGCTTCAGAAAACAGTACCCGGCTGCACTGTCGCTGTCCGTGGTTCTGAAGCTGCGGGCGGGGAGGTGAGCGGGCAGGCCGGGCTTCCCCCGACCGCGCACCTTAAAGGGGCGGGTCCCGCAGTTGTCCTCACCGCCCCGCCCCCAGTCTCCTACGTCCGTCTTGCCCAGTTTGGAGGTGCGGCAGGATGGAGTCCCCCGTCGGCACACAGACGCTCCTCGCCCTCCTGGCCCGCAGAGGTAAGATGGGGGGGGGCGCTGCGCTCATCTGAAGGGAGACAAGTCCCCACCCAAATAAAATATTGCGGGCAATGCGGGGTAGAAGGAGTTGGAAAGGGATCGCGCCCCCAATTCTGTCTTCGGATTTGCTCCCCCTCCTCCAGATGCGAGGTGCGGGGAGAGACGTCCGGAAAAGAGTTGTCCGTCCATCTCGGAAAGGGGAAATCGGAAAGGGGCTAGGGCTGGGGGTGTTGGCTGAGCGGGAGAGGGAAAAGAATGATCGGTGGATCGGGGCCGCCAATAAACTTCTTGCGAGGGAGGAAGATTTGGAAAGTCCTCCGAATTGGACCTTTCCCACTATATATATATATGCGCACAATCGCACTTGGATGGACGGTTAATGTAAATCATATAAACGACTCTTATACTTCGCAAAAGGAACACACACGAGGAGAACGGGTTGAAAAGGGAAACGGGTGCCTAAAAACTATCAACATAAGCTCTAGAACTGAACCACTTTAACAGGGGGAAATTATTTCAGATTTTTATCTCACACAATGGATGTTGGTTTATATCATGGGTGTATCCTCTGTATTATTTTATGAATATATTGCTACGGACTTCTCATGGCCTTTGGCTAGAACAATAAACTCATTGATTGATTATATGTTTGTGTATAATGTATATATTATATTATATGAAATGAAATGAAAAATTATCTTAAAAGCTAAAGGCAAAAAGGGGACAATTTTCCCTCCATAATTTCCATGCTGTTGGCCATGATTTTATTGCTTCATCATATAGTATGGTCTGGTTCAATCAATCCGTATTATTATTATTCCCATAGCCAGCTGCTTCCTATAATAAAGAAAGAGAAACAATGAATATCAATAATCAGAAATCAGCAAATAATATAATGTAACCTTCTCCGAAACTGAGTGGGTTTTAGTATATACAGAAATGTCTCCCTGGATGTTCTTGATATTCGATTTTGAGTTGTGTTTGCATTTACAAAGGCATCAAAAATTCAATTATTATTATTATTATTATTATCATTATCATTATTATTAAAAAGTAAAATAGAGAGTGAATTCCAACCGGCCAGTCGCACACACAAGATTGTTTTAGTCGCAGCGGAGAAAATATTGGACCGGAGTGTTTTCTGCCTTCTTAAAGAAAAAAATCCCAATAATAGCTAAAATAGGGTGGTGGTAACTATTTATTAATGCTATTTAATTGTGGTTTATTTTGTATATTAATAACATATTTTTAAAGAAAGGATGGAATGGAAGGGTTCCTGAGAGTCTTACTGGTCCATGCAACTGTTATCCCGACCCTGGTAAATGCATCGGCTTGTGATTGGGGGCGGGGACTTTTTCGCCCCTGAACCTTTCTCCAGCTGCTCTCCGGCGAAAAGGGAACTAAAAACCGTAAAAAGAAATCAAGCCCCACCCCCCGGAGACTTGAGCCTAGTAAGGGTCAAGCTGGAGAATTGTTATTATTTTAAACCTGGGGAATTTTAAAATTTCGTTTGGGGAAGGTTATTTTGTTTTGGAAAGTATTTTTATTTATTTCGTTTGCGAAGACTAATACTGTAGAATCATAGTAGAGTTGGAAGGGGCCCCAAAAAACCATCTAGTACAGCCCTCAGCAGTACAGGAATCAATCACAGAGTCTTTGTGGTCGCTTTTCATGAGAAAAGATTAAGAAATGACCCGTCCTGGATGTTGGTTGCTCTTCTCACAAAACGTGTCTGGAACCCAGAGAAAGGAAATCATGTGTAGAAATTGACACTCAAACGAGTCATTCCGGCTTTTTTGGTGGAGGGTGGAGTCAAGTTCCGGCCCAGGAGGGGAAAAACTTGATTGGGTTCAAGCGCTTGGATCCTCTTCCCCATCACAACAACAACAACAACAACAACACTTTATATGTTTAGTTGAGTGTCTCCCTGAACTAAGAAAGACAAAACCTTTCTTTTTTGTCGCCCTCCTCAAATTATACACTGTGTTTTGTACAATTTTCTAAATAAAGTGCTATCAGGATTTATTTTCAATTTTATAGATATAGGTAAATGCGAATTAACAACAACAACAGTTTTCATTCATTTTCATATTATTTTGCTATAAATTAATGTAAAGGCATATTTCGGTTGAAGCTGTTCCTCCATTTTGTAGTGTGTGTGTGTGTATTCCTGTGGTTGATGCGACTGTGATGGTTAAAACAACAATAAACGTCAAATAGATTAATCATCATCATGAATTTATTCATTGCCCGCCCTTCACCCTAAGGTCCCAGGGCGGGTTGCAACACTAAAACCCAGTATTTTATAAAAAATTTTAAAACAACACACGACCCTAAATTTAAGGTGAGTCCTAAAATCCCGAACCTCTGTGTCAGAAGCAATGCATCTGAAGCGCTGACGTCTTTCGCCAGAAAAAGTTCAAGGAAAGGATCTAAAATAAATCAGGAGCGCGCACAAAAATACTCTCGGGGATACGACGAGTGCCGCGACTGAAAACGAAAACCAGCCTTCCCTTAAAAAGAGGGGGGGCGGGGGAGGAACTTGAAACTCGTCAAAACCCAAATTTCCAGAGTGGAAAATAAACAAACAACAGAATAAATAATAATAATAATAATAATAATAATAATAATAATAATAATAATAATAACAATAATAATAATAAACAAAAAAGAAACAAAACGCGAAGGAAAAGCAAGGAAAGTTCCAGGAAAAAACGAGGCAGGGCTGGATGCTTTAAAACCACATTTTGAGCCTTGATTTGTTTCCGCACCCTGCCCGCGACTGGGCGCGCGCGCGGTGGGGGAGGGAATCCTTATCGTATATTTCTTTCGTAAAATTTATACACCGCTGTATTGTTTAAAAACTCACCCACCCACACCCACACTCTCAAAGCAGTTTACACAAACCATAAAATTATCAGTAAGAAAAAATGAACAGCAATAATTTAGCTTTCCTATTTTTGGCGGTGATTTTGATGGGACTTGATTCGTTTTCTTGATGGGACTTGATGGCGGTGGTGGAGGAGGAAGGCGATGTGGGTGGGTTCACACCAATGGAGGGCGGAGGAAGACCCCTCCTCTGCTCACTAGCCCCTAGGAAAATCAACAAATACTTTTTTTAAAAAAAAGGACAAATGGGGGCGGCGGAGGAAGCCACAGTAAAAGTGAGCAATGCAACAGGTGACCCGGCTCCCAAGGCCATGATCCTGCTACCTTGCTTCTGAGCCACCGTGCCTTAGGATCGGCTTGCGCCTTAAGCAAACAATTTCTCTCTATTTCCCCACCTCCCTGTTCCTGGGGATGCCAATGAGCGGCTCGCTTCCCAGTGGAAGTGAAATGGGGGCAGGATAGATATTGCGCTCCCCCACCCCTCAAAAGGCTCACCGGCATCCATCCACAAGGCACTGTGCGACCGCTCAAGAAGAACTGGGCGTACAAGAGGCAGAATTGAAGGGAGAGCGAGATGCCTAGATTAATCACTCAATTACTTAATTGAGCGAACTAATCTGCATGTCTCTAAAATCTCCAGGTTTTCTTTTTAACACCTGTAAGGGATATATTCTATTATGTTTTTAATTTTTTAAAATTTATTTATTACTGTATTTACCGGCCATAAGGCCTTTGGGGATCATAGAATCGTTGAATTTGAAGGGAAAGTCTTTGTTTCTGGAAACATTGAGATCAGTGGCTGGGAGAACATTTTAAACTTCTTTTAGAATGCTTTAAAAATGGTTTGTTTTTTGTTTTTTCTCAAATCATTGATCATAGCATTGCAGAATTAGGAGGGACCATGAGGGCCATCTAGTCCAGCCCCCTGCACTGCAGGAATCACAGCTAAAGGATCATAGCATTCTAGAAGGGGGCCAGTGGCAGCCTTTGGGCTCTCAAATTTCAGCAGCACCATGTGCAAAGCAAAAAAATTCAGTGCCCCCACCTCTCACACTCCGTCCTACACCGAGGGGATCCGAGAAGCCATCTAGTTAAGCCCCCTGCAATGTGGTGCCCAAAACTGGACCCCAGGTGAGGTCTGAGCAGGGCAGAATGGAGCAGTACTATTCCTTCCCTTGCTCTGGCCTAAAATCGCATTAGCTATTTTTGCTGCTGCATCAAACCTGTTGCAAGGTTGCAAACACCTGGCTTGACAGGTGTCTCTGTGTCTTTCTCCCTGACAGAGGTCCCGCTATGCGCAGGGTGCAACCAGCACATTGTGGACCGCTTCATCCTGAAGGTGCTGGACCGGCACTGGCACAGCAAGTGCCTGAAGTGCAGTGATTGTCAAGTCCAGCTAGCGGAGAAGTGCTTCAGTCGCGGGGAGAGCGTCTACTGCAAGGAGGACTTCTTTAAGTGAGTCCTGGGGGTGGAGGAGGAGGGGGAATCAAATGGGCCACAAGGGGGTGCGTTTCCTAAGGGGAGATCCCTGTTGGGATCCACCCCCTGTGCAACAAAATAAGGTCACAGAATCAAAGAATCACAGAAGGGGAAGAGATCGTCCTAAGGACCACCTGGTTCAAGCCCCTACAATGCAGGAATCACAACTAAAGAACCGCAAGCCTTGTCCGGAGGTAGGACTCAGGCCAATTCATATCCTGCAAAAGCAAAAGAAAGAGTTGTCCATTGGAGGCATAAGAACACCAGCAGAGCCGTGCAGGATCAGGCCAGTGGCCTGTCTAGTCCAGCCACCTGTCTTCATTGTGGCCAGGTTACCTGAACACTGGTGGGGAACAGGAGAGTTGCTGTTGCGCTTGGGTCCTGCTTGTGGGCTTCCCAAAATGGGCATCTAGTTGGTCACTGTGAGGACAGGATGCTGTATGACATAGACTCCCTTCAGCCCAATTCAGCAGCCAGGCTCTTGTTATGTTCTTATGGAACCTCCAGGTCCAGAGGCAGTCTATCTCAGTTCCTAGGTTCTTGGGGGCATTTGGCTGCTGTGAGAACAGGGTGCTGGACTAGATGCGTCCCCTTTGGCCTGATCCACCTGCAACAACCAGGCTTTGCTTGGGCATGGACAGAACTCCCCTCCCAGCATGAATAAAGACAGCCAGCTCCCCGTACCACTTGCACTTGCATTATGGACTTTCAGGGGGATGAGTGCGCTTGACTCCAGATTTCACTCTGTGTCCATTTCTTGGGAAGGTGTCCCAGCATGCTCTTGGGTCTCTTCAACAGCAGAATTGTACAATAAATTCCCCATTTGTAAGTTCTCAAATCTTTCAGTGTGGTAGCACCTACACTTTGGAACTCCCCGCCTATTGATATCAGGCAGGCACCTTCTTCAGGGTATTCTTTTTGGCACCTGCTAAAAACATTTTTTTTTTGTTTAGACAAACCTCTCCAGACACTTGGTGTGAGTTTTAATTTAGTCAATTGTTATTTTAACTTTTCAAAAGTCTTAAATTCTTATTAATTCTTATTATTGGTAACTTTATTGTTTCATTCTTTTTGGAAACAGCTGTGAGGTTTTTGGTTGTTTTTTTTTACTATCAAGCAATGTATAAATTTTATGAGATAAAATTTCTCCCTGCTGATTTATTTCAAAAGACTTTGCTGCAGTTGTTTAATTAAAGATGAGTTTTAATTTGTCTTTATTATTATTTTAACTTTTTGAATTTCTTACATTATTGTTAATTTTTCTTAGTGATCATTTTAATGCTTTATCTTTTTTGTGAAATGACTTTGAGATTTTTTATTTTTACAATTGAGCAGCATACAATATTTTATGAAATAAGTAAATAATAAATACACCCAGGAGCTGCCAATTGACCATGGGATCATTTTCTTTGCATCATAGAACCATAGAATTGGAAGGGATCCCAAGGATTACCTAATTCAGTGTTTCCCAAATTTGGGCCTCCAGCTATTTTTGAACTACTATTCCCATCATCCTTGAACACTGGTCCTGCTAGCTATGGATGATGGGATTTGTAGTCCAAAAACAGCTGGGGATACAAGTTTGGGAAACGCCTGATCTAGTCCAACCCTCTGCAAGGCTAATGATCCTGGACCACAACAGGAATATGGTTTCTTCAGCAATGAAAGGAAAATTTCAAGGAAGGAATCAGAACATATTAATTTACAGAATCATAGGATTGTAGAGTTGTAAGGGGTACCAAGAATCATCTAGTCCAACCCTCTGCCATGCAAGAATCACAACTAAAGCTTTGTTCCTTTCAATGACCAAACAGGAGGTTTGGGACCAAATGTGCGGCCTGTCAACAGGGGATTCCTCCAACGCAGGTTGTGCGGAGAGCCCAGGACTTCGTTTACCACCTCCACTGCTTCTCCTGTGTTGTCTGCAAGCGGCAGCTGGCCACAGGGGACGAATTCTACCTCATGGAGGACAGTCGCCTGGTTTGCAAAGCAGACTACGAGACAGCCAAGCAGAGAGGTGGGTTGCACCCAGAAGGCTCCCTGTTATTTCATCTCCAATATTTATGGAGCATTTTCACTATAGATGGTCACAAAGTAGTGCTTACTTTGAGGGGGTTGCCTCCCCTAGTAGGGAGTGGCTTGGCACACTCATTGTCACATGGAGTTTTTATCTGCTTTGGAAGTTCTCCAACCTCTCTTTACACCTGGGGTGGGTGAGGTATTTTCTTTGAGGGCCACATTCTATCAGGGGGAATCTGTCAGGGGGTATATGGTGGAAATGGGCAGAGCCAGAGTCACTGGGTCAGTTTCCCTAAGAAAATTGGAAACAGATTTTAGAGGTGTTGATTCCTAAATTTTATTCCAATCCATTAGAAGAATTTATGTTCCGATATCTGGTTCCCATATCTTTTGAAGGGGTTCCATAGATCCGTAAGTTACATTAAGCAATAAAGAGTATCATTTTGAAATTAACTCTTTCCCCGCCTCTATCCATTGTGTTTAATAAATTTTCAAATTTTGTCAGAGGCCTCAGAGCTTGTATTTTTACATACTCTTTTATAATAAAACTATTTATTTGATTAAACTAAATCCAGCTTGAGTTAAGATTCGGAAAAGTTTATTTTATTGGGTTAATGGAGGCTGATTATTGGTATTGAAATCTCACTACATGTGTAAATATTTGGATTCCCAAATTATCTCTCCTTTGCTGGAAAAAAAATACATGTTTAGGTTGCCAGGTTTTCCAACAGTACAATATGAACAGTACAATTTGTAAATTGATTCCATAGAATTGAATCATAGAATTGTAGATTTGGAAGGGATGCCAAAGGTCACCTCATCCAGTCTCCTGCTATGCAGGATTTGTTATAGAGTTCAGTCCCATTTATGTTGAATTGTTTATTCCATTAGTTCAAAAGAGACCAGAGAAATGAAGCATTGGCAAACTCTTTCCAGAGCTATGTGGACTGAACAGACAGCTCAGATTTGGAAGAAAACCAGACGTGTAAAATTAGAACAAGAAGGAAAAACAACATAACAAAGGACTTTTAAAAAGTTTGGGCAGCCTTTATTTCATTTGTAATGTCTAAGGAATATGGCTTTCAACTGCCTATTGGAAATTTATGGAAAAGTGTGCACGCACGCACACAGACACACACACGTGTAAAAGTTACTAGACACCTTTTCTTCTGAGGAGGGTAGGGAGACAAGGTTAGGGGTGAAAAGATGTTTGCTTGTATTGTTTTGGATATGTGAAAAAAAACCAATAAAGAATTCTTAAAAATATAAACAAACACCATCCAGAGAATTGGATGGGCTGGGGGCTGATTTAGGGTCATAGGTTTGTGGTTCCTGGAGCTTTGGGATCTTTGATGCCTTTCCTCTTGGGGACATTTGCAGAAGCGGAGTCCACAGCAAAGAGACCCCGCACGACAATCACAGCCAAACAACTGGAAACCTTGAAAAATGCATACAACAATTCCCCCAAGCCAGCCCGACATGTGAGGGAGCAACTTTCCTCCGAGACTGGCCTGGATATGAGGGTGGTCCAGGTGAGTGACCCCACCTGAGGGTGGGTGTGTGGGGCAAGGGAGGGGGCAGGCATTTTCCAGCAAACATTTTAACTAATGCTTGATTGTATTTTTTTTTTTACTGATTCTGGAATTGCATCTTTGCAAACTGCTTAGAGACCTTTATAGTTAAGTGTATATAAACTGTTTAAATAAAGAGAAAGAGAGAGAAGAGTTTGTGCTGGGTTGGGAAAATAGTTGCTGATATGTTATTAATATCAACTGTCACCCAACTGCGACAGCTGCAGCCATTCCTGAACTGGGAAAGCATTGCCATAGTAGTTCATGCACTGGTTGCTTCAAGGTTGGATTACTGCACTGAGCCCTTTGTGGGGCTTCCCTTATGCTTTAACTGTAGGCTGCAGCCACTGCAGAATGCTGAAGCACAATTGCTGGCAGGACTGATGCATTGTCAGCATATAACAGCTGTGCTCAGAGATCTGCTATGGTTGCTGATTTGCTGCTGAGCCAAGTTCAAGGTGTTAGTATATATAAAACCTTAACAACTTGGGACAAGTTTACCTATGAGATTGCCTTACCCTCATACACCCTATTGAGTGCTTCAATCAGCAGAATTGGCACTAATATAGGTGGCACATAATTGGCACATAATACCCATTATACATTTGTAAGGATTTGGTCTTTTAGTGTGGTAGCTTTGGAACTCCCTGCTTCTGGATATCAAGCAAGCAGGTGCTTTCACTGTACAGTACTCTTTTCGGCAGCTGCTAAAAACTGCTTAGTTGCTAAAAACATTCTCGTTAAGACAAAGGGGTCCAGATGCTTAGAAAGTTGTTGTGGATTTTAATCTATTTTTGTATATTTGTATGTTTCAGATTTTTCTTGATTTTATTGATTTATCTTCTTGTAAACTGTTTTGGGGGTTGCTTGGTTGGTTTTTTTTTACATTTGAGTGGTGTATAATTTTTATGAAACAAACAATTATTAATATAAATATTTGCTTTGCTTTGATATTTTTTGTTTTGCTTTTCCAATAATGGATGTTGAGCTCAAAGCACAATAATCACAATAGCATTAAGAACAACAAAAGATTGCAATAACATGCAAATAAAGCAAACACAGCAATAAATTCATCAAAGCAATTTGGCATTTAAATGTGCTGTTAAATATTGTCTATTTGTTGCATTACATGCATGTTTTGAATTGTTGTACTGTAATGCAAAAGTGATAAATAAAAATATTTATCTGCTTGGATAATTAACTGTTAATAAAAAATTAACTGCTTGGACACCTTAAGGTAACAAATGGCTAATTGGAGGTAGAAATGCAAATAAATACTTATTTATTCAATGTCTTCTCTGCCCTTCACCACAAGGTTACAGCAATTTAAAAACACAGGGCTTTTTTCAACTAAGTTTTTCTCAGAGTAGACCTATTGGAATGAATGACCATGGCTAAGGTAGTTTCATTAATTCAAACATATCTACACTGAATAAAACTTAGTTGAATACTCCCCCCCAAAGTTTAAAACAAGTTACTGTCACAAGGCCAGGGTAAAGTGGTGCATCTTCAATATATTATATTATTTGCTTATGTTATAAAATTTATAAACCACCTGGTTGTTAAAAAAGACCATTCAAGGCAGATTACAAAAAGATAAAACAATAAAATCAAGTAACAATACTTGAAAATGTACAAAACTTTCTAAGTGCCAAAATATCAAGAGGCAGGGAGTTCCAAAGTGCAGTTGCTGCTACACTAAAGAATCAAGTTCATATGCTGGGATTTAGTCTTATTCTTATTCTCATTCTTATTTATGACATTTATATACCGCCCTAAACTCACAGGTATACCTATACCTGATGGAAACTATATATAATAGCATTTCTGTGGTGACAGAATCCCGCAACTTCAGAGGTTTTGTATATTGTAAATGTGAGCTTGAGCAGCAAGTGCTCAACCCTCAGAAAAATAAAAATAAGTGAGAGATGGACATCTCTGCGGAAATGCCCATGTTGCAGCGAGAGGTGAATTGCAGCTCCCAGGATGCCAGTGGCTTTCTCAGGAGCACTTAAATGTTGCAGATTTAAGAGCTTCTCCTGGCCACCTCCTCAGGTTTGGTTCCAGAATCGGAGAGCGAAAGAGAAGCGGCTAAAGAAAGACGCTGGAAGGCAGAGGTGGGGGCAATACTTCCGGAATATGAAGCGGTCGAGAGGGAACTCTAAATCCGACAAGGAGAGCATCCAGGAAGAGGGCCCGGACAGCGACGCTGAGGTCTCCTTCACAGGTACATTGAATTGTAGAATTGCATACCCTTCAACATTTCTTCAATGAAAATAGGGACGCCCTATTTCATATTAATAACAATTTTATTATTTATACCCTACTCATCTGGCTGGTTTGCCTCAGCCACTCTGGACAGCTTCCAACATATATATAAAAATAATAAAACATTAAGCATTTAAAAAACAACAACTTCCCATTCAGTGATACCTCAGTGTAAGTACTCAGTTGGTTCCGGAGAGCCATTTGCTCCCTGAAAAGTACTTAATCTGAGCGCCATTTTTACGTGTGCGCGAAGTGCTGATAGAGTGCTTCTGCGCATGCGCGAACTGTGCAGATCGCTTCTGCGCATGCACGCGCCATGGAACACTTCCAGGTCCACGGAGTACTTAAACTGAAAGTACTCAAACTAGAGTGTTCTCAGACCGAGGTATGACTGTACAGCAGGCATCCCCAAACTTTGGCCCTCCAGATGTATTGGACTACAATTCCCATCATCCCTGACCACTAGTCCTCTTAGCTAGTAAAAATAAAATAAAATAAAATAAAAATAAAGCTGCTCTCTCTTTCCCCCTCTCTTCCAGATGAACCATCTATTTCTGAGATCAGCCACACCAACGGAGTCTATGGGAGCCTTGGGGAGAACTCTCCTGCCCTGGGGCGGCCGGCTGGGGGCAATGGAGGCTTTGCCCTGGAGCACAGTGGACTCCCAGTTCCAGACCAGTATCATGACCTCCGCCCTACCAGCCCTTTGCAGGCCCTGCCTGGCCACCAGCCCTTGATGTCCAGCCTGGTTTACCCTGATGGTGGCCTCAGCCTGGTGGGGCAGAGCGGACAGGGCGTGCCCCAGCCCATGAGGGTGCTGGCAGGGAATGGACCTGGCTCGGACCTCTCCACGGGGAGCAGCGGGGGCTACCCAGACTTCCCTGCGAGTCCTGCCTCATGGCTGGACGAAGTGGATCATGCCCAGTTTTGACGGAGCCCATCACTTCTGGCTAGGGTGTGCGCGCTCCCTTGAGACTTTTTAAAAATGGAATGACAATGTTATTTCAACTGGCGTTGGGATCAGCCAGCAAAGATGATGGAGGACATCCTCTTACAACATCCACTGCCCCAACTGCAGGACTAGTCCCATATTAGGGGCATGTGTGTGAGAAAAATATATGGACCAAGATGCCTTTTGGGCCTGACTGACAGTCTGGAAGTGCTTCCTGGGCTGGGCCACTTGCCATTGAACCACAGGGCCAGACAACCCTACTGATGGCACCAAATGGTATGGGGAAATGCCAGGAAGTTACTGTATTTCCCCCAAGGATGGTTGCAGCTTCTGCACGGGGTGCTGTGCTGCTGAGCACCTAACAGACCTTGTGCTTTCCATAAGATATATGTGTGTCTGGGGAGGGATGTTGATTTTGGTTTTGTTTCTATTTTTTAAAATAATGCTGTTCTCCATACATGTCTCAATGGAAGGACTGACCTTTCTGCCATCCCAGGCCCATCAGAAGCTCTTAAAAAAATTGCATAGCTTCAAAATAGTTTTCCACAGTGAGAAGAAAGGAGTGTGTGTGTGTGTGTGTGTGAATACTTCCAAGAGGTGAGATATTTTGAGGAAATACCCTTCTAAGAGGACTCTTAAAAGAATATGAGAGAGAGAGAGAGAGGGAGGGAGAATGGGTTTTTTCCTTTTTTTTTAATTATAAAAAATGCATGCACCCAAGACATAGGTTTTCAAACGCCAATGATGCAATGTTCTTTCTTTCTTTTTCTTTAATGGCCAAGGTGGCCCTAATTTGTAGGCTACTAGCTGTATTATTTCCATCATGCTGTGAATAAGGTGTATTAATTACAGAACCGGTTCTCATTTTATCATAGGCTCATAGAGATCAGTGGTCTGTATGTGTCATTCATCTCCTGGAGTGGGAAATGGGGTTTGTGTGCTTTTTCAATTTACTCCTTTTAAAAGTGGTTCTTCTGTGGACTGTCAGGGAGCCTGGCGTAGTTGCCAGGAATGGCGGTGACACAGAATCATAGAAGTTGTAAGGGATCCCAAGGGTCATCTAGTCCAACCCCCTGCAATAACTGTGATCCCTCGCCTTCTCTGTTCCACTCCACCCATGTTTCCTAATTGGAGAGAAGGTGAAAGAAAACACCTCACCCCACACATCTCCCCACACTTCTTTACTTTCTCTCCAAGCAGTGTAGGCAACTGGGTGGGAAGGTGGTTGCTGGAGGCCAATGGGGGTGAGTCCTCTGTTGTCACAGGCTTCCTATTTCCCTGCAGTTTTGGGGTGTGGGTAGCTCTGTGGTCTAAACCACTGAGCCTCTTGGGCTTGCCGATGAGAAGGTCAGCGGTTCGAATCCCCATGACAGGGTGAGCTCCCATTGCTTTACCCCAGCTCCTGCCAACCTAGCAGTTCGAAAGCATGCCAGTGCAAGTAGATACAGTGGTACCTCTACTTACGAATAACTCTACTTACGAATGTTTCTACTTATGAATGGAGCTCCGTCCGCCATCTTGGATGCGGTTTAGATAGGATTTTTTCGACTTACGAATTTTTAGATAGGGTTGCTTTGACTTACGATTTTTTTCTCCCAATGCATTCCTATGGGATTCGACTTACAATTTTTTTCGACTTACGAATGTGCGTTCGGAACGCATTAAATTCGTAAGTAGATGTACCACTGTAAATAGATACCACTACAGTGGGAAGGTAAATGGTGTTTCCGTTTGCTCTGGCTTCCGTCACGGTGTTCCGTTATACCAGAAGTAGTTGGTCATGCTGGCCACATGACCCGGAAAGCTGTGGACAAACACCAGCTCCCTCAGCCTGAAAGTGAGATGAGTGCCGCAAACCCATAGTCGCCTTTTACTGGACTTAACCGTCCAGGGGTCCTTTACCTTTTTTCACCTGCAGGCTTCCTATTTCCTTGCAATTCCACATAAAATGGGGGGATGGGATGCTGATTCCCTGATCAAAGGAATTCCTGTCAATTCGTTGTAAGGGTTTTATTCCCTTCAGCAACAAAAAGCCTCGTGGCACCTCAAAGGCTTATAAATGTATTTAAAAGCATTTATAATACCCTTGAATGTTTTAAAAAAGCTGACACTGTGAACTATCTAAAAATGAACAATATTTCATTAAAACACACAGCCCCAAACCAGCAACTCATCAATATGAAAACATGCAAAAGCATGGCAGGGTGAATAAAACAGAAATTTGGATGATCCAAAGATGTAAAACAGAAGTCAATCTTACTGGTCAGGGAAAGGCAGGGCAAATAGATTGTGGCATCCTCTCTGATGGATTGTGATCCATTTCAGCAGATAAAACTGTGGGCTTTATCTGTAAAAGTTTATAGCATAATTAGGTTGCTAGTCCTTTAAGAAGCCACCCGGCCCTTGCATTAATTTGTGTGTAAGATTTGAAACATAGTTCTAAAGGGGGAAGAGAAGCATATGCCCTATTTACTGGAGAGCAAAAGGTTTTTAACTGGGCAATCAAACAAATGAGTCAATTAAGGTTCTATGCATGTCTGCTCAGAAGTAAGTCTGAGCTCAATGGGGTATGTACATCGGAGTACTGTATATCCAGGATGGCAGCTTAAACATTTACTGCAAATCAAGGTCCATATTTCATTAGTTTGCTAGGGATAAAGTCCCCTCTGTGAGGCTGTCATGGCAAAGGAATTCGTTTCTTTGCTGCCTGATTGCCAAAAGCTTCCCTAACACAGTCTCTGGCAAAGACTTTCTGTACGTTGGAGACAGACCCTTTCCAAGCACCCATCTTAAAGCCCTCAAGGGACACGCAAGGGGTGTTTTCTAAGCATCCCCCCTCCCCCTTCTTCCAGGAACCCCTGTGTTTTCCAAAGCAGACTCCTGTATATCATAACCTGTAATGCTGAATATTACCTGTTGGTTATGTGTTCTGTCTGTTGTCTCTTTCTCTCTGACCAAATACCGTGAAGACTTTCAATAAATTTGTCAGCAAAAGAATAATGAGGCCTCATGCTCAATGTGCTCAAATATTCTCCTGGTTTTAACCCCATAAACCTCCCACACTTACTGGTCACTATTGGGGGGAGTGTTGGGGGGCACTCCAATGACCCCTACTGTCTTCTGTGTCTGTTTTTTCATCCCAGGCTGTGGACTGAAGGGGTCTGAAGTCAAGGCAGCCCAGGCCTGGTCAGTGGTAGTGGCTACTTGCCACAATGGCTATGTTTTCCCTCCCCTGTTGGAGGCAGTAAATCTGAATAATACCAGTTGCTGGGAATTACAGAAAGGCAGTGTTTTCTTGTGCTCATGTCTGCTTGTGGGGTTTCCATGGGTTTCTGTGTGACCAGTGTGTCTGTATGAAACCTCCAGGTTCAGGCAGTCTATCTAGATTCCTAGATTGGCCACTATGATGACAGGATGCTGGCCTCAGCCACAAGACTCTTTTGATGTCCTTCTGAGGTGTCTTTGGAAGCCAGGACCCATTCCTTTGATGGTCTCAAAGACCATTCCTGTGGGATCCCCTTCCATGGAGGAATCCCTCAATAAAGCCACTTTCAGTGCCACTAGCCACACTTGGGTTCCATCAGGATGGAAAATGAACCTTCTCTAAACCTCCTCATGACCCTGTGGATAAATACAATTCCTCATTTGCCTCCTAAGTCTCATAAGCTCTCTATTTCAGCAGAGAGAAAGATGTTGGGGCAGCCTGACCCTGCATCGTTCTCATTGCCAAGGTGGTAGGAAACCTGATCCTTGTGAACATAAGGAAACAGAATGGGAAAAACAGGAGAGGACGTGTCGCATGAAGAGCTGCTAATCCAACCCAATCCTCTCATCAAAACAGTTTCCAGGCAGGTGCGGCAGGTTTCCAGGCAGGTTGCGTCTACCTGGCAACCAGGTGAATCACAAACAACATGGGATCAGGGTGTGAATTAGCGAGCAACCTTTGTTACAAAGCTTGTGTGTAACTCACAGGATGACTTTTAGGTGATCTCTGTGCTTCTGCAGCACTGTGCCAAGCAGATCTAACGCCAGGGGAAGGGCCGTAGCTCAGCTGCAGAGCACCTGCCCTGCAAGCAGAAGATCCCAGCTTCAATCCACACTGGCATCTCCAGGTGGGGCTCAGAGAGACCCCTGTCTGAACCCCTGGACAGCTTCTGCTACTGTCAGTATCTCTCCCCAACTGTGGTTTCCAGCAACTGGTACATTCAGAAGCATTGCTGTGGAGGCAGAGCATAGCCATTGCGGCTAGTAGCCTTCAATAGTCTTCTCAATGAATTTACCCAGTCCTTTTTTTAAAGCTATCCAACTTGGTGGCCCTCACTACCTCCTGTGGGAGTGAGTTCCACAGTTTAACTCTGCACTGTGTGAAGAAGGGTTTCTTTTTATCCGTCCCAAATCTTACAACGTTCAGTTTCATTAGATGTCTTCAAGCTCTAGTGTTAGCAAACTATGTGTTTGATTGTTTCTTTTACTTTCCTTGGTTTATAATTTCCTTGCATGTTCTTGGTCATCTTTTGGGCACCGCTGATTCTTTTCTTGTTACTGGAATGTAGAATTACGGTAAGCAGAGGCAGTAATAAAGGACATTTGAAAAGATCTCTCTCTAGCACGCAAAAAACCCAAAACTTTGCTGCATTTAAACACATACACAGAGATTTATGTGGGCTATTTTGATGGGGAGCCCTTAATACCAACTCTCCCCCTCTGTATCCAGTTATCATTCAAGGGCACTCAAGCCCACTCATTTTGGCAGCCCCCCTCCCGAGGATTAAACCCTCCACCTACTTGCTACTGCCGCCACCAAGCTTGGGATGCATGAATACAACCCGAGGCCACCTGCCCCGCCTCACAGGAAGGCTTGTAAATGTCCCCCTGTCATCTGGAGGGGAGTAAATCACTCCTGACAGCTACATCTCCACAGAGCCGTTAGAATTAATGTCACAATTTGGTGCCTAATGGAGCGGAGAGATTTGCCGAGCTGTGGCCAACACCTCCTGGGACGCCGGCCTCTCCTGGGACCTTGACTAGCACAGATGCCATCAGGGGCTGCCTTGTTCTGGTGCCGAGGACAGAGCCATGTGGTGGGGCATAGAGTGTGGGGAGGGCGGCAGGAGAGAGGCAAGGACAGGCAGGCAGGCAACTGAACTGTCAAGCAAAAAAGGCCCTTTGTTTTGCAAAACCTTTGACTGTTCACACACCACACTATTTTGGGGTGGGGGTGGTATATTTTTATTTATTTTCAATAAGAGAAACTGGGTCCAGAATAATAAAAAATGTATTCAGCAGTACAGGTGTTTGTCATTTTGGAGTTAGTAATGATTATGGCAAAGGTCGATGAGTGCACATCATCATCCCCAATACTGCGTTTGTAAGAATGGGGTTGCTTAGTATGGCAACGCCTACACTTTGGAACTCCCGGCCTCTTGATATCATAGAATCATAGAGTGCTCTAGTGTCAATTTAGCTTCCCACTCATTCATAAGGATGGGAGAGAAAACCACCTGCACAGGCTGGTTTAAACAAAAAATGCTTTTGACATATGCTGCAAAAAGTACAGCTAAGGCTGTATGAATTTTAACCTGTTTTTATATTTTAACTTTTTGCATGTTCTAAAGTACCTTTGTCATTTTTTTTCTGGATTTTCTGGCTTTATCTTTTTGTAAACGGCTTTGAAGTATTTTTAAACAATCAAGCAATGTATCAATATTATGTAATAAAAATAAAAGGAATAATAAATACGTCAAGTAACCACAGTACAAATAACTACCCTGAAAAGGTTCAGAAAAGGGCAACCAAGATTATCAAAGGAGTGGAGCGACTCCCCTCAGAGGAAAGATTGTAGTGTTTGCAACTTCTTTCTTAGAAGAAAGAGGTTATGGGGGGAAATAGACATATAGATCACCCAAGTGGGGTAATTAATAAAATAATTGGCTGGATCCGTAGATCCAAAGCATAGGGCTAAACACACGCCCCAGCAAGAGAGAGCTTCCAGCAGCATTTTAAATCACAGAATTATGCAACACGGTGAAGCTTGAGGAATATAGACTTAGACCTTTTAAACATCCCATTTAGTCCACTTAAAGTGCTTCTCTGGTTTCTACCCCCCTCACAATGAACAGACCATTAGTGATTTTAAAAGCTTTACTTACAAACTCCAAAGGTCAAATTCATGTGTTGTTCATGTGTTTTTCCATGCAGCATCAAGAATAGCACAGGTAGAAAATCTTGGAATACAAAATATAGTGAAAAGCCCTAAGCACACTGTAGTGATCAAGCTCAGGCACATCCAATCTAATGTTCCCTCACTAGGGAAAAATAAGTACATTTTATTCTTCCTAGATGTATTTCCTCAAGGAGGAAAGTGAAACAGTGGAGATGTCCAGAAACTATTTTCCCACAGTGAACAAAAACTTTCAGAGGAAACCTACAACTCTCGTAACAACTGTGGTGAGTTTGTTTCATTCCATATGGAAACCCTCATGGAAGAGGAAAGGATTACAGTGGTACCTCTACTTACGAATAACTCTACTTACGAATGTTTCTACTTACGAACGGACCTCCGTCCGCCATCTTGGATGCAGTTTAGATAGGATTTTTTCTACTTACGAATTTTTAGATAGGGTTGCTTCGACTTACGATTTTTTTCTCCCAATGCATTTCTATGGGATTTGACTTCCATTTTTTTTCGACTTACGAATGTGTGTTCGGAACGCATTAAATTTGTAAGTAGAGGTACCACTGTACACATAATTATAGATTTGTAGAGTTGGAAAGGACCTTGGTCACCTAGTCTAACTCCCTGCAATGCAGAAATCCTGCCCATAGCTGTCCCATAGCTGTCAAAGCACCACCTTCTGGTTAACAGGCAGACACACTGACCCATTATGGCACTGGGGCTCATCCCAAATAATTATTTTCTCTGCTATCCCCAACCTGTCTTACTTTAACCATCCTGCTTGTCCCTACAGGGTCCATGCAACCCTTGGCTGTGCCCTTCCATCATCCTAACACATCAGACCCTACAAAAGCCACCTGCCTCTGCATCCTATTTCTCAAAGTGTCCAGTCAGATGCCTCTAGGAAGCCATTAAAAGAAGGCACAAAGGCGACAAGCCTAAGAACATAATAAGAGCCTTGCTGGATCAGGCCAATAGCCTATCTGGTCCAGCATCCTGTTCTCACGGTGGCCAACCAGATGCCCATTACGGGAAACCCACAAGCAGGATTTGAGCACAAGAAAAGCATTCTCCCCTCCTGCAGTTTCCAGCAACTGGGATTCAGAATTGCTGCCTTTAAGTGTGGAAGCAGAGCATAGTCATCCACCATTGATAGCCCTCTCCTCTGTGAATTTGTGTACTGTAATCTTCTTTTAATGCCGTTCAGGTTGGTGGCTATCACTGCCTCCTAAGGGACTGAGTTCCACATTTTAACACTGCACTGCATGAAGAATGACTTTTTAAAAATCTGCCCTGAATCTTCTAACCTGCAGCTTCGAGTTCCACTGTTAGGAGAGAGGAGGAAAAAACATTTCTCTATCCACTTTCTGCATGCCGTGCATCATTTTAAAAACTTCTGTCCTGCCACCTCTCACTTTTTCAGAGTATCAGAGGTTGATTCCTTTTCCCCTCTGTATTTCCAGAGGAAATCTGATAACAAAGATTTACTGCTTGGCTGTCATTAATCACCACATAATTATCTCTGTCAAGAAACCATCAACAGGAGATGTCTAGTTTGCCATCTTCCCCCCTTGAAGCTGCTGCTAAGGACAAATGCTTGACTGTGAGTAAAATACATGCTTTAAACTTACTTTTCAGTCTCTAGCCTGTTTCTTCTTCTTTTATCCAAATAATTTTATTGATTTTCATGTATATACAAGAACAACATATATATACATCAACTTGTCCAGTGGTACATTCTTATTAAGTTTCATAGGCAGTACACAAGCAATATTTTTATTTATGTGTTGTCAATTCAAGGGGAATAAAGGGGAGATCAGGCTAATGGCTAAATCCTGTGCTTTCAATTAAACTACTTAAGATGGGATTTAAACACTGCTCAGCCCCACACTTTCAAATGCAAGCAGTAAGCTGATCTTTTTGACTGTTAACCCACACTTGTGGGTCTGTAGAGGGGTAATATTTAGTTAATTATATTCCTTCACCTACCTAATAAAACCCATCATAGGGAACTCACCTGTTCTCCAAGAATTCTCAAAGATTATAGACAGAGGCACTGAGATTACACCCACAAGTTCCTTTAGTATCCTTGGGTGCTGCTCACCAGGCCCTGGAGAGATGTATTCATTTGGCAAACTCAGGGAGGATAGGGCTAGTGATGGCTACTAGTCACGATGGTCGTCCTGTTTCCATAGTTGGAGGTACTAGTGCTTCTGAATACCAGTTGCTGAAAGCCACAAAAGGTGAGTGGGCTATTGCACTCAGGACCTCCTTGTTGGCTGCCCACAAGCAACTGTTGAGCCATTGTAAGAAGACAATGCTGGACTAGATGAGTCATTGGCTTGATGCAGCCGATTCTTCTGATGTTCTTATGTTTGTAGGCTGGGAGGGTGGGGGCCAGGGGACACCCCTCTGGAGGATCACCCCCACAGCTCTACTCTTCAATTCCTCACAGTCTAGGTGAGACAGGTGTTTCAGCTCATGACATCTAATGGCATTTAACATACCATTAGATGCATGTACCTCATCTGGGGCCAGAGTGTTGCTTCTTTGCAAAATGATATAACTTCAGCCATCCCTGATCCAGCAGGCTCTTATGTTCTTAAACAGCTTCGAAAGTTTGCTAAAGAGAGGCAAAGAGATTTTTTAATGACAACAATAATTGCAAACCAGAGTGGCCTGCCTAAGGGAGGGATCCTTCTTCACCATGTAAATATATCTTTGGAACTCCCAAGTGATGGGGATTAAATGTCGCTCTGGGGTAGGTATGTTTGCACCTTGGTTCAGAAGGAGGATATGGCAGGGGAATCGACCACAAACACTAATTATCTGCAAGACAAATTCATCATGTGCTGTTTTTGTGAACTGCAGTTCGTATCTTGTAGGTTGTGGGTAGTGCAACCCCCTTAAAAACCTTTTGTGGTGAAAGCTAGTCATCAGCATTAAGGCCCGGACAGATTTATAAACTGCTAAGTGTCCTCCTGGGACAGACCGAACTGTTCACAGATAAGATCGAGCCTGCTGCATCCAGCTGGCGTAGCAAGAATGCATGAAATCTAAATTAATTTGGGAATCGCTTCTGCTGCTCCTGATGGCAAGTTGTTGCTTTAAGCCTCTGGAAGGCATTGAAACAGGAGAATTGCACTGGGGGAGAAGAGAAAGGTGTGTGTGTGTGTGTGTGTGTGTGTGTGTGTGTAAGATTATATAATAAGGAATACTTTTAAACCCAGGAGCAGATCCATTAATGACGGTGTGATAGTCACACTTTAGATAGACACTATTCCACTATTTTTAAATGAGAGGTGTGATCTCCTCCGATACACAAATATGGGGAAATAACGAAGGGGGCTGTGGCTCTGTGGCAGAGCAGGTTCAAAGCCCAGTGTCTCCAGATAAGGCTGGAGGAAGATGCCACCTTGAAACCCTTGAGAGCACCTGTCAGTCATTGTAGACAGTACTGAGTTTATGTTGTTGTTTAGTCGTTTAGTCGTGTCCGACTCTTCGTGACCCTATGGACCATAGCACGCCAGGCACTCCTGACTTGCACTGCCTCTTGCAGTTTGGTTAAACTCATGTTCGTAGCTTCAAGAACACTGTCCAACCATCTCGTCCAATGGTCCGACATTTTAAAACCAGACCTTCATTCAGCACCATGAGGACTAGAGACTTCAGAGGGGGGGAATATAGCTTAGTTCGAGACCATCTGTTTTGCATCCAGAAGATCCCAGATTCATTTCCCAATGGCACAGCTAGGTATGGCTGGGAAAAGACTCCATCTTGAAACCTTGGAGAGTCACTGCCAGATGATGCAGACAACACAGAGCTAGGTGGACCTGGGGCCTGACCCAGCTTACTCCACTAACCCCACAGGGCCACATTCACTGGAATTTGCAGGCGTTCAATAAAACTGAATGTTGGAAGATTCAGTACAGATAAAAGAAAGGCCTTCTTCACATAGCACAGAGTTAAACTGTGGAACTCACTCCCATAGAAGGAAGGAATGGCCACCTACCTGCAAGCAACATATCCAAGGAAGAACTTTCTGATGGCAAGAGACATTCGACATTGGAACAGTCTCCTTCGGAAGGTGGTGAACTCTCCTTTCTGGGAGGTTTTTAAGCAGAGGTTGGATGGCCATCTGTCAGGGATGCTTTAGTTGATATTCCCGCATTGCAGGGGGTTGGACTAGATGACCCTTAGATTCTCTTTCAACTCTACAATTCTATGATTCTATGAGATGGATGAGGTGGTTTGTGTCGGCAGTAAAAAATTACCCACCTTCCCTCTTCTGGGGAAATATGTTGGGGAAGCAGCAATCATGGTGTGGCACTAATGAAAGTTCTCATTTATGAAGGCCATTAATTAAAAGCCTCCTGTAAAAGGAGGGTTGGCTAGCTGGCTGGCTGGCTCTCTAGCTGCATTTTCCTGGGGACATGAGACATTAGGCCCCTGCCTGAAAGCCTTGTCAACATTTTTTCAAGGAACGATGAAAATGTAAACGGCACTAAAATGATTCCATGGCGTTGCGGTTTGGGGAAAGGTCACCTCACTGGATCTCATTTATCTCCTTGCCAATTTAAAGAGCTTCTTCCCTATTAGTGGTTTTTTTGAAATTAATGTTACCAAAGTAATGCGAACAATTATGGGCTGCAAAGGATTGATAGTTTACACGGAATAGAGACTGAGATCCATAGAGGGGGGGGGCATATATAATTTTTTCTCCTTGAGTCTCTGTTGCCTTTTGATGGATGGGGGATCAAAAATGCTTACGTGGTTTAATTTGGAAGAGGACAAAAGGGCTGGGTGAAAAATGCAGTGAAAAGTTTGCAAAGAGGAAGGTTACGTCTGGGAAGAAGGAGAGAGGAAGCTGGTGGTGGATTCTCTTTGGTTGGAGGTTTATAAGCAGAGTTTGGTTGGCCACCTGTAACAGATGCTTTAGCTGGGATTCCTGCATTGCAGAAGGTTGGGCTAGATGACCCTAGGGATCCCTTCCAAACCTACAATTCTATGATTCTCCTCCTTCCCAGCCTGACTTGGCTGGGAAGCTAGAAGGTGCAGCCACAGATGTTGCTTTGCATGCCATAAATTTCCGCCCTCCTGGTAATGACCTTGCTCCAGCTTGCTCCATATGCCTGTGGACTGAGACTCATGGCAGCTGGCAGGACCCAAAGC
The DNA here is from genome assembly GCF_963506605.1 of Zootoca vivipara. NCBI lineage: Eukaryota > Metazoa > Chordata > Lepidosauria > Squamata > Lacertidae > Zootoca > Zootoca vivipara. The sequence goes on from NC_083294.1 coordinate 17,792,989, forward strand.
AAATGGGGCCATTTTCATTAGGAGCGCTTGACACCAGCCTGCCCTGGATGTCGTCAATCCTAAACTGCCAGCCCTTTGAATATATTTTTAAAAGGTGCAGTGAGATGGGATGATTAAGCAGGGCCTGCTGGGTTGCAAACAGGGCATCTCTCTAAGTCACAACAAAGCCTACCTGCCCTGGCAAGAAGATGCTAATCCCTGGGGACTGAAAATGGATGTGAATTGGTATTACTGTCATCTGGTGCTTTGTTTTGACGACACTGCTTCCCTGGGATAAGGATCAGGTTTTAATGGTGAGGGGGCTGGGAGGCCTCCAAGTCACACAGACCTGTCTTTAATTCAGAACCATGATGACTAGAATCTTGCTTTGTCTTAGACGAGGAAGGGCCAAAACTCCACGATAGAGAAACTGCTTTGCAAGCAAATGGTCCCAGCTTCAAATTGCATATCCAAGCAGGGCTTGGAGGATCCTCTGAATGAAACCCCGGAGAGCCAATGGCAGTCAATGCAGATTATCCTGAGCTAGATGGACTCATGGCATGGTGTTAGGCTGCTTCCTATGTTCCTATTTAATTCAGCCCATGAGGACCAGAATCTTATTTTATATTTTCAGGGAAGAGCTGTAGCTCAGTAGCAAAGCACCAGAGTTCCCCCCACCACTTGTGTTGCATTCTGATCTAGATGGACAGATGGCCTAACTCTGGATAGGCTGCTATATTCCTGGGAGCCTAGTAGAGCTTTGAGGGTGGTCAAGGCTGGTGCCCATTAGGGTGATGACTTTTTCAATTTTCCCCCCTCAAAAATTATTTCCTGTAGCACAAATGGATGAACTTTTGCCTATTAATGACTAAAATGAGGTATATTCCATTGAAATATTTAAAAAGGTTACGCACAGTTTTTAATTTTTTTGTATGCCGTTTTACCATTTCATAAAATTGTATTAACAATTCTATATATATATATTTCATATCAAATTTGGACACACCACCACATTCCACAATGGGGAGTGTTCTTAGCAACATAGGGTATACAAATGTCACACCTGCGCAAGGTAAAAGCCCCTTTTTGGGACCTCAAAACTCAGCCAGCAGACCCTGCCGGGCATGCTGGGAAAAGAAGCTACAGGAGAGGTAGCAAAACATCGTCCTCTAGCGGCGTCTATACTGTTACTGCAGCTAAAAAAAGCTTCCTTGAGTGTTTGATGACCGTATATAATGTTGTATATATGAGCTTGGGTTCAATTTTATATCAGCTTACAGTGACTTCAAAAATGGTCAAAAAACTGATAAATAAAATTTTTAAAATCATTTTGTGTGAGAGGTTTTTTAAATCAAATCTCTTTGAAAGTAAGATTTTATCTAATCTTTAATGAAAGCTCATCAAATTATGATACAGGGCAATGAGGTTGTAAAAAAGTCATCACCCTAGTGCCCATTTCAAGTTAGGTGATGATGAGCTTGAAGAATCCTAAATGACTCAACAGACAGGCCAGGGCGAAAGGAACTCGCTCCCCAGCCATATGAAAATGGCAGCAGCAACAGAGTCAGAAGGCTGCATTTCCTCCAACTGGGGCCCTCCATGTGCCTTGTACTACCTTACACCAGCCCCAGTCAAGCACAGCTAGGCTCCCATCAGTCCCAGCCAGGACAGCCATATGATGTGGAGGCTGATGGGAATTGTAGTCCAAAACATCTTCAGGGCTCCAGGCTTGCGAAGGCTGGACCAGATACATATACTGGTATTAGTTAGAAGGGGATGTTGAGTTTGCTTCTCTGAGTCCTGCCTCTTGTGAGTCTTGCTCACCACTCAAACTTTGAAACTTCTGGCCTATTTATATGAGGCAGACACCTTCACTGTCCTTTTTGCTACCTGCAAGAATCTTATTTTGTTTAGGTAAACCTATTCAGACACATGTAGAATGCTGACGTGTGTTTCACACAACACTTCTTGTCATGCTACTTTCCCCCTGGCAAAACTGCTCTTTAGAGCTCAATTGGAGAAAAAGGGCAAATTGGGTCTCCCCTGGATTGCAATTTGTTCTAATCTATCACTAAAAACCACATAGGCCTGTCAGGGGTGTTGCTACGGAGGGCAGGGGGGGGGCTGCCCTGGGTACCGCCCTGGAGGGGGTGACACTCACCGGCCCCCGCCCCGCACCAGCGATCGGCGACTCAGCTGATCCCAAAACTTTGCTTGGCATGTACACGGACAAACACCCATAGATCGAGATGAGCGTGCAACCCCAGAGTCGTTTGCAACTAGACCTAATGGTCAGGGGTACCTTTACCTTTACCTTTACCGTAGACCCACTGAAATTGATGGGCATGACTCAATAAATTTCAGTGAATTTCAGTGAATTTACTCTGAGCAGAATTTAGTTGGCTGCAATGCTCTGTCTTCGTGTGTGTTCCCCAAGATGATGATGATGAAGAATTGTCATAAATGGGTTATTCAGCTACCTAAACCTTGATCTGTTTTTTTACTTTTTTAATATTTTCCATTTATATCCCACCTTTTCTGCCTTGAGTCTTGTCAGGGAAAAAAGTGGGGTATAAATAAATATAACAACAATAATGGCCCTCCCCTCTTCACTGAATCTTCACGACGACACCGGGAGGTAGGTGAGGTTGAGAGGCCTCAAAGATACACCCAGTGAGCTTCATGGCCGAGTGAGGGATTTGAACACTGGTCTCTCCTGGATCCTAGTCTGATGCTCTAACCCAGACATCCCCAAACTTTGGCCCTCCAGATGTTTTGGACTACAATCCCCATCTTCCCCGACCACTGGTTTGTTAGCTAGGGATCATGGGAGTTGTAGGCCAAAACATCTGGAGGGCCGCAGTTTGGGGATGCCTGCTCTAACCACTATATCATACCAGATCCTCCAGTGCTTGGGAAAGGGGGGAAGGCCCCATAACCCTGCCTGCCAAGATTACTTATGAGTAAGCCCCTGATTCCGGTGAGTCTGCCTCATTGCGTTAATCCATCTGCCTGTATGAAAAGACCCAGTTTCCTTTTGTCGTTCTGAACACGGACTAATATGTAAAGGATCTAGGTGGACAAGACTTTAGGATCTAATTAGAGAGTTCCTCTTATGCAAATTCCTTTTTCATTAAACTAAGTGTCTTATTAAAATATGGGAGATATTTGAATATATTGCTATGAGGAAATTAATAACACTGACAGGGGAAGTTTTATGGCTTCCCCTTTCCCCTGCTTTCCCTGCACAGCCTCCCGTTCAAAATACCGGTACTTTATTCCAAAGTTTAATTATTTTGACAACCAGTTTTAAACATTGCTGGGGAATATTTGCATCAGGCACCCAAATGGCAAAGAAAAGGGATTCGGAAACAGCATATTGGTTGTCAGAACCCATGAAATATTGGGTGAAATTCTTGACATATCATGTAGGATTGGAAGACAAACACCTAATGCAATATGATGTCACTAGAGAGAGAGATTCATGTCCCAGGAAAACAGAATCTGCAACCCATCCAGATCTGCATAGGGCCCATTGCAGTCCATCATTACCCCAGTTGCAAACCAGGAGCCACAATATTGTTACCATGTTAATTCTAATCTGTTTTTGAATTTAAGCTTGTGTATCTTTTAAAGTACTGTTGTTCCCCCCCCCCGATTTTCTTTTTCTATTATTTTGTAACCAGCTTTGAGGGTTTCTCCCCCCCCTTTTACAATCATGCAGTGTATATATATTTTATGAAATAAAGAATTAAAATAAAGCAGCATAGAAGAGATCAGAAGAGATAAACTAGGTCAGATGGAAAAGCCTGGTGCTGAAATGACACCCATGGGTGGCTCATCCCCACTGTACTTCATCTGAAGCAGGAGGACCTCAGTGGAAGAGCTCAGCAGACAGGCAGGTGGAAGCAAATAGGATATTGAGGAGTTGGAAACGGTACAGAAAAGGACAATCCAAATGATCAAGGGACAGAGTGACTTCCCTATGAAGAAAGGTTGCAGCTTTTGGGACTTCTTAATTTACAGAAAAGGCAAGTAAGAGGTGACATGGTGGAAGTTTGTGCAATTATGCATGTCATGAAGAAATTGGTCAGGGAAAAACTTTTATCCCTCGTTCCTAACACTGGAACTGGTGGACATCCCATGAAGCTGCGTGTTGGAAGATTCAGGGCAGATAACTAAAAGTCCTTCTTTGTGCTGTACAGAATTAAATTATGGAACTCACTCCTGCAGGAGGCAGGGAGGGCCACCAACTTGGATGGCTTTAAAAGAGGATTATACAATTCATGTAGGAGAGGACTATCAATGGCTACTAGCCACAATGGCTACACTGCCTCCACACTCTGAGGCAGTCATGCTTCTGAGTACCAGTTGCTGGGACCCTTAGGAGGGGAGAGGGCTCTTGTGCTCAGGTCCTGCTTGTGGGTTTCTGACTGAGGTGTCTGCTTGGCCACTGTGAGAACAGGGTGATGGACTGGATGGGCTGCTGGTGTGATCCAACAGCCAGGCTCTTCTTAAGTTCTTATGGAACCTCCAAGTCCAAAGGCCGCCTGTCAAGATTCCCAGGTTCTTTGGAGTATTTGGCCATTGTGTGAAGAGGATACTGGACTTAGATGGGTTATTGGCCTGATCCAGCAGGGTCCTTCTTATATTCTTATGTGCCAAAGGCAAACCTCCAAGGACATGAGGTGCTGGCTGTTAGGCAGCAAGTCTGCCCCCAACCCGCCCCCAACTGCCTGCCTTTTGACTTACAACCAGTCCAGTCTCAGAGTTGCCCCTTGAAGACCTCAACAGGGAGGAGGAGTGGGAGACACAGCTAGGTCTGGCTCGTCTTACAGGTGGCCCCTTGCCTTTTGCCCTACTAGACCCAACTGATGTCAGACACACCTGGGCTCTTCCTGATTTGAACCAATCCTAAAACTTTCTCTCCCTCCTCCTGTTGCTGCTTGCAATGGGTCCCTTCTTTTTGCATCTTATTATGCAAAAGAGCTTCTTAATAAAGGTTAATCACAGATTATCACAGAAATGCATTGGGGGGGGCAATCACATAAATCAATATTGAATAATTGTGTTGGTGTGTAGTCTAGGGAAAAAAATCTAACTCAAGGCTGGCAAAAAGGGGTCTGGATTTTCTGCTCCAACATCAAGCAGAAAACTTGTTTCTAGGCAACCCTCAAATCCAATTTCATTAAATCCAGAAATGCATTTGATTTATCTATATCTATATCTATATGTATGGATTGTTTACGGAATCTCCCTTTTCCTAATTCTTTTATCCTGCACTATTGTAAAGGATTTGTGTCCACAATAAATAATGCTGGTTAAATTACATCCTCCTTTGGCTTAAAATTTAATATTCCTATCTCCATAAAGAAATTGTATTGGAAGGCCTTGCATATATGTACAGCTGCACTCATAACCCTAATGGAATTACTACCCCAGAGCAGGCGAGATTGGAAGGAAAATGTAAAGGTTCACAGTTCAGATGGCCCCCGAATTATTTATCTCCCTAATAACTTAACCGATTGAATATATTACTTGTCAGTGACCTCAGTGTGTAACAATAAAGACCTGCGGTTATGTCAGAAAATATATGAGACTGTAATACATTGGACTTGCATAGCAAGCTGGAATGATTTCTTTATGCTAATGAAGTCCTTTGCAGAAGGACATCCAAAGGACAGGGAGAATCATAGAATTGCAGAGTTGGAGGGGACCCTAAGGGTCATCTAGCTGAACCCCCTGCAGTGCAGGAATCACAGCTAAAGCATCCCTTGACCATCCAACCTCTGCTTAACCCCCCCCCCCCCGAGGAAGGAGAGTCCATCACCTTCCAGAGCTGTCCTTTCCACTGTCCAACAGATTTTGCTGTTGGCAAGTTCTTCCTAAGGTTTACTTGGAATCTCCTTTCTTGACATTTGAATCTGTCAATTTGGGTCCTTCCCAAAGCCCTTCAGATATTTGAAGATGGCTCTCATAGTCCTCTTTTCCAGGCTAAACATATCCAAAGTGGGGGAAGGATCATATTGATGCTTCTGATCCATGAAACCATAATTATGGCATATCAGGAGTTGAATGCTGTTTTGGCCCTAGGGAATAGAGTAGATGGGCCTATGCAATATCTTTCAAGCCTTATGAGCAATGATTGATGGAGTTGGGTCTGTTTAGCCTGGAGAGCAGAAGACTGAGAGGTGAGATTATAGCCATCTCCAAATATCTGAAGGGCTGTCACATGGAAGAAGAAGGAAGCTTGTCTTCTGCTGCTCCAGACACGAACCAATGAGAAGAAAGGAAATTCCAACATGAGGAAGAACTTTCTGAGGGCAAGAGCCATTCAACTGTGAAACATACTAAGAATGTAGGGGGCTCTCCTTCATTGGAGGTTTTTAAGCAGAGTTTGGGCAGTAACCTGTCAAGGATGCTTTGGTTGTGATTCCTGCACTGCATACATAGTCTCTTCAGGGTGGTTAATAATACACAATCTGAAGACTGTTTAGTGCAAGGGAAAAATATGTATATACAGGAAAAATTCATGGATGCCAAGATCCAGGTTTAGGGCAAGTATTCTTTGGTGAGAGAACCCTAAAATAACAAAATATGCAGCAATGTAAAGCATGGAAATATAGGCTCTTAGACCTTTAAAATATGCCCTTGTGAGTTCCAAGACTTCCCTCTTCCTCCAGCATAGACGTTTGGTAAGTTAAAAAGGGTTTACTTACAAACTCTCCATAGGTCACATGCTTTTCAATACAGCATTCAGAACAGTTGTACATGCAGTAAAACTTGACTAAATTGCAGTGGTGAAAGTTCCTAAAATTATAATTATTGGTATAGGAACTCAAGAGTGGCTAGTGAGAGCCATGCGGGTAAACTGGAGCAACCAGCTTTGCCTCTTCATATGCTGAGCTTGTCAGGTGAGGAGCAAGGTTGAACAATAGGCTTGATTACTTACCGTAGCTCCTCCCAAGGTAAGGGAAAGTGACCTCACTAAGGCTGGCAAGACACTTTCCTCTGTATTAACCAGTGCTATTTTCCCTGGGGGTACGCAGGAGGACGCATACCCCTAAACATTTTGTGAATCTTTGTACTTTTGTCCATTTACTGTATTGATTTTTCCCAATTTGAACTATAAAATGGTGATTTTCTTGAGTCAAAATGAGAGTACCCCTAAACATTTTTTAAAGGAAAAAAGCACTGGCATTAACCCCTTAATTAGTCTTAAGCATGTTGGTTATATGAAACTGGTCAGATGCACTTTGGTTTACCTTAATCCCTGTTGCAAGCTCCTTGTATTGCTGTTCCATGATTGCTCTGATGGCTCTGTGAAAAAACCTTCTATGACAGAGTTCGGGGTCTGCTTCATTTTTCTGGAAAGTCTGTGTCACATTTACAATGTCTGCTGAAAGACTAGTCTTGTAGACATAATAAATCAAACATGTTTCAACATACAACTTCCCTTCTCTGGTTACCTTGCATTTGCCATTTCCATATTGTATGAATAAGCCTTTTCTGTCCCAAATGGACATGCTGATCATGTTGCAATTTAATTGTGGGACATATAGGAGCTGATCCACGATTTTCCTTCCATTTATTGCTTAGTTTGCAGTTTAAGGTTCCAAAACCTGTACCACAAATCTTTATGTTATCACCGTTTGCAATTTGAATGCTTCTACCCACTGTGGGTTAATATCCTCAATGCCTCCAAAGAATCTTTATCATAACTCATATGCTGCATATATTCAGAATCTATTAACCAATTGTTTGATTTTATTTCAAAGCTGTTCACATCAATACTCTTCTCTTGCAAAATAAAATTGCTTTCTTTGTCCTTTCTTTCCCTTATTTGGATTCTCTTGTCCCTTGGGATGTGGTTGCATAGATGAAGAGGTTTTTTGCTGGTTTAGGGGCTTCACAAAATTTGGATATATGTATTTCTTTGTTAGTAATTCTTTTGGATGGAGCCTTAACACTCCTCTGAAGAGTGGGGCATATAGTTTGAGTCATTGGGTTCATCAGTCCTGCTCTCCTTTCAGCACATTCCTCTCTCAAATGACCAATGACATCAAATAGAGTTGACTTTAGACTGTCATCCAAGAAAGTGGCAAATGTCTCGAACTTTGGTCCAAATGGCTAAAGTAGCATACTTATCCATTTTAAAATCTGCTAGTTCCAGCTTCTTAGTAATAGCTAGGAACTGTGTCACATGGCTGTTAGAGTCTCTCTTGGACTCAAGCTTTAATTTGAATAGTTCCTTCATCCAAGCTCAGTAAGAATGCTTGCTTGTAAATCCAAAGGCTTTCTGTAAATTGTCAATCATCTGAGTGGTTGTGTCACAGTTGTTTGTGTAAACTACCGTAGCTGGGAGTCTGAAAGACTACCCATAATAACAGACACTGCTACATGATCCTACTGTTCCTATCTGATTATTAATGCTGCATCATCTATAGGCTTTTCTTGTTGCCGGACACAAGAAATAACCCTTATCGTTCTCAGAGTGACTTTGTATCTTATCTTTCATTGGGTAAAGTTACCCTCTGTAAATCTACGCAGTTTGGGGCTGTGAGCAGCAAAGGGATATTGTATATCCATTGTAAAAAGAAAGAAAAAGCCAGAAAGAATAAAGATGATGGCAGGATAAATGGAAAAAAAAATGGGAGATTGTTCTCAAAAATCTCCCTCAGGAAAAAAATGAACGGCTACTTGGAAAGGGGTGAGAAAAGGAGGGGGGATCAGTCTCCTTGGAACTCAGAATAAGAAAAGAATGATAGAACAGAAAAGCTTTGCCTAGAACATCATGGCTTGGGAGAGATCAGGGGAAAAATATTTCACTGCTTTTAAAAGCAGGCTTTAAAAACTCATTTTAAAAAGCTGAAATGTCCACATAAACATTCATCACTGGAATCTCAATGAAAATATTCTTTCCTGGGCTCATAACCCATGCAAGGAAAAGGTATATAAGGGAAGAATTCCTCAGTGCCAATACCCAGGTTTGAGGCAAGTACTACTTGGTGAGAGAACCCCAATAGAGATTTAAAATCACAAAACATGCAGCAAAGTAAAGCGTGGAAATCTAGGCTTTCAAATATGCCCTTATGACTTCTAGTACTTCCCTCTTCCCTTATCATAGAAAAAGACTAAAAGTTATGTAAGTTAAAACTTGTTTACTTACAAACACTCTGAAGATCAGGTTCATGTGCTTTTCCATACAGCATTCAGAAAGCATTGCACAGGCAGAAAAACTTGTCTTTTTAAAATGTTGTTGGTTTTTAAAAGAATACAAATACAAGAACCATTAAACACATATCCAGCAGTACATCTAATTGTGTTCGTTCTAGCCATTGACTTATGACATAAGCTTTGCATCCAGTTTTCAAACATATTACTTAACCTCTCCACTGAGAATATTGATTTGGGTCTTGATTTGGGTCATTAACATAGTTAAAGAAAGGGGTCCACCTTTCTTTGATTTGGAGTATAGTTGCTTAATGAGGTGCAAGAACTTAGATCCAAATTTCAATTTGGTTAGCAGGTGTGTCAAATAAATCAATGAATCAATTCTATCAAAAGTCTTATAGGCATCAAGAGAGATTAATGCACCATCTATTTTCTTTCTATTGAACCCATGTATAGTGTTTAGTGCCCTTCTGTTGGAACTTGCGATGCTTCTGGCTAACACAAACCCTATTTAAAGTGGAGGTATGTATTGAGTTATAAAAGTGTTTAGACATTTGACCATTATTGCTGTGAACAACTTTGCATCTACAATAACGAGAGCTATTGGCATATGACTCTGCTCTCATAGGTTCTTTCCCTGGTTTCAATATTTGAAGAATGCCGCATTTGTGATGCTTCCCTCCATCTAGGACTGAATTGTAGAATTTAGTCAGCCATGGGGCAAGCTCATTGCAAAAAGCTTTATAAAATTCTCCCATAAAGCCATCCAGTACTGGTGACTTTCCAGATTGTGTCCTCCCTCAAAGAGGGCACGTCTTGCAGTGCGACCTGGCAACCAAACCCTTGTGTTGTGAGTGGGTACGATTGGATAGCCACAACACCCTATTGGTAGGTCCCTTGATGCTGGGTTTTATCAGGCCAATGGGACACTAGCCAAACCGATCAAGGGACCTATATATGCCCATGCACGTGACCCAGAGCTTCCTCTTTTGGTCAGTGCATTGGAACACCTGCCCACCTCTCCCTACTTTTAGGGCTTGTGTGCTTGACCTTGCTATGCTGTTGTGTGTTGTCTGTCGTTGGGACAGGGGCACGGCAGGAATTTCCCCCACTTGGCTGATTGGCTGGTGCCACTTGGGTTTCACCTGCTGCGTAGCAAATCGTCACAACTTGTAAGGTTGCGGATAGGCTCTGGTTCCGGTGATAGGGATGGGGGAACGCTCTCGCCATCCCTATGTGAAGGCTATTCCATTAAAGGAATCCAGGGACTCAATGGTTTGGTCAACCCTGCGAGGGGGTTGTGCCCGTGCCTGAGCCCAGGGGGACACCTGGGTGGTGGACATAGCAAGTCCCTGGCTTTCTGCCATTCCAGGTGTTCACCCTAGGCTGACCTATGCTGGTGCCCTGGGTCAGCGCTGCCTGCAACAGTGCAGGGAGCTAGATGAACCAGAGCCTATGCAACCACTTACCTGATGTAATCAATAAAGTAGTGGCCTAAATTCTGCCAAAAACCAAACCAAAATTTGAGTCTTGTCTGAATTTGTTTAAGGGGAGAGGTTTAAAGGTCTAAACACACAAATTTTAAATTATTAATTAACTCTAGAACCTCTTCCTGAGAGATGGATTGATTTAGGTACTGTCTGTGCTCATCTGACACTGACTGAAAATCTACTTCTATTGAGGCAGGTTGTCAGATGAGTACAGAGAAGCCTAATATCCTCTGAATATGTTGCTGATCTCTACTTTGTGATTACATACTGTCCTTTCAAGGTTGCAGAACCCAGTAATTAGATTTGTATTTCTACATTTTTTTTACCATGTTTGCTAATAGTCGAGAAGCTTTGTTGCTAAATTCATACTAGTTATGTATCTGTTCAGTTTCTAAGAGCTGCAGTTTTGCACATGCAGCTTTTAATGCTCTAAGAGATGTGGCCATTTCTGACTTGTGGTATATCACCTCAAGCTTTTTAATTTCTGCCGTGAGAGCAGGGCCGGCTCTAGGTAGAGTCCCGGTGGCGCGAGGTCGGTAGGTGGGGCGCTGCGCGGCAAAGCCGTGCGGAAGCCATACTGCCCCCTGCAAGGGTGGGGGCGCTGGAGTGATCTCTGCCCCTCAGCACCAGGGCGCCCTACCTGCTCGAGACTGCCCTGCGTGAGAGTTTTCTCTTCCTTCTTATCGTGCCACCATTTTTTGGTTGTCCAGCCTAAAAGGGTGGACACCCTAAAAGGGTGAGCTGGGGAGGGGCACTGGGGGTTATTATCTGCTGCTTGGAGCTGGAGCCTGGCATGACAGCTCACTCTATGACACAGCAGCTCAATTTTTCATACCAAATGTGTACTTCAACATGGAACCCATGGGGATGGGGGTAGGGACAGGGAGTGAGCCCCAAATCTGACACACACAGCTGTTGTACAGCCTTCTCAAAGCTGGCTGAGTGAGGTGTCGGGCTTTGGTAAGGAGGCCTTAGGTTCTGCCAGGGTTCTAGAGCCCTCCCTGTTTCCTAAAGCTGGGAAAGTATTAACCAGACTTTGAGAAAGAGGAAGGAGGATTCTAGAACCCTGTCAAAGCCCTGCTTTGGGAAGGCAGTGTGAGAGCTGGGGTGTGTCAAATGTTTCAGAGGGCCATCAAAAAAGGCACTGAGGTCCGCATGCAGTCCTCATGCTGTGCGTTGGATCACCCTCCATCTATGGTATTAATCCATTCATTCTGTAATTAGACTTAAGCTTCAGGTAGGTAGCTGTGTTGGTTTGACACAGTAGATATATATATATATATAATTGTCCAGTAGCACCTTAGACACCAACTAAGTTTGTTCTTGGTATGAGCTTTCGTGTGCATGTATCGTGTGTGTATCTGAAGAAGTGTGCATGCACACAAAAGCTCATACCAAGAACAAACTTAGTTGGTCTCTAAGGTGCTACTGGACAATATCTATCTATCTATCTATCTATCTATCTATCTATCTATCTATCTATCTATCTATCTATCTATCCATCCATCCATCTATCTGGACGTAAGCTGTTGGTTATATCAGGCTGGTTATCCCACAGACTGCGTGCATCTGCAAAAGGTTTGGGGTGGACACAGACTGCTTTGTTTCCAATTGGTGCACATCCTGCAACCTCCTGCAGAAATCCTGTAACATTTTATACCATAAATTGTTTTGGTTTATTGTTTGTCTCACCTTTGCCGCACCATAATGCAAGAGCTGCCCTCCACTGCTCCAGAATGAAAAAAGGCAATGAAAATGGGGAAGCATTTTGAATCTACCTTATAGGGTTGTTGTGGAGAGTAAACGAGGAATCAGGAGAACCATATACACCACCTTGGAGGAAAAGGTGTTCTATTAATTTAATCAAGCAAACAGAAATTAATTTTTCCCATATTCCCCTCCTCAATATTTGTTCCTGTGTGATTCCCTGGGACCTGCTTTCCGCTTACCAGCCTAGAGGTGCAAAGCCCAGTGGAAATTCAAGGAGTCATTGTCTTCATCATCACCAACCGTTAATATTAGATTTATTTATTTCCTAATATTTACTCCCCAAGGTGCAGTGTTGCCGAGATTTGGCTCCAGACCATCCAAATCCCATCCATTCACTTCAGAACATTTCCCACTAGTTGCAATATTGCAAAGGGAAGGAAAACAATTGTAAATAGACTTTATAAATGGGCAAGCAATTTCCCTGAGTGCCAAAGCTCACTACCTTTCAGTATTTTAATGCTTCTTACTTTCCAGGTCTTTGCATTATTATCTGGATCAAAGACACACACAACCGGTTATTGTTCTGCTACGAGTTTCAGGAGATTCTCTTCTCATCCCCCCAGTATCCCATGTGCATCACCATTAATAAAAGATTTAAATGGGATGACCATTGTCTGTGTGGTAGCAATGGGACCACTAGTTCCAAGGATTTGTGCAAAGCTGGAAAGACCCAGACAAAACAAAGGAAGGAAGTGGACGGGACCATTGTTTGTGGAAGGTGATAAGGGGAGTTTTATGTCTTCATTTCTCTCTCTTCATTTTAGGTGTGTGTATACTACCTTTTGGGATGTGGGTGGCGCTAGGGCTTGCTGATCAGAAGGTTGGCAGTTCGAATCCCCGCAACGGGGGTGAGCTCCTGTTCCTCGGTCCCTGCTCCTGCCCACCTAGCAGTTCAAAAGCACGTCAAAGTGCAAGTAGATAAAGAGGTACCACTCTGGCGGGAAGGTAAATGGTGTTTCCGTGCGCTGCTCTGGTTTGCCAGAAGCGGCTTAGTCATGCTGGCCACATGACCTGGAAGCTGTACGCCGTCTCCCTCGGTCAATAACACCAGATGAGTGCTGCAACCCCAGAGTCGGTCACGACTGGACCTAATGGTCAGGGGTCCCTTTACCTTTACCTTATACTACGTTTTAGGCCAAATGAACAAACTGATTGATGGAAATAATCAAAACAATAGGCATCAATATACAATTGTGGTGGTGGACTCCCCTTCACTGGAGGTTTTTAAGCAGAGGTTGGATGGCCACCAGTCATGGATGCTTTAGCTGGGGTTCCTGCATTGCAGGTGGTTGGTCCAGATGCACCCACAGGGTCCCTTCCAACTCTACAATTCTGTGATTCTGTTAAAAATTCCCCAAGATCTGGAACCCCATTAATTCATGATTCCAGATCCCAGTAAGCCTTCTTGAAGATGAAGCCACCTTTGATAGATTTCTCTCCATTTATGGTTGTGTCATTAAGATAGGGCCACTTTGAACGCAACCAGCAGAGAACCCCTTTCTGTACAGGAGGGTTGGAGAGTCAAGGAGCTTCAGTGATCAATTGTGGCAGACCTAGACACAGTGATGCTTCTGAATACCAGTTGCTGTGGACCTGTTGCTACTTGGGCTCAGGTTCTGCTTGTGGGTTTCTCTTGAGGGTATCGGTTAGCTACCATGAGGAAAAGATGCTGGACCAGGTGGGCTCCCTTTAGCCCGATCCAGCAGACAGGTTCTTGTTTTGTTCTTATGGAAACTCCCAGTCCAGAAGCAGTCTGAATCCCTATGTTCATAGGTCTATTTGACCACTATGAGAGCAGGATGCTGGATTAGATGAGCTCCTTTTGGCCTGATCCAGCAGTTTATTTTGACCTTCTTATGTCAGGTGCTTTGTGGCTGGTCCACCAGGATCTCTACAGGAACTCCACTGCCTCCCTCTCACATTCCTCATCCAAGTGGTCCTGCATCCCTAATTGTTTTGATGGTGACTTACTCCACTTTAGCAGGATATATCAAATATATATATGAGCATTGATCAGCTTTGGGCTGATAGAAGCCCGAGCACACGAGGTCTTGGTCTTTGACCCACAAATAGCTTATGAATCTCAATCCAATAGACTGATCTTCACACACAGAGGCTGTCTGAGGAAATGTGGGGGAGAGGAGGAGGGAGAAATCGATGGAGCACCTTAATGATTCACAATTTATAGAGCGGCTGCCATTTTAATATTAGAATAAATGTTATATGGCAAAGGAATGGGAACAGAGGTGGTGGCAGAGAAAATATTTCTTTAGAGGCTCCTTTTCTGCTGGGAAATTATGTGCAGGGGATTTTATTATCCATAATTTATTTGACTCATTTAGACGTATAATTTAAAATGCTGTATGGGAAATATATGAACTGTTCAGGAGAGAAACTCCGCAGTAGATGGATGAGGTTTGGGGTCTGAAATGGCTGCCAAGTTTGGGGTCAGGAAAATTTTGATGTGGGCTTGGGGTGTGTGTGATGGGTTTTTGGGGGGAGGGGGCTGTCTGCCTGCATCCCTTCTGCCAATGTTTCTCCACTGGGAGGCATCAGGATTGTGGTGGTGGCACTGGCCACTGAGCTAGATGGGTCTCCTTTTGGCTGATCCAGCCGCCAGGCTCTTCTGGTATTGCAACCTCCATTCAGAGACAGGATGAGGTTTCAGGCAGAATGAGACCTGTGCATTGCATGTGTCTTGGATGATCTCAGAAGCAAAGCCTGCATTTCTCTCCCCACCCATGTAATGTGCACACTGGGGTAAAATAAAAAAAAAATAAACCTCTAATTTCACACATCTACTCATAGGGTCTGAACAGGTGGTGACTAACAGGAAATGGACTTTGGCATCCCCAAGGGTCATCTAGTCTAACCTCCTACAATCATAGCTGTCAAGTTTTCCCTTTTTCTCGCGAGGAAGCCTATTCAGCATAAGGGAATTTTCCTTTAAAAAAGAGAGAACTTGACAGCTATGTACAATGCAGGAATCTCCACTAAAGCATCCATGGCAGTTGGTCACCCAACCTCTGCTTAAAAGCTTCCACTAATTTCTGAGGGAGTCTGTTCTACTGTTGAACAGTTCTTGCCATTATAAATTTGATTATAAATCTCCTAGTAAGTTGATGTCATTGGTCTTTTTGCTGCTGCAACACACTTAATCTTGACTAAACCTTGTGGCCTACAAAGACCCCTAGATCCTTCTCACGTGTACTAGTGGCAAGCCAGGTGTCTCTCATCTTATCTTTGTGCAGCTGGTTCTTCCTGCCTAAGTGCAGAACCTGACATTTGTCCCCACTGAAATTCATTATGGTAGTTTTGGGCCCAGTTCTCCAATCTATTAAGGTTATCTTGAATCCTAATTCTGTCTTCTTGGCATTAGCTACCCCTCTCAGCTTGGTGCCATCTGCAAATTGGATGGGCATCCCTCTCAATTCCTTCAATCAAGTCATTTATAAAGATGTTGAACAACACCAGGCCCAGGACAGAACCATGTGGCATCGCACTTGTGAAACTCCAGAGGACACAATCACTTACTCTCAAGGTTCCCATACTTTCACTTTGTCAATTAGTTTCTCCATGTTGGTGACAACCAGATTCAAGAGCCCTTGTTGTTTCTTCCACCTTCTGGGAAATACAATTGTCAGTGAGGCAATGGAGGAATTTGTTGGACTTACATTCTTATCAGAGTTTAAGTTCCAACAGATATCGGGGTAGTTGAAGACTCCTATGAAAACCATATATCTCCTTTTAGAATGTTTGGTAATCTGCTCTGGGAAGGCATCATCCATAGCTGCCAAGTTTTCCCTTTTCTCGCGAGGAAGCCTATTCAGCATAAGGGAAAATCCCTGTAAAAAAGGGATAACTTGGCAGCTATGATCATCCAAATGTTCAGTCTGGCTTGGAGGTCTGTAGCAGACACCTGCAGTAAGGTCACTGTTGTTTCCCTCCCCTACAGTTTTTACCCAATACTCTCAAACTGCCTTCCATGCTCCAAGTCATGGATCTCTTCACATGTACGCATCCTTTACATATAATGCTCCTCTTCCTCCCTTCCTTTTGAGCTGGTTGTACCCCTCTATATCTACATTCCACTCATGAATCTCAGCCCACTAGGTTTCAGTAATGCCTACTAGGTCATATTTGCCACCCTGAATTAAGAGCTCAAGCTCTTCTTGCTTATTTCCCATACTCAGTGCATTCATGTAGAGACAACTGAAACCATGAGTCATTCCTCCGCACACTGCTGCCTCTGTCCCCCTCCACAGGGGGTCACCTGCCACCATCAGAAGTCTCTTCCTTGTCTGGGGAGTTATTTTGTACACTGCACCTTCCACTGCCCCACTTCACTATCTTATGAGGTCTGCAGCTGCTCTTCTTGCTCCTCTGGCTGAGAATCCATGTCCACAGTGGGGACATGGAATCAGTTCTATAGCTCCAGAGACACAGCATGGCTGCTATCAGTCCTGTTTCTGTGTGTCACATTCCTCTAGGAGTTTGTCTCCTGCACTGGGCGATATTCCTCCACCCTAAGGGCACCCCACCTGCATCTCTGTAGAAAGCAGATAGCTTGATGAAGACATTGACCTAGTGTGTGGTAATCATGAAACAGGCAAATTCCCTTGAAAACAGTTACACTGTCAACATGTTTTAAGCAGGTGCTGGAAGAGTTACAGCCAGTTCCAAAGTATGGGTGCTGCCACCCTAAAAAGTTATAGGATATTAAGCTTACAAATGAACCCCAATGTTCTTGTGGGAGTGTGTGATCTTCCTTAAGCCACTTGACTCTCTGGCTTGTTCCAACAACACTACCCCTTCCTCCGAGATGCTCAGGGTTCCTTACAACCACCCTGTAAGGTAGGTTAGACTGAGCAACACTGCTAGCCCCAATTCACCCAGCGAGAGATCCAGCTGAGCAGAGATTTGAACCTGTAGCTTTCTGATCCTAGGCAGACACACTAACCACCACACTACACATTTGCAGCTGGGGTAAATCACTTTGAGGGTTTGTAAAACAATGTAGCAGTGTAAAAAAATATATGAAATAAATAAACAGCGCAATGCGGTGTAATGCAAATGCTGGAAGAACAAATGTGATCTGCTCACTTTCCTGTTTTGGCCATCCTTAATTAATTATTTATTTATTTACTATAAAGCCTTCAGGTAGCTGCTTGTTTTATTTACACAAGCCCATCGTCCCTGAGCTCAGTTTGCAAAACGTTCATCTCCCTTATAAGCTCAGGGTTTTCTATTGACAAAATTGTATGAAAAATGTCCATTTGACTTGCCAAAGCAAAGACCAGCTGATGGATGACTCTGGTCTAAAATGATTGCTCTGCTGGTTCACAGAGAGGCTGTCGCCAAACTGTGTTTGGGTGTATTTTAAGCCCACTCCCCACTGCAAGTCCATGAAACAAAAACAAAAACAAATCCTCTGCGTTCCCTTAACTGCTTCATGAGTCAAGCAGGCAGACAACCCGGATTTATGAGGAATAGAGTAATAGAATCATAGAATTCTCTAGTTGAAAGTGACCCCAAGGATCATCCAGTCAAATCCCCTCCAATGCAGGAATAACAATTAAAGCTTCCCTTTCTAGTATGACTTTCACCAACTGGGGGCCCTCTAGTTGTTTTGAACTACAACTCCCATCAGCTAACATGCTGCTGAGTGTGCTGGAAGTTTGGCTGCAACACACTTTGCTGAAGAGGGGTTGCATGGGGTTGAGAATGACAGAGCAAGAGACCTCCTGATCCCCAGGCTATCCTTGTACTTTTGATCTCTTTGCTGACCTCCCTATCTCTCTGATGTTTTGACTAATCCATTTTAGGTTGCATCCTACTTATAATTTCATTCTCCCTCTTCTCTCAGACCTGAAAATCTTGGATCTGTCCTCTGGGAGACAAAAGGAGCAAGGGTGTCTGCCTTTGCTTTCTTTAGATTAGCCAATGTGGTATAGTCGTTAGAGTATTGGAGTAGAACCTGGGAGACCAGGGTTCAAATCTCCACTCAGCCATGACATTCATTGGATGACCTTGGGCCAGTTGCTGCCTTTAAGCCTAGCCTACCTCAAAAAGTTGTTGTGAGGATAAAATGGGAAGAAAGAGAACCATGCACACACCATCTTGAGCTCAGTTGGGGGGAAAGGTGGGAAGTAAACGCAATAAAAACTAAAAGTTAGTCAGAACTCAATTCCTTCTCCATCAAAGTTATGTATCATAGAATTGTAGAGTTGGAAGGGACCCCAAGCATCAGCTAGTCAAATTTCCTGCAATGTAGGAATGTAGTCCCTATAACAATTTAATTTTGTTATTTTCTTGCTCTAGACTACAGGCACCCTCCCCCCCTCTCTCTGTGTGTGGTTGCAATAGGACAAAATCTGTTCTCTTGCCAAATCCATGGTCCACAACAAAAGACTCCCCAGAGGGTGGCTACAGTTCAAGATGGCCAAAGGATGCAGCCAGGAGGAGGTTAGGAAGCAGCATAGCCATAGTTCATTACAGCTTTGTGATTCTTTAGTGTTGGGGAAAATCCTTTTTCTCCTGAAAAGATGATGCTCATTTGGAAAAATGGCAATCCCTCCACTGGACTAAAACCTCCCATCTCCTTAATTTGGAGTTTTCAAGCAGAGGTCAGATGGCCATCTATCAGGGATTCTTTAGCTGTGAATCCTGCACCGCAGGGGTTGGACTAGAAGACCCTTGGGGATCCCTTCCGACTCTACAGTTCTATGATTCTGTGATCATCCCAGACCACAACTGGCCAAGCTGGCCAGAGATGATGGGAGCTGTGGTCCAGCAACAGCTGAGAGACTCCACATTGGCTACCCTTGATTGACAGTGACTTGGCTGCCTGTGGAGGTGGGGTGAGGGAATGACAAATGGCAAATATGGGGGGTGGTCTCCAACTCCAGGGTTTCATTGGCTGCTGCCAGCTTCCAGCAACCCATTTTGTCAAGCCTGGTGGTGGCTACCGTCAGCCTTTTCATCAAGAACGGCTTAATTTACAGCAAGCAAAGACTAACAAATCAAATGCCTTTTGGATTTATGTCCCCTGGGATCTGATTGACCAAGCAACCTTTCCAGCACTTTAATAAAGTTTAAAAATATAAAATATGTATGCATGCATGCAAGGACCTCCTTTCCTGATCCAGAATTTATGCAAAGTGTTTGGTGCCCTTCTGGATGGATGGATGGATGGCAGGCAGGCAGAGAGCAACTCCTTCATCTTTTAATTATGTAAAAAGACACAGTTGGGACCTTTCAGGCTGCAGCATTTATGATTGCAATGATGAAAGGCATGAAAGAGGCACTTCAGAATGGGAAGCATCAAGAAGGCCCGTGCTTTTATGAGTGGGAGGGAGATATGGTTTAGCCATATTCAAGAGGGGAGCAGCTGAACACAGAGGGAATCCAAGGACGGTTAAGAACCCCAAGATTTCTGCCCTCTTTTGCAAATGTCAAAAATGTTTTCTCCTACATTGCCTAATTGCTGGAGGGGTTGTATTATTTACGGTGGGATTGTCAGTTGGTGCAAGATTTTTGGGGACTTGATTTTGACAGAAATGATAAACATTGGTAAATAAACTATTATTTCCGATGATACCAACATAGATATAGTGTCAAAAGAATTCATCCTATGTAAGATATTGGCAGTTCAAATAGTCATTGCAATTCAATGGAAAACAGCCTGAAATCTTACACTGGACACTTGCTGCAACTTCCTCTGGAACAGGGTTATAATTGAGAAAATTATGCATAATTTGAGATTTCCATAAGGACTAGAACCGCCAGACATTTCTCATAGGATTTGGCATTCTTTTATGACATATACAGCGGAACCATCATTTTCAAGGCAACCCTCATCCTTAGCCTGGCAAATCTGATTTGATTATCTCATAATACTGATACTTCTGCAATGCAGGTGGTTAGACTAGATGATCCTTTGGTTCCCTTCTGATTCTATGATTCTTTACTGTGACTTTGTTTTTTCACAATAATTTTTATTGTTTTCAATTTTACATTTAAAAATAAACATTTTACACACTTTAAAATATCCAATGACTTCCCTTCTTCTCCTTCCATGGTTCATTTTACGTATCATACAATCCTGCATATTTTTACTAAACCATTCAAATCAGTTTTCCACTTTTATATCCATCAAAAATTATTTACTCTGTTGAATTTATCTGAGTGCTGCCAGCGTTTTCAGCTGTACTGTATACAGTTATTTTCCATATATTCAATAAATGTTTTCCACTCTTCTTTAAATATATGTTCTTCTTGCTCTCTTATTCTATGTGTTAAATCTATAGGTTCTACATATTCTGTCAACTTAAGTTGCCAATCCTTTTTAGTTGGGACCTCGCTCACTTTCCATTTTGGGGCTAACAAAACTCAGGCTGCAGTTGTTGCATACATAAACAACCTTTTCTGACACCTAGGGATTTCTGTCTGGGTTATTCCCAACAAAAAGGACTCTGGTTTTTTTTTTGGGGGGGGGGAAAGCAGTTTTAAACATTTCCCCCCTAATTCATTATAAATCATTTTCCAATATACTTTTACCTTTTTACATGTCCATCACGTGAGAAAAGGTTCCCTCCGCTTCTTTACACTTCCAACACATATCTGATTCCTTTTTATAAATCTTAGTTAACCTACTTAGAGTTCGGTACAATCTATGAATCATTTTCAAATAATTTCTTTACTGGGACCTTGGTACTTGAACTCCTGTGCCACTGAACTCACTCTACATGCCTGTTTGATAGTTTTGCTTTTCATCTTTTAATTTACACCTGCTATTTTAATTCTTCCATCTGTTCTATATACACAATAGATTTTTAATTTTTTAAAGAGATTTCCACATCTGGAAACTACACTGAAGATGTACCTCTTCCCCCTTGCTTTAGATACCCATGGTGGTTGCTATTCCTTTTATCGCACCTACATTAAAAATAGTTTGAACCAAATTGCAATTATCAGAATAAGAGGAGCCCCAAAAATGTATGTCTCAGGTGTCCACAAAGTGTGTCTTGAGCATTTTCTGGAAACTGTATCATAAAGGTGCCCAGCACACATCTGCAGCATAGCTGCCAAGTTATCCCTTTTTTTAAGGGAAATTCCCTTATGCTGAATAGGCTTCCTCATGAGAAAAGGGAAAACTTGGCAGCTATGATCTGCAGTGAGTTCCACAGCTTAGGGGCTGCCACTGAGAAGGCCCTCTCCCCCGGAGCAGCCACCCCACAGGGCTATGAGAATAAAGGAACTACCAGGCTGGACCCCTCTGCTGATATTTTCATGGAGAAGTCAATGGCTCTGTTCTACCACCACAGTTAAGAGGCTGCAATGCTTCTAAATAGCAGTTGCTTGAAGCAACAGGAGGGGTAGGAGCTCTTGTGCACAAATCCTGCTTTCTGGCTTCCCACAGGCATCTGGTTAGCCGCTGTGAGAACAGGATGCTGGACTAGAAGGGCCTAGATCTGTCAGGAATCACAGACCCTCCAAGTGTCCCTATTTTTCAGGGACAGTCCTGGATTTACAGAAGCAGTCCCAGTTTCTCATCTGATTCCGGAATGTCCTGCTTTTCCATAGGCCGTCCCTATTTTCATCAGATAAATGCTGGAGGGTGTGGAATAGGGCACCCCCAATGCTTTTTTTTAAAACCGGGACTCACTGAAACTCAGTTCTAGCACCTCTCAGGTGGGCACCATTGCCATTCTAAGAGGTGTTCATGGTGAGTTCTGGCACCTTTCCCCCTAGAAAAATAGCACTGGATGTCCCTATTTTCACCAGAGAAATGTTGGAGGGTATAGAACAGGCCTCCTCAAACTCAGCCCTCCAGATGTTTTTGGCCTTCAACTACCATGATCCCTAGCTAGCAGCACCAGTGGTCAGGGATGATGGGAATTGTAGTCTCAAAACATCTGGAGGGCCGAGTTTGAGGATGCCTGGTATAGAATCATAGAATAATAGAACGGTAGTGTTGGAAGGAGGCTGTTTCTCAGATAACTGGGGCATGTGTCATTTAGGGCTTTAAATGACCTCAAATTATGCCTGGAAATAAACTGGCAAGCAATGCAGCTGTTTTTAAAGCTGTAATCTGGCTGCTGCATTTTGGCCCAATTGCCATTTGCAAATTGTCTGGCCTAACTTTGAATCAGCTTTCCCATAGACCGAAAGCATGACAGAAGTTTACAAAATGATGAATGCTATGGAGAAAGTGGATTGAGAAAAGCTCCCCTCCCCCTTCTCCCTCTCTCATAGCACTAGAACTCGTGGCAATCCAAAGGAAGCAGAATTATGAGATATTCAGGACAGATAAAAGAAAGTCCTTCTTTGTTAAACTATGGAATTACTTTCCACAGGAGGCAGTGATGGGCACCAACCTAGACAGCTTTGAATGAGGATAAGATAAATTCATGGAGGAGAGTGCTTTTGATGGCTACTAGCCAGGATGGCTATGCTCTGCCTCCATGGTTCGAGCTAGTAGTGCTTCTGAAATTACAGGAGGGGAGAAGGCTCTTCTGCTTGAGGTTCCCCATTAATGCATCTGTGGCCACTAGGTGGGTCACTGACCTGATTCAGCAGGCTCTTCTTATGTTCTTATGGAACCTCCCAGTCCAGAGGCAGTCTATCTAGAGTCCTAGGTTCTTTGGGGTATTTGGCCACTGTGAGAACAGGATGCTGGAATGTACGGCCTGATCCCCTTTGGCCTGATCTAGCAGTCTCTTCAAACGTTCTCCTGTTTTTATGTTTGGGTCATCAGCATATTGATAGCAAGGCAGCCTAACTCTTGTTGGCTTGCTGCACCCTCCAAATTAAGGGTGACTGCATCCTGGCTCAGTGCTGCTGGTGTCTTATAGGGCCAAATCCTGCCACCTCATCAGATGTCTTGAGGGAATGTTGTCCTCATCCCTTCCCTCAACCTCACGAGCTTCAGCTGAGCGTCCCAGGGAGGAAAGCATCAAATGGATCCTTTGAAGCATTGTGGGGACCCACAAAGGCAGGAGGCAGCCTCCTCCTGACCTGCAAAGAGGTATTAAGGCTAACCTCGAAATCCGCCCCCAAACACAGCCCAGAGCTCCCACCAAATTGCTTTTTGCTCTGATGCAATATGATAATTCCTCTGGCAGATTCTGATTTCGACAAGCAAATCTTGTAGTTCAAACATGGGATTAACACAGTGTGTGTGTATATATATAAAATATTAAATATTATTATTACTTACAGTTAGGATTATGGAGTAAAGCCTTGAAAGTAGCCTTGGGCAAGCTGGTGCCCTCCAGATGTTGTGGACTACAACTCCCATTGGTCTCAGCCAGGCCAACACATCTGGGCAGGCCACCAGGTTGGGGAAAACAGAACTTGGGCAGGGCAAGGAATGCAAGAGATGCAGGATGGAAAGGAGTTGCTCAGAGCAAACTGGCACTGCCGGCTTTTGTTGCATCACACACAGAGAGAGATTGTTGCAGGGGGTTAGACTAGATGATCCTTAGGATCCCTTCCAACTCTATATTTATATGAGACTATGATGGGCAGGGTGGGGGACCTTGTGGATAGTGCCACCACTAGGGGGCGCTGCTTGGTTGACTCCGTTCTGGGACAGGGGCTTCTTGGTGGTAGCTCTCTGTCTTTGTGGAAATCCCTCATTTGCAAGATGGGCTTGTCTCCATCCTTACTAACTTTCAGAATAAATCTGAAAACAGTCATAGAACCACAGAGCTGTAGAGCTGGAAGGAGCGTGGGGTAGCTTCCAGTGGGGGGCTCCTTTGCTAAGTCTCTGCTGCCCCCTGTTGCCCAGAGGGAAGACTGCCTGCCCTCCCTCAACCCGCTAATTTATGGCAATGGAAAGCTGACAGCTTTCCCGGCTTCCTCACTAAGACTATGGGATGTTAGGCCAAGACTTATCGATCAGGCAATATATCACCCCTGAGTGCTCCCTCCCAAGCTGACCCGGGGGCCTCTTAAAACAGGGTTCACCAAATTGTCAATTAAGTGCAAATCAATCCTTGGCTATTTATCAATGTGTTATTCTGTCTGCGCCATCCCAGGGTGGAGAAATCGATTTGCTTCCTGTCACTGGGGACCTATTGAGGGGAGCTGGAAGACTGACATATGCAGGGTCTGGGAAACGACTCAAACTGAGGATAATTGCTGCAGTGGGGAAGCAGCTTGGCCAGAGGACAGTTTGAGGTGGATGAGGCCTTGGGAAAGTTGGAAAACGTTCAGGAAAGGGAAACAAAAATGATTCAGTTAAGCTGGATGTTGGAAGATTCAGGGCAGATAAAAGAAAATCATTAGTGCAGTCCAGAGTTAAACTATGGAACTCACTCCTGCAGGGGCCACTAATATGGGGCTTCAAATAGGATTCTACCAATTCATGGAGGAGAGGAGTATCAATGGCAAGCAGCCACAATGGCTATTCTCTGCCTCCAGAGTTGGAGGCAGCAATACTTCTGAATACCAGTTGCTGGAAACTACACAAGGGGAGAGGATTTTTGTGCTCAAACCCTGCTTGTGGTTTTCCCACTTGAGCATCCGGTTGGCCACTGTGAGAAGAGGATGCTGAACTAGACAGACCATTGGCCTGATCCAGCAGGTTCTTATTACGTTCTCATGTAGATCAGCTTGTGTGAAGCATCACTGATCCCATAGAACTGAATGGAAGCCACCTAAGGGCTATCTATCCCACCTAAGGGTTGGGATAGATGACCGTTTGGGGTCCCTTCCAACTTTACAGTTCTGTGATTCTATGAAAATGCATCTCTAGCCATCAGCCTTAATTGCAAGAGCTGTACTCATCTTCCTGTTTTGCCTTGGAAATCAGGTTAAGTGTAATCTGTCCTAGATTCTCCCGCAGATGGTTCGTTTCTTAAATACTTGAGGAGAGTTAAGTTGATCCTTAATTCCTTAATCTGGGAAGCAAGACAAACAGATTTGGAGGGGGGGAGGCTTTTCCTTGTTGCAAATCTGGCAGGAATCACCCAAGGCTTCTTTGCTTTTAATTCCTAAGGAGTTAATTGGAAGCAAGTAACAGGATGGGGGAGGAGGCCATGATTTTCCTTCCACGTTGGGGATGGTGGTTCTGTCTGTTATAGTTGGTAACTTATTTATATTTATATTTTGTATTTGAAATTCTTTGTTTTTATGCTTTTGTCATGGCCTTTGGCTAGCACAATAAACTTACTGATGATGAAACCTTGGGCATAGGGATACCTCAATATTCCCTAGCCATTGCCTCATCACTTCCCCAAGAGCTTCCATCCATCTCCACTGGGCTCCTGGGGAGCTGTGCAATATGGATGTTCTCCTTGGTTGCTCTCCATGGTAGCCATGAGATTCAGGACAGATCATTCCAACAATCAAATAGGGTTTTGGCCCGGTTTTGGCACAGAAACTGCTTTGATCACTGTATATAATGACCTCTATCAGGAGAGATAGGGAAAATGTGTCCCTGTTAATTCACCTTGACCTCTCAGCAGCTTTTGATACCATCAACCATGGGATCCTTCTGGAGCAGGTATTAAGGGTAGATGGCACCGCTTTACAGTGGTTCCAGTCCTACTTGGATGGTTGTTTCCAGTGGGTGATGCTTGGGGAGTGTTCTTCAGCCCAGTGTAGCCTTCAAGGTGGGATTCCTCAGGGTTAAATTTTATTCCCTATGCTGTTTAACATCTACATGAAACCTCTCACTAGGATCGTCTGGAGGTTTGGAGTATGTTGTCAGCAATGCACATACCTCCTTTATCTGATGGCACACAACTCTACTTCTCTTTTGAGAAGTGTAGCAGTGGATTTGCTGGACCATTGTCTTGCCTCGGTAATGGACTGGATGAGAGCCAACAAACTGAAGCTCAATCCAGATGAGGCTGAGGCTCCATTAGTGGGTGGTTTACTAAACCAGAGGGATGGGAGGCTGCCTGTTCTTGATGGGGTTATACTGCCTCTGAAGGAGGGCCATAGCTTGTGAGTACTTCTGGATCCATTGCTATCACTTGAGGCTTAGGTGGCCTCAATAGCATGGAGTGCCTTCTGTCAACTTCAGCTGGTTGCCCAGCTGTGCCCCTATCTGGACAGGGATAGTCCAAAGACCCTTAAACAGCTCAGGACCAGACCACAATATCTCAAGGACCACCTCTCTCCACTCAGTTCCTGAGATCATCCTCTGAGGCCCTTCTTTGCGTGCCTCCTCCACAAGAGGTCCAGAAGGTGGCAACAAGAGAACAGGCCTTTTCTGCAGTGGCTCCCCATTTGTGGAGGTTCGCGTGGTGTCTTCATTATACACCTTTAAGTGCTAGGCAAAAACTTTCCTCTTCAACAGGCCTTTGGCTGATTGACATCCAATGCCCATTTAAATGTGTTGTGGGGGATATTTGTTCTTTTTTATTGTTTTTATTACATTTTTTTATTATATTGTGTTGTGAACTGTATTGTGTTGTGAACCAAATGAAGGGCAGTATACAATTCAAATAACTAAATAAAGGAATCACAACTACCTTTCTCTGCTTAGAGAGGAGGAAAGGGGACCTCAAAAGACTGGGAAGTAGCATTTTGCTATTTTAAAGCAATGCAGGAATCTTTCACCCAACATATAGCTTGAACCCACGACCTTAAGATTAAGAGTCTCATGCTCTACTGGCTAAGCTATTGAGGATGACAGATCTGCTGGAAGAAGAAGAAGGCTTTGGAAAATAAATATGGATTCACCAAATCTGGAGCATATTTCAAGTGAACATTTCCATACATGGGCTGCTTCTTGTTTGCTCATACTGGAAAGTGATCCATAACTTACTTTCCGTCAGGCAGCCTCCCTGCCCCATCACAGAGCTTCTCCATGGGGGTGGGACTTTCGTGGGATGAATCATTCCCACCATGAATTACAGCAGCAGCAGCAGCAGCAGCAGCAGCAGCAGCAGCAGCAGCAGCAGCAGCAGCAGCAGAAGAAGAAGAAGAAGAAGAAGAAGAAGAAGAAGAAGAAGAAGAAGAAGAAGAAGAAGAAGAAGAAGAAGAAGCTATTGTGGAAGGGTCTGTATGATGATCACCTCACTACTACTCCCAGTCCTGGCTTGGCCTTTTTAATATCGCAGAGAGGAAAAGTATACCTCACCTCAAAAAGGAGGCTGGAAAAGATTTAGGAAAGGGGGTGGAGTGACCCCCCCTCTCAGAGGAAAGGTTGCAGCATTTGGGTCTTCTTTAGTTTAAAGAAAGGTAAGAAACGGTGTGATGGAAGTTCATAAAATGATGCACGGCATGGAGAAATCGGATGGAGGAAACACTCTTTTAACACTAGCACTAACAGAGGAGTCTACCAATTCATGGAGGAGAGGACTATTAATGCCTACTAGCCACAATGTCTATGCTCAGCCTCCATAACTGGAGGCAGCAATGCTTCTGAACACCAAGTACTAGAAAGCACAGGAGGGGAGTTTTGCTCTTGTGCTCAAATCCTGCCTGCTGGATCAGGCCAGTGCCTTAGCTGCCCAGCATCTTGTTCTCACACTGGTTGAACAGTTGCCCATGGGAAATCAGCAAGCAGGATTTGAGCACAAGAGCCCTCTCTCTTCCTGCAGTTTCCAGCAACTGCTTTTCAGAAGCATTGAATGGCTAGTAGCCATTCATAGCCCTCTACTCTGTGAATGTGTGTAATCCTTTCTTAAAGCCTCTCAAGTTGGTGGCGATCACTGCCTCCTGTTGCCGTGAGTTTCCCAGGTTAACTACACACTGTGTGAAGAAATACTTTCCTTAATCTTCCAACTTTCAACTTCATTGGATGCCCAAGAGTTCTAATGTTATGAGAGAGGGAGAAAAACTTTTCTCTATCCACTTTCTCCAAGCCGTGCATAATTTTGTAAGCTTCTTTCACCCAAGAGCAGAGGGCTTTTGAACCTTTCTGCGGATGCCCCCCTGCTGCCATCCCCCTCCTGAAATGGCCTGGAGACTTGCAATCCCTTCCTCTGAATCAGTCAATAACTCCTTGACTGAAACTTCACTCCAAACATGCAAGCAAGAGCCTGGAGCTGTCCTTAGCAAGGGCTTGATAGTGTTAGACAGATAATTATTGATCTGGCCAGAGTTTATCCCAGCTGCCTAATTTCAATAAATGGTTGTGCTGGGGAATTAGCAAGGGATCTTGGTTGCCCTATTTCTTGGGGATCTGTCACAAACGTGATTTATACATGCTACAAAAAATTCATACTTACTGGTTGGCTGGGCAACTTTAGTTGGCAGAAGGTGCTTAGAAATGTTTTAGCATGCAAATATTTCCTTCTGGCTCTTAACATGCTGAGCAATGCCTTGAATAATGCCAAAGGCTTCTCTGCAAAACACGATCACTGAATTTCAATGTTGTCCCAGCTTTGTTTACACACACACACACACACACACACACACACGCTAAACGAAGAGAAATTGCCAGGAAAGAAAATGAAGCATTTCCAGGTTCTCTTCCAGATGGGAAGTCTTCTACTGCAGTGACCAATGCCCCACTGAGAGAGGCCCAGAGTAAGCCACACCATGACTTTTGGCTATTTGAGTTGGGTTCAAGTCTGCCTGAGGCTGCTCTTCCTTCCAGCAGTTTGACTTGCCAGTAGTTATCAAAGAAACAGAACTGTAGAGTTGGAAGGTACTCCAAGGGTCATCTAGTTTGACCTCCTGCATTGCAGGAATCACAACTAAACCATCCCTGACAGGTGGTCATCCAACCTCTGCTTAAAAACCTCCAAGGAAGGAGAGTCCAGCTCCTTCTGTGGGTGCCTATTCCATTGTCAAGCAATGGCTTCTCTTCTCCAGGTTACGCACACCCAACTCCCTCAACAGTTTCTCACAAGGTTTGGTTGCCAGACCCTACATCTTCTTGATAACCCTCCTCTACACACCTTCCAGCCTGTCAGTAGCCCTCTTAAAGTGTGGTGCCCAAAAATGGGCACAAAACAGGACATAGGTTAGGAAGTCATAATAGGTGCCAATGTGCACATTCCCTTCCCAGAGTGAGGCTGGGCATCTCTCCAGAATGTGGCAACCACCCATTTTGGGACTTAATAATTCAGTATCACACTAGAGGGTTCATGGGAGAAAGAAATGCTCCCTCAGCTCACAATAAAAATGCAATAAGCATCAGGACACCCTTCTTGGTTAACACCTACAGGTGGATCTAGGGCTCTAGGCCATCCAAATGCCTAAGGAACTCTCCAAGGAAGGTGACCTGTATAGAAAGTATGTCCAAATGTAGTAAAGGGCTTTGGACCTTACATAATAGATCCAGGCTCAAAGGGTAAGCCTCCCATCATCTTTAGTTGCCCAGAAGCACTCAGTACTTTTCTGCAGATTTGTGTCTCTGCCTGGAGCAAGTCTGTTAAGTAGCCTTTGGCAACCCTAGACTCACCCTTGAGGGCAACCAAACCCACAGGTGAAACAGGATTCTGGGCTGGAGTGAAGACAAATGCACTTTGGGCTCGCGCCTCTAGCACACTTCTTGTGGCATCCTCTGAATAAGTGGTGGTAGTGAGGCTAATGTTTGCAGGATCCTTCCTTGGAAAAGAGCTCAGCCTTTATTAGCCTGATTCACTTGGGGCTATAAGAAACCTTTGCAGAGTCAGGGCCACTCAGAGTGAACATTCTGAAGCTGCTTTTGGTTAACAAGACTCTCCTCTGTGATTTAATGGAAGGAGGGCAGCCCTGTTATTACCATGCCCTATTAAAAGCTACTGTATTAGCAACGTTTCTTTCCTTTTAATTCTTCTAAAACAGAAAAACACACAAAACCTTTAAAGAAGCTAAAACCTGAAGAAATTCAGGGGGAAATGCGGGGACCCCATTGCTGGAAATCACGAGCAAATTATTTCCCAGATGAGAGGCCTTTTTGGCGCGGCGGAGATATTGCCCATTTTTCACAGCAGACAAAAACATTTTCCAACGGATCAATTTAACGTCGCCAAGTCGGCTCTTTTCAACCCACAATCCATCATATTTCCCCTTCTGCAATCTGCCAGTGTCCAAGTGTTTTAAGTTTCAAATGAATTATTTGATCACGCACAAGCAAGGGGTGCCTTTTCTCCCCACCGAAATTAGGACATTGCCGGCCTGCCCCATTCGGGTCACAGGCCATTGGGGGGCTGCATGGAAGAGACCCCCACCCACCTAGGGCTTCTGTATTGGCAGCCCTGTTAGCCAGCTCATCTGTCAAAGAGATCCGGCCATCAATCACGGGGCCGCCTGATCAATATGCAGCTTATGCATTCATCGCTCCTTCTGGGAGACTATTAGGATGAAGTTGTCAGTGGAGAAGGAGCAAAGGGGGGGATGTGTGTCTGTGTGTCTGTGTCCACATGTATGTGTGTGAGAGAGTGGTCAGCAGAAGGAAGCATAACCCCAGTGGGAAGCCCAAAGTGAGCTGCTTCTTGAGCAAAATATATTTTCTTTGGACAGATTTATTTGGAGGCTCCAGAATGCACTGCCGGAGGTGAATCATCCTTCAACAAGGCAGAACTGTGTGGGGGTTTTTTGGGGGGGAGAGAAAGGGGGGAGACCCCCCTTGATTGGCCTGTCAAGGTGATTTGTGAGCTGCACCAGCTCAGGTAATGGGTGAATCCTAGAATTCTATAGTTGGAAGGGATCCCAAGGGTCATCTATTCCAACCTGCTCCAGTGCGAGAATCATAGCTAAGGCATGCAAAATCACCAGCGCAAGGGCACCAGGGGGTGGTTGGGTAGGTGTCCAAGGCAGATCAGAGCAAGGGGGCCTGCAAATGAAGGAATCCACTAGTGGAAGGGCAGGGGGCTAGGCTCAGATTCTTACTAGCATGTGACTCCTTCTTTTTAAACACCTTTTATGCTTTTATTTACCAGTGTTAATGAGGAATGGAGTAGCAGAGGCTGGCAGCTGCAAGACCTGTGGCTACATCTCTAGGGTAACTCAGAGCCTGGTGGGCTTGCTTCTGTCTGCCTCTTTTCAGTTCTGGGGGGCTGTCCTGGCCACCAGACCAGGTGACGCTCACAGTACCTTTCAGCTCACCTCACCTTTATGTCTAAAAGAGATGCAACATTTGGTTTGCTTGTATTGTTTGTTTTTATATCCCACCTTTTCTCCAAGAAGCTCAAGGTGGCATATATGCTTCTCTAACTCTCTGTTTTCTCTTCACAACTGCCCTGTGAGGTAGGCTAGGCTGAGAGACTGTGTCTAGATCAAGGTTACAGCCAGTGAGCTTCATGGCTGAGTGGGGATTCGAACCCTGGTGTCCCCAATTATTGGGACAGCATACTATGATGGTGATGGTGATGATTGGGGCAGCTAGGAGAATACAATACTACAACCCATCTAAACACAAAGCAAGTGTATTTGTTTTCTTTATCATATGCAAATATATACAGATACAGCCTGTATACATTTACAGATACAGTCAATTAATTGACTTAAGCTTAATTAATTGAGGCAGTGATGCCACCAACTTGGATGGTATTAAAAAAGAACTAGACAAATTCACAGAGAGGGCTATTGAGGGCTGCTAGCTCTGCCTACCCAGCTGGAGGCAGCAATGCTTCTGAATTCCTGTTGCTGGAAACCACATGAGAGGAGAGGGCTCTTGTGCTTGAATCTTGCTTGTGGGTTTCCCTTTGGGGCATCTGGTTGGCCACTGAAAGGACACTGAACTAGATGGGCTACTGGCCTGATCCAGCAGGCTCTGCTTACATTCTTATGTATGTGTGTGTGTGTGCTGGTGGGGGTGTTGTTGAGTCTTGATTCCTGACACTAATCACTTTGACCTCCATGGCTGGCTGCTTAATCCAAGGCTGCTGACCCTGTGACCCCAGGGGCCTTCAATAATGATGCAATAAAGGGTATTGGGTGGGGAATGAGCTTTGCCTTTGCACAGGGAGCCCTGGCATACAATACGCCCTTAACTAATTTGGGAGAAACCTGGGAACACATAGACTTATTGCATTAACTTTAATCTCCTCTGTTTACAAGACACAAGTTCCTTCAGAGACCTCATAAAAACATCCCTTCACCTCTGACCTTGCAGGGAAGCCACCGTCCGCATGCAGGCAGAGAGCAAAAAACACCTGCATACCCCTCACTGTTTGTGGGGTGGACACCATTTTGTCCTTTTCCTCAGGCAGGCAGAAAAACATAATGGGCCAGACCTCAACATGGGCTGCCATTTTGAGCAAGCTGGCAAACTCTGTAGAAACTTCTCCATCCACCTGGGATTCCGTGGTTTTTCCTTTTAATTTTTTATTTATTTAAGTGAACTGTGGTACCCACCAGGCTTTGAGGGAGAGGTTCCCCCCCCCTCTTTTCTCCTGCCCTCCACTTCTGGGCACTCCAGCTCATGTTACCTCCTCCACCAGGCCATCTGCTCCGCAGGGCCAGGACTTGTGCATAATTCACTAGTGTTGAGCAGTGAAGTCCTCGTGAGCCATTGTAATCCAGCTATTCATGAGGAAGTTGCCTCCGAGGCCCAGATCTGGTGACGGGAAACCAAACACCCTCCATGGCTGACTCCTGATCTCTTGTCCTTTTGCCCTCCTGTGCACATTATGCAAGGGAGAGGCTGAAAGGGAAGGAGGTCGATTGGGCATTGGAGGGGGGGGGGAGGGAGAGGAGGGGTGTCTTCTCCATGCAGGAATCAAATACCTGTGCTAAAATCCAGACACGGAGAAATACTGGTTTTCGTGACAACTGAGTTAGTGTCGCTGCAACTGCGTGGCCGCGATGGGTGCAGTTCAGCCTTAGGATAAACTGTGTCACCTCTTTCCAAAACTTTTTGATAGGAATACCCTTCTGAGGGGCCGGCCCTAATGTTAGATGGGGTGAGGAAGCAGCCTCAGGCAGCAGAGGCTGGGGTGCAGAGCGGGTGTTGAAGTGTCAGAGGCAGAAGGTGGCATTCCAGCATTGTGGAGGATGCAGGTCCCTTGCCAGCCTGGAAGGAAGACGCTGCTCCCAACCCAGCCATACTCTGTGGGTTAAGTCCAGCATTGCCCTAAGGAACATGTCTGGTCAATGCAAGCATGCATTGGTGGTTACTGGGATCATCAGAAGACACCCACACACTTTGTCTTGCAGGCATTTGTCTCTTTATGCCACTAAAACGCACTCTTGGGTGGCTGTTGGGTGAGTGTTTGTCTGATGCCTCCCAGAGGCTGACACAGCCATGTGGCCCCAGGTAACTTGAGGACCTGCCTCCTTTCTCAGTTTCCTCCAGCATTCATTTTTAAAAGATATCCCAGCATGAATATTTAACAGGCAGTATTAACAAAAGATCTGTAGCTAACATTTGGCAGGCATCATTTTGGACACAATGGGCAGGGGCGAAAGCTGGGCTTCTGGGGGCGGGAAACAAGGCTGAAATAGAAAAGTCACTGCTATAAGGCTGCCAGCCCATTAAATAATATTAGCTAATTAATCGCCTGCCTCTGAACGGAATAAAACCAACTTATTACCAAAACCGTGGCAAGGATGTGTTTTTGTGGCATAGGTAACTTATAATTCAATAAAAGAGAACATTTTCACATCTTTTTTTTCCATCCCAGGTAAAAGCAACACCCAAGAGTCAAAATAAGCAGCCAATGATCAATTATCAAAAACTTTATTGTTGCCTTCCCGATGGGGAGGCTTGTGGTGTGTGTAAATGTGTGTGCGTGCGTGCGTGTGCGTGCATGCGTGCGTGCGTGCGTGCATGTGGTTCTTGGAAGCTGGTCCTTAGCTCAGCATCCTCTCCAAAGACACTAAATAAGTAAGATGGGAGAAGCCTTGGAATTTGTACCTTCTTCTTGGTTGAGGGACCAGGTTCCTATGTTCTCCCTCCATTGTCAGAGGCAGCGATGCTTCTGAATGCCAGTTACTGGGAACTGCAGGAGGGGAGGGTGCTCTTGTGCTCAGGTCCTGCTTGGGGGCTTCCGGTAATTGGCATCTGATTGGCCATCATGAGAACAGAATGCTGCACTTGGTGGGCCATTGACCTGATCCAGTAGGTTCTTCTTATGTTCATATGGAACCTCCATGCCCAGAGGCAGTCTATACTGATTCCTAGGCTTTTAGGGGCATTTGGCCATGGTAAGAAGAGGGTGCCAGGCAGGATGGGCCCTTTTTAGCCTGATCCTGCAGGTTCTTCTCATGCTCTCGTGTTTCAGCACTTAAAATGTCCCAGCAAAAACATTAGAGCTGACCCAACTCAACCCACCCCTGTCCTTTTGCCCCTGTAGTATAAATGAAAGGATGGAGTGTGAACAGCTCAGATGTTGGCACATTTCCAAGATTGATGCAGTCTAGAAACAGGTGATCACTTTG
This sequence comes from Zootoca vivipara, assembly GCF_963506605.1. Lineage (NCBI taxonomy): Eukaryota > Metazoa > Chordata > Lepidosauria > Squamata > Lacertidae > Zootoca > Zootoca vivipara. The sequence continues at coordinate 17,827,680 of NC_083294.1, forward strand.
CATATTTTCTATCATGACCTTTAAAATAATTAACTTGCAATCATTACAGCGGAAAAAGGGTAAAAAAAACAAAACAAAGCAGCATTTCCAGCTTTGTCCAACCTTGACCCCAGGAACTCGTTACCAAAACAGTGGCTGGCAGGATTACCCAGTGGAATCGGATTCCCTGACTGAATTGAAACCACTAGCTCCTTTCCTGCCAAAACTATGTGTGCTAACAAACCCTTAATTGCTCTGCAATCCTACATACAATAGATGGGATTTGGAGGATGGGAAAATGGAAAATTGGAAGGGGGTTAATTTTCAGAACACCTGCAGGACAAGAAGGCAAGTTTCCCATTGCTAAAATCTGCTCAAGCTCTCAAATCCAACATCTGCATACTCCATGTTGACTGTGCAACCATCTCCCATCTGTGCAATTAGGACAGGCAGCCATGACATGGTCAGAAGACAGGATCAGTCACATCAAAGATCTACTTCTCTGTGGTCTCCACCACCCATGCCAGTTCCAGCTATTATCACCTTGTATAGCTCAGGTCCATAAGGAGGCCACTGCTGGATCAAGCCAAAGGGAGCCCACCAGGCCCAGCAGTGCCCAACCAGGTGCCCACAAAGGGAAACTCATGAGCAAGCAGAACATGAGTGGAGCAGCTTTATTTCTCATTTATAACCCTCTCTCCATGAATTTGTCGTCCTCTTTTAAAGCCATCTAGGTTGGTGACCATCACTGCCTCCTGTGGGAGGGAGTTCAACAATGCATTGGGTGAAGAAGTCCTCTATTATTATTATTATTATTATTATTATTATTATTATTATTATTATTACTGTATTATTATTATTATTATTATTATTATTATTATTATTATATTTTCTGTCTAGCATTTCTGTCCAACATTTCTGTCTGACATTCAGCTTCATTGGACAACCCTGTTGAGTATTAGTGTTATAAAAGGGGGGGGGGGGAACTACCTCTCCCCACACCATATACTTTCTTCTTCCCTTCCATCATGATTTTGTCCCTTCCCAGACCACCAGGGAGGGGCAGCCCAATTCCTTGTGGAGCAAAAGGCCTTATAGTGGAGCCTCCCAATTGGCTATAATTGCGTAGCCTGAATTTGCTGGATGTGACTGAATCTCCCCAAAATAGCGAGAGTCTGGAATCCCCCCCCCCTGTGGATGGCGCCCAGCCTTTGGAGACCTTTTGCAAGAAAGGGGTCTGGGAGAAGGCTGTTCTGAGGAGCATCCCATCATCATCATCACCATCACCACCACCTGTGCCCATTAATCCATGATAGCTAGCCAGATTAATGCACATAATATTTACAAAATCTCATTCCACTGCCTCTTCTGGGTGAGAAGGATTAATGGCAGGGCTGTCATATATACATATTTACATAATTACAAAGTGGTGGAGAGAGAGGAGCAGCTCCCAATGGCTCATTTACAGGCCCTTCTTCTGACCTCCTGACATGGGGAAAGTGTCAAATCACTTGGGGGGGGGGCGTTGCCCTTAATGATTCTCTATCTGGTTTGCTGCAGGATTCCCTCAAATACAAGAAAACCAATAATAATAATAATAATAATAATAATAATAATAATAATAATAATGATGCCTCCTTTTACTACCGGAATATATGTGGGCTGACATCAAGTAGCCATGGGCAGGGGTAGGTGAGACACCCAGAGCTTAGCCTGAGACAGATTTCATGGATGCAACAACAGAGAGCACTCTGGTTGACAGTAAGAGCTGTTCAATGGTAGAACAGACTCCCTTGGGAGGTTGCAGGTGCTCCTTCGGTGTAGGTTTATGAACAGAGGTTATGGATGCTTTAGTTGAGATTCCTGCATTGCAGGGGGTTGGACTAGATTCACTTGGGTTCCCTACCAACTCTACAATTCTATGATTCTATGACTCATTTCTACCCTTTCATAGTTTGCTTAACAAGTCTGAAGCTAGCCCCAAGTTGTCCCAAAAGGAAACCATGACTATGTTCCTTAAAATGTGGAATTACTGTTAGTAGCAGTGCTTTTTATATTTACCTTATTTTTCTGTGTACTGTATAAGACTAGGTTTTCCTCCTAAAAAATAATGCCCTAAATTTGGGGGAGCGTCTTATACACCGGGGGGGGCATCTCCCCCCATTTTCTTAAATCAGAGTGCCCCAAAATAGGGGGCTTCTTATACATGGGGGCGTCTTATAGACGGAAAAATATGGTATGTCCTGTCAAAACAATTGTCAGCTGGAGGTCCCTTTGTTGCTGCAACACACATGAGCTAACTTTGCCACAGTGTGAATTCATGCAGAGATTTACAAGGAGGCTTTTAACAGATGATCTGTGTTGTGCAAGCTGGATCGATTATTGGCACTTTCACTCATTTGGGTGTCAAAATCTAGATTTACATTTGTTTGGTCACTGGGATTGTGTGCTGTTTGTTGCATGTGTCAGAGGGCGTCTGTGTAAAAATGGTGGCGAGATCTAAATCTGAGCCCCTCCGAAAGTAGTGCTAAGACCAAGCACCAAAGGTTTCCCTCTTAAGGTGCCTGAACAGTCATTTGGCCTTACTTTCTGGGGAGCCCTAGATCGTGAGCCAAGGTTATTCATCTCTCTCCCGCTCCCCCTTTATTTGGCTGGCGAGGCTGACACCCTCTCCTTTGACATAAACACAACCACACCCGCTTTCCATTCCTAGGCATGGCCATAAGGCCCCATGAGCTGGCATCATGATGCCAGAAATTATATGACTCCATAATGCAGAGAAAACATGTTTGCTCTTCCTGCTCAGTTCCACTTTGCATTGGCTTGCCCATTTACCGTAATGGTCCTTAATATAGATGAGATTTCCTTAGACTCACTTGTCAGTTCCTGACCCCCACCCCAATCTTAGCAGTAAGGCAGGTCGTGGCTTCTCCTACTACTTGCCCATGAAGCACATGGCCCAGTGTGTCATCCACTCCCCTGCCCTTTACAGGGCTGTGGCAAATTCAGTGCTTCCCTTCACCCCACATAAAACCCGCATTCTCCCCATGCACTGGTGACCCTTCTCCTGCTTTCTGGTCCAGAGCGAAAGGATTCCCATTTCACTGGGCTGTTTGTGTGGTGCCTCCTCTTGCTCCCATATACTGGTAATTCCCTTGCAGAATGTGTGGTGTCCTTAGTAGATTCCATAATCACAAAAGGTAATTAAAACTGCCAGAGTCTAATTAAACCACTTAATTAAACACCCCTTTGGCAGCAGCTTGTGACTCTGCACAGCCAAATAATCACAACTGCTTGGGTCTCTCCTGCAGAGCCTCCTCCCTCAATTCTTGGGGCAGGAATAGGCCGTAAATCAGAATAAAAGGAATCAATACTCACTCTTTGGGAAAAGATAATCAAGGCCAAGCAATCTGATCACTAAGCATTGCAAGGACAAGCCCGAAACCAGAGTTGGGCAGCCTGCAGTGGGGCTCCATTCATATCCATACCAGCCCTAGGGGAAGCTGGCATGACTGTGGGATCATGGCTATGGATCATGTGCAGAGTACCTACAGCAGGCCTCTGGTGCTGAGGCAGATGCGGGCATGGAGGATGGCCGACCAACATTATTCTGGTGTGAAATGAATGAGGTGTGTGGCTTGTCAATAAACTCATAAAGACCCACAGCCCCATAATGGCCGTTCAGGAGGGAAAGGCCATCTAGGAAGCAAACAATTGTGACCCTTATTGATAATTGCATTGGCTCCCAAAGCTATTGGCACCTCAAATCAGCTGGGCAAGGCAGGGCCCACCGGGAGCAATGACTGAAGGAGCCAGAAGGATCCTTCCAGAGGGAGGATGGAAGCTTGCCCGCTCCTCACACAGGGCCATTTTGCCAAATGAAAATTGACATTTTGGACTGAACTTTGTGACCTCCCATCATTACGCTAATGGCCTCCTCTGAAGCGGAATCTCCGAGGTTGGGCTTGGGAGTCTATATGGATTCCTTGGGTGGGGAAACAGGCAGGAGCAGGCGACAGAGGCTGTCTACACACACAGCTTAATCCAAGCAGGAGGAGGTTGGAGAGAGAATGGTGCTCCCTCTCATTCTCACATAGGGTGCCAAAAATAGGGTGAAAAATAAGGGGCAGAGATCTGCATAAAATTTGTATGGGTGCAAAACACCACCACCACTGCTGACCTGTGTTCTGAGGTGGATGAATGAGGGGACTCAAACATCCTCGTTTTTTAAAAAAATCACCTTGTGCAAATATCACTACATGCACACACATATATTGAGATGCATATAGCTAAATTCACCCCTGCATATACATCACACACAAAACCTATCACCACCTTGCACTGTAGCCACGCTGATATCCATTCAAACTATAATAGTCTATGCCAGAGCTTTCCAAACTGTGTGTCACGAGACATTAGTGTTTTGGCTGCAATGCGTAGGTGTGTTGTGTAAACACTCCCCACGTTCCACCCAGGGCTCGAAAGGGGTTAGTTTAACCTCCAGTTTGCTAGTAAAACTGAATTAAAGGTAAAGGGGCCCTTGACCATCAGGTCCAGTAGTGTCCGACTCTGGGGTTGCGGCGCTCATCTCGCTCTATAGGCCGAGGCAGACAGCTTCCGGGTCCTGTGGCCAGCATGACAAAGCTGCTTCTGGCAAACCAGAGCAGTGCACGGAAATGCCGTTTACCTTCCCACCGGAGCGGTCCCTATTTATCTACTTGCACTTTGATGTGCTTTCGAACTGCTAGGTGGGCAGGAGCTGGGACCGAGCAACAGGAGCTCACCCCGTTGCAGGGATTCGAACTGCCAACCTTCTGATCAGCAAGCCCTAGGCTCAGTGGTTTAACCCACAGCACCACCTGTGTTTTGTAGTTGTACAGTTGTACACTGTGTTTTACACTGTGAATTACAGTTTTCTGTAATTCAAAAAACTGAATTACTGTGTTGCAAATTACTGTAATTCAAAAAACTGAATTACTGTGTTGCAAAATGATGCATGTCTAAAAACCAATGTGGAAAGTTTGGAAAGCTCTGGTCTATACTTTAGACCAGTGGTTCCCAATAAGGGGCCCGAGGACCCCTTGGGGTCCATGGAACACACCCGGGGGTAATATCACAAATTTTATTGTCTGATTTAGTGCTGTGTGATTTTTCAATATATTTTGCCAAAATCCGTTTTGAAATCACACTGCGCTGACGATTTTGACCCGGCAATATGCAGCAATATATGGCTCCTCACGCAAAGGATAGCAGGGCAGCCAATTTCAAGGCACCACCAATAACTCATGATGATCTCAGCCGATAACGACACTGATCTTCCTTCCCCTCATGCTGAGAGGAAACAGGACAGCTGATTGCCCTCACTGCAAGGCACCATGGCACTACCTTTCCCTGGCACTGAGGCAGAGCATCTTTTCTCAGTCAGCAGGAAAGCAACAGAAGCCACAGTGCGATGTGCATCTTTGCTGGCTGCCACCACTGATAGCGGCTTGATGCACCCACCTCCCACTCCCATTATATTTGCCTGATGTTCTGTGATGATTTGGGTGGTAACTCTGCCAGGAGGCCCTCCCAAAAACAAAAAGTATAAAATGTCAAACACGCTTTTGTTCAGGGTTCTCTGCAGATTATTCTGTAAGGACCAAGTTGCAACTGTAATAAATGGATCAAAGTCTACTGGCTGCTATTGCTCTGGTATTATTGGTTGCATTGACTCTGTCTTTTCTCTGACCATCTAGCAATCCCTTTAACAGGCTCCTGCGTCTTCTGTGGTGTGTGGGGATCCCTCAAAGCTCCCCGCCTTATTTCCCCCCCAAAAAAATCTGGCAACCATGAAGGGGCGACAGCTTCCCCGTTTTGCAAAGTCCACTGGGGTCTGACGATTTAACCGGCACCAGGCCAATTTGCCGACTGATTATGTTCATTGCACAGGGGTTCAAACCCAAAGGGAAGTTCTGGGCTCTATCTCTGTCCTGTGTCTGCCCAGTCACACCAGTACTGAGTGGGGCTCCTCAGATCTGGCATCCAAAGCAAGGGGGCAGGCTCTGTTTCCATCCTCTTTACTATCTCCAATATAGCCACACCTGTTGCCTGCAATCGATTGCTATGAAGTGACAGGGATGCTTCAGGAAGCAAGGGGACCATTCTTTCCCCTGCACTATCATTGAATTGGCCACACTGACATTGCTAAGGGAGCAAGCGTTCATAGAAGGTGGCCCTTGTTTCCTTAGCTTGTAAGAGGCAGGAGGATTGCCAGGGAAACACTTTTCAGTGAAGGCTGTGGGAAGAGAGGGACCGGGACACAAGCCCAGTGCAAATAGGAGGGATGGAATCCAGATGGTATCCAGTGGGAGAGCTGTCATGCCAAAGGCCATGGTCCCAAAATGCACCCACATTCTACCACAACTCACTGGGGAGAGATGAAACTTGCTAAAAGTATAAAGAACTTCTAAGAACTGTGCAACCTGTCTGGAATTTGACATTTCCCAAGGAAGATCCTGGCTACATGCCAGCAGGTCAGGAACATGATGGAGGGTTAAAGATGGGTCAAACACCATTGCCTGAGCCGCCACAGTTCACCCTATGTACAATATTGTGACTTTTGGTTGATGAGCTCCATTCATAAATATACTATTTCATTCATAATTTTGACATTTACATTCACAAAACACAGAGCAAGGTTTGTATATTGATTATTTTTTGAAGGCATGCACTTCTAATTATCAACAGATATGATCAGTTTGGGGCAGTGGTTTACAACCTTTTTGAGTCCACAACTCCCTTGACCAACCACATTCTTTCTGCGGTTCTTTTGTGAAAGCCGCTTACACTGGCGTTCTGTTACAGGATGAGCTAAGTGGGGATTTCCCCATTCTGCCTTGCCCCCTTTCAGCATAATTTTTGGTGCTAGTGCAAGTGGGAGTGCATGTGCTGATGGGAACCCACGCAACACCATGCTCTGCAAGGCTGAGCTGACAAATTCCACATGGCAGCCCCAGCCTACCTTCCCCAAAATTAACGTGCACATGGTGGGGTGGGGATAGAGAGGGCAAAACAAGATGAAGATCAGAAGCAGAAATGTTTTGTTTCTGTGGTGAAGGAAAGCAAGAAACACACAACACAGGACACACACATTCTCCCTGTCCCCATAAAGCTGGGTGACTGTTAGGAAAGAGTTGGGTTGCCTGTGGGGAGAGGAAGAGAAGAAGAGGGGTGTGTGTGTGGAGTGTTGATGGTAGAAGGAGAGAGAAACACAGAAGACACTCCTCACTTTCAGGGTTATTTGTAAATCCTTCCTTCCAGAGCACACATACATCAAGGCACACACACCATCAAGCTCCTTTGCTATTTTCTTGCATTTCTCAATACCTCTGTGTAAAAATAAGGAACTTTGCTGCTGTTTTATTTTGGTAAGATATTGGCTGCAAGTTAATGAAAGGACAACCCCCCCCTAATGCTCCTCAAGTCATCCCAGGGTGCCATGGCTTGTTGTTGTTTAGTCGTTTAGTCGTGTCCGACTCTTCGTGACCCCATGGACCATAGCACGCCAGGCACTCCTGTCTTGCACTGCCTCCCGCAGTTTGGTCAAACTCATGTTCGTAGCTTCGAGAACACTGTCCAACCATCTTGTCCTCTGTCGTCCCCTTCTCCTAGTGCCCTCCATCTTTCCCAACATCAGGGTCTTTTCCAAGGATTCTTCTCTTCTCATGAGGTGGCCAAAGTATTGGAGCCTCAGCTTCACTATCTGTCCTTCCAGGGAGCATTCAGGGCTGATTTCCTTCAGAATGGATAGGTTTGATCTTCTTGCAGTCCATGGGACTCTCAAGAGTCTCTTCCAGCACCATAATTCAAAAGCATCAATTCTTCAGCCTTCTTTATGGTCCAGCTCTCACTTCCATACATCACTACTGGGAAAACCATAGCTTTAACTATACGGACCTTTGTCGGCAAGGTGATGATGCCATGGCTTACTGGCTGAAAACCAATGGTTTAGGGCACTTGGCATAGCGCCTCCAGTGGTTAGCCCATTTGACAGCTAGCACATTGACTTAAAGGCCACTTTTTTGTTTGTGAACTCACATGTGGGTTTATGTTTCTGTACTTGTGGGTGGGTATTAATGCACTTATGTACATGCATTTATTTCATGGAACTTCAGTTTCTTATATCACTCTGATGGAGGCAATGTGTTTTGAGCATTTCTGCAGGATATTAATAAGCAAACCTTTAAAGATCATTCCATCTTATTCCAACCCTACAGTTCTATGACCCTATGACCTCACCTTTTCCTCTGAGAAGCACAAGGTGGCATACATGGTTCTACTTTTCTCCACATTTAATTCCTATGACAACCCTGTGAAGTAGGTTAGGCTGAGAGGCAGTGAGCTTTGTGGCTGTGTGTGTGTGTGGGGGGGATTTGAACCTTGGTTTCTTCCAGGTCTTAGTCCAATGCTCTAACCATTACTAGCTACATCCCAATAATACATTTGGATCTTCTAGCTTGGATGTTGTTGTTGTTTTTAAAAATGTCTCACTTAGAAGGTTAATATTTGCTATTCTTTCCTGCCATTCTCTGGACATATATGTGGTCCCCAAGCCCACACAGATGTTTCTGAAGCCTGTAATCCTGACAAAGGACTTAACTTAGTGTTAAGGAAAAATGGGTTACATAAAGACGCCTGATCTTCTTAAGAAAGGGAGGGTGGCCCCCCCCCTGCCCTGCGGGCATATTGTATGCCAAACAAGACTAAAAGAGGGGCACGGAGGCACCAAGGCCACTTGGCAGATGTCTCTCCTTGGAAATCCAGTTTTATTTTTTCTGATTTCTTAATGTCTGGTGGGGAAACACCTGCAATATGGACAGGGACTGATTCTCAGAATCACAGCCATCCTTTTATTTGGAGAGGTCCTTTCCCTTTAAAATGGGAGTCCACATCCGGACTGAGCTCAGATATGTGCCTCTGTCTGTAAAGCTTTAAAAACACACTTCTTGGAGGCTTCCTGTACTAGTGCAGAAAAGGACCCTTCAAGCCCCTGGCACAACCCCTTTCCTTCTCCCATCGTTTAGTGTAGCTGCACATACACTTTGGAACCCCTTGCCAAAGCAGGTGCTTTTGCTGTACTCTTTTTGTCATCTGCTAAAAACATTCCTGTTTAGATAAGTCTGTCCAGATGCTTGGAAATTTGATGCGAGTTTTAACCTGTTTTCTAGTATTATAACTCCTTTAACTGAGCTGGCCTGTGTAAATTACCCCAAAGAGTCACATAGTCCCCTGGGGAAGGTGAGGGGTTTGGTTGCTGAAGCAGTCACTCTTGTAGTTTTAATTAAAAGCTTTGATTAAAAACATTGGGAGCATTATTATAGCTGGTAATTGATCTTACTTTCTGAAGAAATTCTATTAAAAGAGAATTGTTATTTCTCATTTTGAGCTGGGCAACTGTTGGGATAAGGGTGTGTTATGGCACTGGTGCCTCTCTTGCCTCGTTGTGGCATCTTCACAGTCCTTAGTGCTCTCAGGAGCAAAGCAGAAAGCACAGGAATAGTTGTGCAAAGACTACAAAAGTGTCTCACAAATCCATCACTGTGTCTTATGCTTTCATGATCTCCATCTCATCAGGCAAATGTAGAAAGAGAGGGGAATAAACAATAGCAATTTCCTCAGGGTCCCTGGCCACACTGGTGCCACCTAACAGAGAGGAAGGACATTGTGTACCACCAACAAGGCCACACAGGGAAGGCTCCAATCACCACATGGCACAATCACCAGGAAGAAGTCTTCCGCCAACCAAGTCACACATAAGAACACAGTAAGAGCCCTACGGGATCAGGCAAATAGCTCATCTAGCTGAATATCCACTTCTCACATAGGTTACTCATATGCCCTCAGTTGGAAACCCACCAGCAGGACCTGAGCACAAGTGTGCACCCCTCAATGGCTTCCAGCAACTGAAAATTCAGAAACAGTACAGTGGAGGCAGATCATAGCCATTGTCATTAGTAGCCATTGACAGCTCTTTTTCCTCTATGAATTTGTCTAATCCTCTTTTAAAGCCATCAAGGCTCATGGTCATCACTGACTCCCGTGGGAGCAAGTTCCACAGTTTAATTATGTGCTGCGTGAATGACTCCCCCCCCCCCGTCCTAAATTTTCCAACATTAAGCTTCATTGGATATCCACAGACTTTCAGTGTTATGAGAGGAGAAAAACTTCTCTGTCCTTGTCATTCATACACTTCGATTTTGTCCCCACTTAAGCATATATTTTTTTTAAAATAAAAAGACCCATTAGGGTATTGCTCCCTAGCTTCTTGATCATTTTTGTTTCCTCTTTCTCTGCACTTTGAGGTGTTCATCGCTTGAGTAATTACAAGTTGTAAGAATGACCTCACTCCATTTAAAAACAATGCGAGGGTAGATCCCATCCCCACCTTTTAGGAGCAAATTTAATTCTTTTCCTTTTATCAACCCTATTGGAGGGAGCTATCTTCTTGCTAAGGGCTCCGCCTAATGGCCAAACATCAGAAGCACTCCCAATAAAGAATTCCTCCGAAAGAACTCCAGGGAAGATTTTATGGGGATTGGCACAAAGAATGGGCCTTACTTTAAACAGGGGAAGATATACTACGAAACTAATGAAGCTTAAGCTTCCGGGCCCCTAATCCCTTAGTCCACATTCCTTTAAAAAATTGGGTCTAGTAGACCCAATTTGAGTCAAATGCCTAAGAACAATAAGACTAGGAATTTTTTATTCACATCAGGTGACTTTGACATGTGACATAATCCAGTAAATCACAGCATTTTTTTCTTAATGGACATATAGTACTTTTTCTTTTTAAAAAGTGATCTGTCGTAGAACAACCCCAATAAAGAAGATAACAGTGGTTACCCAGACCTTGTTACTGGTTGCAAAGGGCCCCTCCCATTACAGTTCAAGCTTCAGGATCCCAAAAATGTAGGTCTGCCACTGACTTTAAAAACCGTTTTGAAAATAGTTTTGCTTTGTCCCATAAGGGAGCATAGGCAACTAAAACCCAAGGTCCAATGAAGTGCATAGCTGAGGGTCCCGAGTCATATGCTATTCAGGAATAAAGGGGTCCTGAACAGTAAGGGCTCTCAGAACACCAGCTGCTGCGAGCAGGTGTGGGTGTGGAAGGCCAGGTTATATTAGTCCTTATTTTGAGCACCCCAGTTGCTAGAACACCATTAGTTTCTAGCTCCCTGTAGGTGGAAGAGGGCCTTTTGTTGGACTTTGCTCAGAATAGATCCCCTCTGTGTCTGGACTGCTGTCTTCTGCTGCTGCTCCAGGATCATATTTCGGACTGAGATTGCTTGTGCCTTATTCTGTTTTTTTACAGGTTAGACAGTTGTTTTGTAATTTGGCTTGGTGCCTCCCCACACGTTGTACCAACTGGAGCAGGACTGATCGTCTCCTGGCCTAGCCTACTTCACAGGGCTGTTGTGAGAATAATGGGAGCGGGAAACCACATAAACATAATTGAGACTGATGGTTGTCCCTGGGGATTCATCGTCTCTAAACTCCCCATCCAAGTGGCAAATAGGTGTGCATGAGATGTTTGTCTTTTCCTGAGGCCCATGGCAGTGATGGAAGGGTTAAATGCTCCCTTCTCAAGTACTACTCTCCTAATTAAATTTAGAGCTCCTGTTTTGAAGATGTAGAGTTGGCATAACTGGTGACAAAATCTTAAGTTATCAGAAGTTCACTCTTTCCTCTCCTAGCTTGGGCTCCTAGCTTGGGCTCACCCTAGCTTGGGCTCAGGTGTCCAGAAGTCCCTTTCCTGCTATTCTGTGGTTGCTTTGCTAAGCAATGCTGCTCTTATGAATATTCTAGCTGGGAATTTTGTTCCAGCTGGATTTTGTTGCTGCTAAGCTGCCACCTTTTGGAAAGGTTTGCACATTATGCTGTCCAGCGTTTCTCACTGCAAGTTGTTCCCACCTGCTCTTTCCCTTCTGCCTCTTAGTGTTTAACCCTCTTGTAATTCATCACTCCTGGTGATCCAGTTTATTCTTACTGTTGATTAAATTAGTAAATGCAATCACAATCTGAAGTGATTTAATTGAGAGGATTTATTTGAACATGACAGTTTAATGCATGTTTGATAAACTATTATAAGGTTTAATTTTGATTTTGCATAATTTAACTTTTAAATCTGCACAGGAGGGTCCCCTATCAACTATTAATGACCAAAATAAACGCTTTTAAGATGCATATATTTATAATTTATTTTGAAGACCAGGTTTTTGCCACCTTGGTGTTGTTCTAGTGACAAAGTGACAAATATATTGAAAATAATATTTGGAGCTCTTCAGTGTTGCTATAAATCTTTAGGAATGCATACAATTTATTAAAAGTTTGAAAAAGAAGTACAAGTTAGCATTTATATGGCAACAAGTGACAAACAAATGTGTGTGTTTGTCTTCCCAGGTGACCATCAAACACCCTGTCCCTTGCCAGTGACTGATTTGGACTGATGGGTTATACTTATTGCAGTGAGCCTCACCTCTTCCTCCTTGTCAATGCTTACACATACAATCAACAAGAAGGTGAGTTTTGTCACTACTAAAATTAGTAGAGCCACAAGGACCCCTGGGGGCACCGCAGCTCCCTTGTCACAGGTAGCAAAAAGCACAGCACCTCTGCTTATATAAATTCAGCATTAGCTTCAGTAAAGGTAATTCCATATATAATCTACAATTCTTTTTTTGCAGTGTGGTGGGTACTGCTTGAAGAGGTTCATTGAACATATGAAAGCAATTGCAGGTAACTATTTAGGCTAATCACAGCCTTCATTTCATTTTTTTTACAAACATGAATGCAGGCCAAAACCTCCCTGGTGGTGATTTCATGCCGTGAGAATGCAGCAGTTGTTGTTGTTGTGTGTTATCCATTCATGGCAGGGAAAGAAAATTTCATTGATACAGATGCATAGCTGCCAAGTTTTCCCTTTTCTCGCGAGGAAGCCTATTCAGCATAAGGGAAAATCCCTTTAAAAAAGGGATAACTTGGCAGCTATGTACAGATGACTGGCTCCAGAAGTGGGTGTTTGCCCACCATGACAATTTATTATTAGACGGGGCATGGGCCAGCCCTGGTCTCAATTATTTCATTATGTATATATGTACAGCTCCATATTAATACATATGTATTAAACTCAATGGTAAACTAACTTCTCTAGCAGGGGTGGGGAATCTCAGGCCTGGGGGCCAAAAAATCTAGCCCAGGCATCCCCAAACTGCGGCCCTCCAGATGTTTTGGCCTACAACTCCCATGATCCCTAGCTAACAGGACCAGTGGTCAGGGAAGATGGGAATTGTAGTCCAAAACATATGGAGGGCTGAAGTTTGGGGATGCCTGATAGCCCTTGGCACGCTTGCCAGGACACACATGCCTATGCCAGAGCACCCCCTATCTCCTGAGTGCCCTGCTCTGTACCTTCCTCAAGTGATTTTGCCAGGCTTAGGGTGGTTCCCAGGAAATTTGCAAGACAAGCAAAATATCCCGGGTAGTGTGGGAAGCCACATATCATCAACAGCTGATTTTATCCCATATTGTTTTTATTCATTTGTGTTAGCTGCCTTTGCAGGCTGAAGGTGTGGGGTAAAATATATGTGGGAGATTGAAATAAAAATCCAATGCCGCAGTTAACAGCGTAACAAAATAATGGTTGATTTCCCAATCCTAAAGAAAAGGGCTTCTTTTACTACAGTTAAACAATCAACAGGGCAGTGAATTTTCCCAATGTGGGAGTTGTTGTCGATGGGATTAGTGGTAAAAATCGAAAAAAGGAGAGCTTTCAAGGGTGAGAAGCACCTGTGCCACTCCAGATATTGCTTACCCCTGTGGCTCCCAACAGCACAACCGCTTGAGGGCTAGAGACCCCATCCTGCCTTTCATTTTTCCAGCTTTCCCTTTCCAGGCAGGAGAAAGTAAATCAATTGTATGTTCACACTATGAACCGAAAGCGCTATGAGACCACTTTAAAGAGCCCTGGCTCTCTCCCCCCCCGCCCCCCGCTCCAAGAACCCTGGCATCTGTGAGCCGCAGTTTGCAGAGTGGTTTAGCAATCAATCCTTTTTCGCAAGTAACTCCGGGAATTGTAACAGTAGAGCCTCGTACCCATCTCCAGTACCTTACACAAACTACATTTCCCAGTATTCTTTTATTATTTGGGAAGGAGGTGCAGAGCCACGATTGCCTTAAAGCAATATGACGCCACTTTGATGCATGTCATTAAATGTACCCCAAGGGCCCAGCAGGCCTCGGACTTTCCTCTCAGTTGCTAGGTAACGGCTTCCCGGTTCGCACTTCCGCCTTGGAGGCCGCGGCGGATTGGCGCCTTGCGATGATGCCATCGGCCCGCGCGGCTCTTTCCTCGCCGCTGGGCCAAAGGAAGGAAGGCAGAAAAGCTGAGGGGACAAGAGAGACAGATCAGTCGTGGTGCCGCCGCCGTCCGTCCCTCCTTCCCTCCCTCCAGTCCCTCCCTAGCCATGGATAGTCTCCTCCGCCTCCGCTGGCCCCCGGTGAGTCCACGGAATGCCCCGCGGGTGAGTGTGAGGCGAGAGAGCCCCGATAATGCCTGGAAGGGTTGGGAAGGGCAAAGGGCTTCTGGAAGTCCCGACGGCGATGGTGCTTCAGCCCCTTGAGGGAGTTCAGGGCGCTGCACGTGGACTCGCTGCCCTCCTCCCCGTAGTTATAATCCCCACAGCAGCCCTGCGAAGTAGGCTGGGCGGATTCGTTGGGGCTGGCCCGGCTTCTGCCTGCCCCACCCTATTCACCGCCCCTCTCACCCCCACGCAGCCAAACAAACGGGTGAATGGATGACCGGCCCTTTGGGCAGCCTGGAAGAGTTGAGGCCGCCTGCCTTTTGCACTGCAAAACATGCTCCTGCCTGGCGACTGCTGATGACTGCGCTGCTCTGTGGGGCAGCTTCCCAGCTTCCATGGGGTCACCAGAGCACCAGCCATGCTCCTGCTGTTGAGAGTCCCTCCTTTGCCTTGTTCACCCCTGTGAAAGTGGGGCTTAAGGAAGGCCCTGCAGAGGGTGGCAGGAAGGATCTCTGCTTTGGTTAGTGTAGAGCGTGGTCTGCGGAAGGTAGCATCTCCTCCATGTAGGGCTGGAATCCTGCCTGAAGCCCTGGAGAACTGCTGCCAGTCGATGCAGGTGGGCAAGACGGGTCAATGGTCTGACCCTTTATTGGCCACCTTTCTATGTGTGATAGTTGACAGGGAAGCAAGAGACATCTTTTATGTTATACTGTACTGGTAAATTCAGATGGAAGACCTTTGTAGGAATAGACGGTGCTTTTTTTCTGGGGGTACTCAGGGGTATGCAGTACCGGCACCTTTTTCCCCTAGAAGAAAAGCATTGGTTAAAAGTTTACTGTAACAATTTCATAGTGAGTACCAGCAATTTTTCTCTAGGTGAAAAGCACTGCTTATCAACAAACCTACATCTGAGTAAAAGAGATTGCTACATCATGGCAGAAAAGTTGCCTAGTGAGAAATAAGATGCAGACAAGATTCACTCATTTGTGCATTCATTGTTTATTTGCAGACATGCCTCTTGAGTAGGGGTCATATTTGCTTCCGGTGATTTACTTGTGCGGAATAAATCACAGCTTGCATGAGTGGGAAATCTGAGCTGGATTCTTGATCTGAAGCTGTAGTGCGCAAGTGGCAAAAGAGGGTTAGTGACCTTCATGAGAGGTCATCGAGCATGATGATGATAAGCTCCCCAAATCCACATCTTGTTCATCTCCACATATAAGGTATAAGCAGAGATTTTAAATTGATGACTGTGTTCCATATTGTAAGTGGCTGGTAGGGGCTATGCTGTGGAGGCAAAGTAGTTTAAGAATACAAATTGCTGTTGCATCATAGAGTTTAGCAACACATTGTGTGTTTGTCTGGGCAAATTTGTCTCATAGTTAATGTTTTTCAGGTACTTTCCTTGGGGGTACTGTTGTCAGAATGGAACTGTGTATGGCAAGTTGACTGTGGTCTGGACTCATTGCTGCAGTGTAGATAATGAGTAATAAACGTGTCTGATGAATCCCCTGTGCTCTCATCAGCTCTCTGGAGATCTTCTAGTGGGTGGGATTCATTGCAGGGGTGTTAGGCAGGATTGATTGATCAGAAAATCAAGCCCTCAAACATCCTCTGGTGTAGCAGTGAAGCCATGGGCTTAAAAAAACCCCTCTCATAAGAAGCCTCGTAGCTTGAAGTACTGTGTGTTTAAAACATGACAGATGCAGGGGAAATGTTATAGGTAGCCTCTGAAAGGGTCCTTTCAGATGCAAATGAATGTACATTTTACATACATGATGGTGTATTGTATGTGGGCTTTTCCTTGTGCCTGTGACAACATGCCATATGTAAAATGGCCTTTTAAAATTCTCCTATTATGGAAGAAAACATCTGGGTTCTTGACCAGGCTTTTCGTCATCCAAACCAACCTACTTCTTTACCAAAGCTAAATTGTTTTTTGGCATTTTATTGATGACATTCTAGTCTAGTTGCTGAATTTTATTTTATTTTACTTTCCAGCAGCTCAGCCAATGGTTTGGGATTCACCATCCGTCAGTTTTTAACCTACTTATATGGTGTGAGAATTTTGCATAAGCTGTTCACCTGTGGTCCTCTTCCTAATGTATTAAGATCTCCATAGACTTCCCTCCAATAGTTGTTCTCTTGCACTTGTTCCATTGGTAATTTTCCAGGCTTGGCGAATGGCTAGGAAAATCTTAGAGTGAGTTGACCAGTTTACAATCTGGAAATGTTTTGGAGCATTCATGGGCCAGGCCAGGCTTGACTTTACATATAACAGCGGCCTGCACAATCAGACCAGAGGTGGTCCATCTAACCCAGCATCATATTCTCATAGTAGCCAACCAGATGCCCCAAAGAGAAACCTGCAAGCAGAACCTGAATGCAACAGCACTCTCCCCACTTGCAATTCCCAGCAACTGGTACTCAGAGGCATACTGCCTCTGACAGCAAAGGGAGAACATTGCCATTGTGAACAGTAGCCATTGATACCCTTTTCCTCCTTCATGACTTTGTCTTCTCTTTATAATTCATCCAGGTTGGCCTCTTGTGGGAGCAAGCTATAGTTTCCACTGTGTGACAGGTGGCTCTGGGTGACTGCTTTTGGCTGCTGTCTGGGAAGCAGCCTTTGGCCAGCATGGGTGCAGATGGGCCCTGGTTTTGGAGCCAGTCTTCCAGCCCTCCCCGCCCTCTCAGGTTTTTTCTCAACCTGACTCTCCTTCTGTTCCTTCCTGCAGGCAGCCTCCATCCCAGCAAGTGCTTGTGCTCCTGGGTCGCCGGTCTTCCCCTCCATCTCCACCTTCACGGATGCTGCCTGGGTCCTCCCATGCAATCCCTGCTCTCTGGCTCTGTAGAAGGTGGGGTGGTGCCTGATGCCTGTCATCCCCATCCCGCGGCGGGTTCGCTCTTTCCATGGCCCCCACACAACATGCCTGCACTCTGCCTGTGGGCCGGTCAGGACCACCCACTTGGTGCGCACCAAGTACAACAACTTTGACATCTACCTGAAGTCCCGGTGGATGTACGGCTTCATCCGTTTCTTGCTGTACTTCAGCTGCAGCCTGTTTACCTCCATCCTGTGGGTGGTGCTGTCTGTCTTGTTTTGCCTCCAGTACCTCAGCATCCGGGTCTTTCTCCGTTTCCAGTACAAACTCTCCATCATCCTGCTGTTGCTGGGAAGGAGGCGTGTGGACTTTAGCCTCTTCAACGAACTGCTCATCTATGGCATCCATGTCACCATGCTGCTGGTGGGGGGGCTGGGCTGGTGCTTCATGGTCTTTGTGGATATGTGAATAAATAAAAACCAGTGCATGTCGGTCAAGGAGGCATGTTGGACTCTAACTTGGGTTAGGTCTTGTATGTGTGAATGCGTCCTCTTCTCCCTCACTTAGTCCTGCTGCTGAGGTTTATAAATTAATGGGTACTCCCTTAGAAGTAAGGATTGGAAGTTGACTTGGAAATTCATTTCTAATTCTTCATTGCCTTTGGTTGGTAATATGTGGAAAACAAATCCATTTTTATCTGCTTCATTTTTTAACATAAGCACCTGCCATATGTGGCCAATGGCCCATCTAGTCCAGCGTCCTGTCCTCACAGTGGCCAGCCAGATGCCTCATTGGGAAGCCCACAAGCAGGATTCAAGCACAAGAGCCCTCTCCCCTCCTGTGGTTTCCAGAAAACGGTATTTGGAAGTGTTGCTGCCCCCAACTGTGGAGGCAGAGTATAGCCATCATGGCTAGTAGCATTCTGCTTAATGAATTTGTCTAATCTCTTTTAGAGCCATCCAAAAGCCATCTCTTTTGGAATCTAATGGTATACAAGTGGCCCTGCAACAAATTGTTGCAATCCATTCCAGCCTCTTAACAGGGACCAGCCAAGATAACCTCCAGGGTACTCCGTTCCATCCTCCCCTTGTTTTCTTTTCCAACTAGCACTCAAAATTAGGTGGCCACTAAGTATGCTGAATCCTCATTCTTTCTTTAAAAGTATTTGATGTACTTCTGCAAACTTTTGGGGGCTCTTTCTTCCTGTTGCTCAGTGGCTGTTCTTTCTCCAGTCTTTCCTGAGTTTGCTCTTGGAGGGAGGGATGTGTTGTGTGCTTGCTGCCCCCAGTGCCATTCTTGGGGCGGCCCCCTCAACGGCCTGTTGCCATTCCACTGCAGAGTTGTGGGCTGTTCTTTTGCTCAGACTATTGAAAAAACATAACCTGTACACAGACAGTTGTGTACTCCCATCCCTGTATCTTGGCTGAGGGATGCAAAATACAGAACTCTGAGGAAATGTTTGTTTCAGCACTATCATTTATCTATTTTATTTCAGAATTTATAATCACTGGTGTACAAAATTAGAAAATGAAACATAATACAAATCTCAAAACAATGAAAACTGTGAAGCCAACAAGAATTAAAAGGCACAAAAATATAAGTGACCAATTTGGGAAAGCTTGGTGGGAAAAATATTTTTGACAAACATTGGAAACTGAATGGTGTTGGGTCCTGCTTCCCTTCCAGAGGAAGAGAATTCCACAAAGCTAAGAGCATGTGGATTGATGCATTCTTGCCCCTCATTCTGAGATTTCCTCTCACATTAGCCACCCCCAGTTCCTTTCAGTGTTACAATGATTTCCAGATTAAAGCTGGAGATGGACAGGGCTAGTGTAGCCAAGGTAGCTGAACGGTGGAGATGCCAACAAGGGTCTCCCAGGTTCAGCTCTTGTCTCTGCCATGGGTTGCCAAGCAGCCTTAGGCTAGCCTCGGCCCCTCTACAACACGGGTGTAGTACTTAGCTACCTCACAGGGTTCTTGGTATAAAGTATGGGAAGCACTCTAAAGTGTGTGTGTGTGCCAGTGTTGGGCTGTGTGTGCCTCAATTCTGCAGCAGGAACTAGTTTTGCATTTGCAGAGTGATCCACTGACTCAGAGTCCTGGAAAAGACCAGAAGAAACTTCTGCAGCTCTGGAGAGGGAGAAGGAGAAGGAGAAGGAAGAGAGATTTTGCTTGGTATTCCATTTAAGCAGCAAAAAGGGGGAAGAGCCTCTGGGAACATGGGCTTCTCTTGGAGGAGAGAGTTGTGGAAGGAATCTCTGCCTTGTGAGTTGTTGTTTTTTTTGGGGTGGTGGTGAGGAGTTTCATTTCCAGCTCAACTTCCTGCTGCCCATGCATTGGACTTTGGTCATACTTTGGGCTAGTCTTTGCTTCCAGTCATAGTTTCAAATGGGCAGGCTTTTCCTAGTGGTGGGTCTGCCAGTGTTGCTGACTGAAAGTCATTTATGTGCAGCAGGATGCCAGGCAGGGATGGCAGATTCCAAATACTGGTTTGCCAGCTCCCTGGGGCATCTGGGTGGGCCAAGAACATGGAGCCCATTTTATTTTGGAAAGGGAAAGTGAGAGAGAGATGTTCCACCTCCTGGGATGTGATTTGTCACTGGGTTTCAGTTCCCGGAATCCTGGGCCTTTTCCATCTCTTTCAGCACCTGCGCTTGGTGGCTGTCACTGCCTACTGTGGGAGCGAGTTCCAGAGTTTAACTGTGTGTCATGTGAAGAAGTCCTTCCTTTTGTCTGTTCTGAAGTGTTTTGCTTCTGTCTTTTGCTTGGTCAAAGAGTTTCTGTAGTTCTTGGACAGGGTGTGAGTGGGAAGGAGAATAAAGATCTCCTTTCATTTCTTCGTGTGCTAACCCTGTGACTTTGCTTTCTCTCTCTCTCTCTCTCTCTCTCTCTCTCTCTCTCTCTTTTCTTTCGCACCAGAGCAAAAGATTCTGCACAGAAAACAACCTATGGCAAAATTATTGTTCAATAATAGCCACAAATCATATTGCTTTGAATTAATTTCTCTTTGTTTTCTTCCGTGTCTGGGGTCTACTTTGATATATAGTTACGTGGCAGTTTTAATCCAGGCTACAAATAAGGATTTTTATTTTTTTTTAGGAGGAGGGGGATGTTGTTTGTATCGGTAGATCTTGCAGGCCCAGGACCATTGTAACACCACTTTTCTGTGGTGTGGGATGCCTGTTATAGGGAATATAGCTGCTGGGGGTCTTGAGGTCATGGCTGAGGGAGGAGAGTAAACTTTTGCACTTTGGATGCTGGTTTCCCTCCAGCACAGTTTTCTGGAATCCCTTTTATTAAGAGGTTATTTCTGTTGTTGTGAATCAGAACACTTTGTAATAAGGAGCGGCTCATTAAAGTGTCTAACACAGAGACTGGACTCCAGCCATCTCCTGAGGCCTTTCCTTGGCCCCAGTCCCCGTCCTGTGACACATCCATGCCCTTCACCCCCACCCTGCTGCTTTGCCCTTTCTATGCTGTAGCTGCAGCACCATAATTCAAGTTATGCAAATGCCATACTATGCTGTGATGTCCAAGAAGAAACAAATTAAGGCCAGGTGGGGTCAGAAAGAAACTGAGCACTGATTTTCTTTTCCTAGAAATGTGTTCCCTGAAATCTTGAGAGAGGCCAGATAAAAGGGGCCACATGGATGAGTGTTTGGTTTTGGGTTTTTGTGTGTCTGCACAAATTCCTAACCAATTGGTTTACTTTAAACAAGTAAGGCCCTGTTAATAGCTAGGAGGGCAATCTGGATTATGCTCTAGGAGACATTATCCTACCCTCCTCCCTGCCTGTTTCCTTTTGAGCTGGAGAAGGGGCAGGACTCTCAAAGCCATTGGATTCCAACTCCTATCCTCATCATCTCTGACCATTGGCAGCCCAGCAGACTCCTGGGAGTTGGAGTCCAGTAACACCTGCAGGGCTACAGATGTTCCTCATCTCTCCTGTACCCCCACTTTCTCTCCCTTGTTCAATTTAGGCCTCCTCCTTCGGAATTTGCCTTTTTAATGGCTTAGCCTTATTCTTTCCAACCTGTGACTAGTTCTCCCTCAATTTCTGCAGTAGCCAGATTAGCTACACAGATGCAACAGCTGAAATACATATATATATATTTAGAGTATATTTTTAGGCTACCCAACCCCCAAACATTCTCTGGGCAGCTGGCAGTAAACATTAAACACATCAAATATACAAAATGAGTCTTGAAGCGTTAAGGATAAACTCAGCACTGGAGAGCAAAACCTGTGCTATAAACTCATCCTGCTTAGAAGGGTGTGGCCACAGGATCCCCACATTGTTATAGGCTAAGGAAAATTCCCTTTGGGGTCAGTTCCTCTCACAGCATTGGTTGGCTGCTGAACTTGGATCTGGGAAGGAGGTATTCTCCCTCCTCCTCCCATGCCAAGCAGGAGTTGCCTAAAGGAGGCATACAAGGCACCATCTGGCCACCTTAGGGACTCCACTTCAGATTTGTGAAGGGTTTACTCCATCCTGGCTAATAAAAGCAAGACGGGAAGGGCTGGGCAATGGGCTCTGTGGGGTGGTGAATGCTTCCGTCTGTGAGGGAGCCTTTGCAGACCCACTGAAAGAGGCGGTCATTAAACCGCTTCTTAAAAAAACATATTTAGACTCGGCCAATATGGCCAACTATTGCCCAGTCTCAAATCTTCCATTCTTGGGCAAGGTGATTGAGTGGGTGGTTGCTGAACAACTTCAAGCATGCCTGGAGGATGCAGACCATTTGGATCCTATCTAGTCGGGATTCAGGCCTCATCATGGGACTGAAACTGCCTTGGTCGCACTGGTTGATGATCTCCGGCGGGCTAGGGACAAAGGTGAAAGCTATTTCCTAGTTCTGCTGGATGTCTCAGCGGCCTTTGATACCATCAACCATAACATCCTTCTGGACCGTCTAGCAGAGCTGGGGGCACTGTTACACAGTGGTTCCGCTCCTTCCTCCTGGGCCATGTCCAGAAAGTGGTGGTGGGGGATGAGTGTTCAGACCCCTGGAGTCTCACTTGTGGGGTGCCTCAGGGTTCTGTCCTCTCCCCCATGCTTTTTAACATGTACATGAAGCCGCTGGGAGAGATCATCGGGGTTTGGACTGGGTGTTCATCAGTATGCGGATGATACCCAGCTCTACCTCTCTTTCAAATTGGAATCAGTGGAGGCAGTGAAGGTCCTCTGTGAGTGTCTGGAGGCGGCTGGAGAATGGATGGCGGCTAACGGGTTGAGGTTGAATTCTGACAAGACAGAAGTACTGTTTTGGGGGACAGGGTGTGGGTGGGTGTGGGGGACTCCCTGGTCCTGAAGGAGCAGATGTGCAGTCTGGGAGTAATTTTGGACTCACAGCTGTCCATGGAGGCACAGGTCAATTCTGTGTCCAGGGCAGCGGTCTACCAGCTCCATCTGGTACGCAGGGTGACACTCTACCTGCTCACAGACTGCCTCACCAGTGCATGGTCTAGTTATCTCCCGCTTGGACTACTGCTCTATGTGGGGCTACCCTTGAAGGTGACTCGGAAACTGCAATTAATCCATAATGCAGCAGCTAGACTGGTGACTGGGAGTGGCCACCAAGACCATATAATGCCGGTCTGAGAGATCTGCATTGGCTCCCAGTTCCTTTCCGAGCACAATTCAAAGTGTTGGTGCTGATCTTTAAAGCCCTAAACAGCCTCGGTCCAGTATACCTGAAGGAGCGTCTCCACACCCATCGTCCAACCTGGACACTGAGGTCCAGCACTGAGGGCCTTCTGGTGGTTCCTTCACTGCAAGAAGCGAAGTTATAGGGAACCAGGCAGAGGGGCTTCTCGGTAGTGGTGCCCGCCCTGTGGAATGCCCTCCCATCAGATGTCAAAGAAATAAACAACTATATGACATTTAGAAGACATCTGAAGGCAGCCCTGTTTAGGGAAGTTTTTAACGACTGATGTTTTAATGTATTTTTAACCTTCTGTTGGAAGCTGCCCAGAGTGGCTGGGGAAACCCAGCCAGATAGGCGGGGAAGAAATAAATTATTATTATTATTATTATTATTATTATTATTATTATTAACCTTTTACTAAAGATGTTCCACAATGCAGCGCGTAAGAGGTGGCATATAAATAATAAATTATGATAATTTTTCATTGCACAGAGTTGATAGGTCTGTGCGAGGTGACTCTTCTGGGCTTTATTCCAGAGGCCAGCAGGCAAAAAGATGATTTGCTTTATTCATTGCATCTATTTATATCCCGCCTTCCAAGGCGGCTTCTAAGTTTTCTGGTGCTGCACTCTGGGCCCTTTTCCAGTTTGGTGTTGATGTTTTGATGACCTTGAGGCTCTCCTGTTCTGCTGGCAGCACATGATCTGTGGGGGCAAGGAGGGGGCTGGCACCAGCTCAGAATGTT
Source organism: Zootoca vivipara (assembly GCF_963506605.1). Taxonomy (NCBI): domain Eukaryota; kingdom Metazoa; phylum Chordata; class Lepidosauria; order Squamata; family Lacertidae; genus Zootoca; species Zootoca vivipara. The sequence goes on from NC_083294.1 coordinate 17,851,438, forward strand.
TGTACAGCGTTTGCTGCAGTGAGGCTGGAGATGCAGCAGTAGCAGCAGTAGGAGCAGACTCTGTTGGCGGTGGAGGCGGCCGTTGTTCAGCTCTCCTGGAGCAGTGCCAGGCTCTGTGCTGGGTGGCTGGGGCTGCTCTTTGCCCAGTTTAGAGTGCCTCTTCGTTCCTGGCTCCCTTATTGCTGTTGTTTGGCCTCAGGACCTGTGGATTATGCCCAGCCAAACATTTTGCCTGCCCTCTCCTGGGCAGTGGGGGTGATTTAGCATAAGCCAGGATGCCCCCAGGCCCTCCCTCTCCCTCTAGCCAGGGAGATATGGCTTTAAACAGCTAGGTGGGGTTAGGTGGTATGCTTACTAGGGAAGACTGACATGCCCTGACAGTAAAAGCCTAGGCTGAGAGACTGTGCTCCCTTCACTTTGACTGTATTGGGTTAATCTACAACCCAGTGCCCTCTGATAATTTTAGACTACAACTCCCATCAGCCCTAACCCACCTCGAAGTAGACCTATCCTACATGGATTTTTGCCATTAGTTGTAGTTTTGGGTTTGGGGTGGGGAACCTCCATGTTGTGGCATAGTCTACCTTTGAGTACCAGACCTCGGGTGAAGGCTACACTGGAAGGGCCACTGCTGCTTTTGCCCCAAGGCCAGATAATAGACAGACAGCATCAATTATTTGAAGGATTTTGAGATGTTCTTTCTAATGACAGGAGCTGTTTGATAGTGAAAAAAGTGAAAGTGGAAGGTGGTGGACTGTTTTTTGTTGAAAATTTCTTTAGCAGAGGTTACATGGCCATTCATCAGGGATGCCAAGGGGGGGTGGACTAGATTTGCTTGGGGGGCATTCTAACACCATTCTTGGAAGCACACTTCTTTCAGCAGGATGAAAGACCATTATCAAACTTTGGGGCAAGAGCTGGAAAACCCAGATACCTAAAGTAGCTTGTTGAAGTTGGGCATCATACTTTGGGTGCAAGTTAATGAGGTGGGGGGAGGGGAAGGATTTGCTCTTTCAGTATTAGTACCAATATCTATACCTGAGCCAATAAGGAATGCAAAAGCTTTGGCTCCCTCCCTCAATTAGATTTCCGCCTTTTCCTTTTCTTCCTTCCTTAATTTTGTTTGTTCTTTTTGTGACATAGACTACCTGCCTACCTCTGCTTCCCCCCTTTTGTTTGTAATAATAGCATCAGACTTGAAATATGGATGCATTCTGAAATATTTCCTGTCATGCCATCAATCAGATATATATTTACAGTCATTCATTAAACTAGAGTGTACATTTCATCCCTTCCTCCTTGGAATATTAATGCTGCTTCTGGCTGAAATGGTGTGTGAATATTCAGGTGGGGGCGAGGAATCAATCCCTGCACCAGCAATGATGTCACTCTGAGATACAATCAAACATTCTGTTAAAAAGAACAAACCCAATTGGCATTGCAAAGTCCAATGTATATTGATTGCTATAGGGGAAATCTACAAGGAGGAGGAGAGAGAGAGTTTTTGGCTTCGCTTTTTGTAGTTGAGGGCTGATGCTCTGGTTAACATTCTGGTGTTTTAAAGTAATATGATAACCTTGTAATAAGGCCATATGCTGTGTGTGTGTAGATGGTCTGTGACTCTATCTTCCTGTGACCATGCAGAGCTGAGAGCTGTCCTCAGAGGACTGTCTTTCTACTGAGAAGAGAGCATAGCACAGCAGTCTTTGGCTCCAGTTGGCTTCAATGGCCGAGGCCTACTTCTTAATTGTCTACTTTGCCCCTCCCCACCCAGTAATGGCGCCTTTTCTCCTTCCCCATTTTTTGAATGCTATATTTGCACTCCATGTATGACTCCTGCTGTTGACTGGGAGTCCACCTCAAGTGTTGTTTTCTTCATTTTTTGGCACCCATTGCATCAAATGTTTTGGGATGTGTCAGGGTGCTTGATTACAGATTGGAGGCCAGGTGGCGCTGTGGGTTAAACCACTGAGCCTAGGGCTTGCTGATCAGAAGGTCTGCGGTTCGTATCCCTGTGACGGGGTGAGCTCCCGTTGCTTGGTCCCAGCTCCTGCCAACCTAGCAGTTCGAAAGCACGTAAAAATGCAAGTAGATAAATAGGAACCGCTACAGTGGGAAGGTAAACGGCGTTTCCATGTGCTGCTCTGGTTTGCCAGAAGCGGCTTTGTCATGCTGGCCACATGACCTGGAAGCTATACGCCGGCTCCCTCGGCCAATAATGCGAGATGAGCGCGCAACCCCAGAGTCGGTCACGACTGGACCTAATGGTCAGGGGTCCCTTTACCTTTAAGTACATATAAAGAACTTAAGAATCTGAAGAAGCTCCAGGACAAGGCAGCAAACAATCTTATCATTGGAGGACCAAATAGGAATCCAACTGCATCTGGAGATCTGGCCTGGATCCACCAGGACCCAAATGTTGCTGTGTTTATAATTAAAATGGCCCCCCTGCACATGGAAAGTGCCATACATTTAAGTACCATGTCAATGTGAATCTAGGGCATGCTCTCTCTACATGTAAATACAAAATCTTTTAAAAATATAATTTTTGCAGTATATTATTGTGACTCCACGCTGTTTCTCTAAATGCTGGGTGTTAATGAAATTCCTCATCCTTTAGCAATTTTTGAAGCATCACATTATTTTTTAATGGCATGGCAAGTAGCTTGAAATGCAGAAATGTCTACACTGTGGAAATTGAGGGAAGAGGTGCTTGGAGGCATCCTTTCCTGAGGAAGACCTTTCAGAGGGGCTGATTTGTACAGCTCTTGAAGCAAAACCAGCTCTAGATTCATGCCCCACATTTCATTGTCATTAGAACTGTAGCTCTTCCATCGTTAGCAGCACCAGGCTGAGTTAGTGGGCCACACAGTTCATTGCCTTTCTATTTACATCTCAGTCATTTTGATTCTACATCTTCTTTTTAATTTAATTTAATTAATAAAATAAACCAAAGATAAGGAGCATAAATAAATCCTGTAATGGAAGGCTAAAAGCAGCATAAGATGTACATGATGCTTGAACTTACTGTTCTAAAACATTACAAAAAATGGCTATTTCCCTATGAACCTGTTAGGCTGGTTTGCATGTATCCCCCCCCTTTTTTTTAATAAATTAGCTCAGTCATATGAACCAAGTTTTTTCAGTCCACTCAGACATAGTAGGAGTGGCCCTCCCCATTTTTAGCTATTATGTTCTTAGCAGTAGTTAAAAGGTTAAACACTATTTCTTCATCACTTTCTGAAATAACATATTTTAGATAACCAATCAGAAATATTTTAGGTTCTAAGGGTTTATGATATCCTAACATATCAGATATATTATTAGCCTGAACAGATTTTTGGAGTATTTTTATTTGAGAATAATTCAAAAAATGTGTATATAGTCTGCTTTATTACCAACATTACCACATTACCAACATTTATCTGATCGTAACGTAATTATTTCTGAATTTGTATCAAGCCATGTACCGTATTTTTCTGTGCATAAGACGCCCCATTTTTGGGGACTCCAAATTAAGAAAACACCTCTTAGCACTACCTGTGTATAAAACGGTCCCAATTTTAAACCTGTTTTTTTTTTGTAAAAAAAACAAAAACCTAGTCTTATATAGTGGTACCTCTGGTTATTAACTTAATTAGTTCCGGAGGTCCGTTCTTAACCTGAAACTGTTCTTAACCTGAGGTACCACTTTAGCTAATGGGGCCTCCTGCTGCCGCCACACAATTTCTGTTCTTAACCCGAGGTACTACTTCCAAGTTAGCAGAGTCTGTAACCCAAAGTGTTTGTAACCCGAGGTACCACTGTACACAGAAAAATACAGTAAATTACCGTGTGCATGTCTACTTTTCTCATTTCTGGCCCTATGCCCAAGTGACCACCCCTGGAGGCTGCTGGGATGGGGCAGGGGACTACCCAGAAGCAGAAAAAGGGCAAAACACTTTTTTTTGGGGGGGGGCTTACAATTGCTGCTTCCTCCTCCTCTGATTTGGAAGCAAAAGATGGGTGGTGGTCATGGGATCCACCCCCCTCCTCAAGGTGCAAATCTTGCTATCTTTTTTATGCCAAGTAAGCACTTCTCTTTGACGGAGTGGTGATGGTAGTTATTTATTTATTGCTTTTCTATACCACCTTCTTTTCTACAAGGAAATTCTTCTGCTTTTATTATTATTATTATTTTACTGTATGGTTTTATATTGTTGTAAATCCATATATTTCCATGACACATCAGTATATAAATAATTTAATTAATTAATAAAGATGCTCAATGGTGCCTATACACTCCCCCCCCCCTCCATTTTATCCTCACAATAACCCTGTGAGGTAAGTTAGGCAGAGAGAGTGGATTAAATAACTCACATTATTAATTTCTAGAGGGTCATAAGGTTTTAAGATGATGAAGATAAAGCGACTGTTAAGTTTGGTTTTAAAAGTTGTACCCTGCATGGAAATGTGGCTCTTAATTCATCTGGGATCTGCTTGAGGGAGTTTTCTGCAAACTATAATTTTATACCCCCCCCCAAAGTGTCTCCACCCCCATCGTCCAGCCTGGACACTGAGGTCTAGCACTGAGGGCCTTCTGGCAGTTCCCTCACTGCGAGAAGTGAGGTTACAGGGAACCAGACAGAGGGCCTTCTTGGTAGTGGCGCCTGCCCTGTGGAATGCCCTCCTATCAGATGTCAAGGCAATAAGCAGCTATTTTACTTTTAAAAGACAACTGAAGGCGGCCCTGTTTAGGGAAGTTTTTAATGTTTGATGCTGTATTGTTTTTAATATTCGGTTGGAAGCTGCCCAGAGTGGCTGGGGAAACCCAGCCAGATGGGTGGGGTATAAATAAATAATAATATAATAAATATTACCATTGAAAGCAATACATCTAAGTTGAGGCACATCCATCACACTCAGTGGCTCTACTCTGAGTAGTGCATATTATGGGTGAATATTCTTCTTCATCTTAGGTTAGTAACTCCTTGAGGTCTTTCTAGCCAGGATATCCCCCTCACCCCTCTCTGTTCAGGCAGTTTTGAAACCCATTTCTCTTCTATGACCGGGTCGGGGAGGCTCCCTTTCCCCTCGCGAGCCCCCCCTCACCCCCAGTAACTAACACTGGTGTGTGTGTGTGAGTGAGTGAGTGAGTGTGAGAGAGAGAGCGCTGCTTCCCACCCCCCGTTAGTGTTGTGGGGCTAAGTGGGTAGAGGGCTAGGCTCCCCCCCCGCGCGCGCTTGCCTCCCACCCTCCTCCTCCACGATCACTTCCTGCTTCCAGCCGGGAGGAGCTGCCGCCGGGGAAGAAGGGAGGAGGAGGGGGAGGAGGGCCCCGCCGCCGGCCCCACAGGTAAGCCGTCCGACTCCAGTCTTACCTTTCCCCAGGAGGGAGGGGGAAAGGGGGTCTCTCCCCCCCTCAACCCCGCTTGCTCTCGCGCACCGAGTGGGGAGAGGGCGTCAGCTGCCAACCTCCCCTGCACTGCCCTGCGTTCCCTTCTCCCTCTTATGTCACCCGAGTCTTCCCCACCCCCTAGAACAGAACAGGATAGTAGAAATACTGTCTTTTGGAGTCTCCTCAGCGACACTGCTGATTTCCTCTTCGCATTCCCCCATATGAAGGGAAATCTGGAAGGGGGGGGGGACCCAAACTCGAGCACGGGTTGTCCTTTTCGCAAAGTGGTCCAGGACGACTGTATCTGCTGGGAGCCAGGCTGCTGCTCGCGTGGGAAACCTTGGAGGTTGGGGGCTTTCCTGCCCCTTTACAGAGAGGGCGTAGCCTGGGGTGCGGGGTGGGGACACCTGGTTGCTGGTTGTCCAGGTGCTGCTTCTCCCGCCCCCTCTCCCCTGGCCGCGGGGGCTGCTGGGAGTTGGAGCGCAGCGGCACCTGCTTCCCCCTTCCCCGACAGTCGCCTCCTATCTCGCCCCTGCTTTTGCGCCCCTTCACACCTGCTCTTTGAAGAGAGGCACCGCAAATTCCATTCTCTTTTTGTAGGGGGATTGGGGGGGCAATTTAGGACTCCTTTCCCTGACGCCTCTGCACCTGCCTGCTCTGCCAGCTGAGCACCTCCTTGCCAGTTCAGTGTCAAGATTTGGGACGGGGAGCGGCACCCCCTGTCTCAGGGCCCCTGAAAAGACAGGCGGCCCCAGACAGCCCACAGCTGGTAAGTGTTCCTCTTGAAGACCATCCCTCAATCCTTCTCTGCTGGAAGAAGGGGGACGCAGGCAGAAGGAGCAGCCCTCCATACCTGTTGCATCCCTTTCTGGGGTGAGAGAAATGGTCCTCATTGGTTCAAGAGTATTCTTCTGCTTCTCTTCACCTGCCCCCCCCCCCGTAAGAATTCTTTGGAGGGTTATGTCTGGTAGATTCTGCTTTGAATACAATTAGCTCAGTGTGTTAATCAAATTAACAGAGCAGCTGGGTAATGGATGCAAGAGATGGTCAGCGAGCAAAATGACTTATTGGCTGTCACTTTGCAGGGCAGGATGGTGTAAGTTTCCAAAGGCTAGAAAGAGCCAGAGGAACTTGTGTATTTGCTTTTGGGGAAGAAGAAGGCTCTCTCTCTCTCTCTCTCTCTCTCTCTCTCTCTCTCTCTCTCTCTCTCTCTCTCTCTCTCTTTCACACACACACTTCCCCCTCCTCCACTGAGGTGAGCTGCTTGGATATTTCTTACCTCAGCATTTTGATGGACCTTGCACTTTAAATGCTTTTAGAGAAGGAGGAGGATTTTGACAGGTGTTGCCAGGACACACCTGGCAAATGCACCCTCAAGGGCACAGGAGCCTTTGGGACTTTGCTTCTGCAAGACATTTGAGGACTTTGCGGAGGGGTCTGTCTTGGTTCCAAAGATGTGCAGATAGAAGGATTCTCAGTGTAAGAAACTAGTGTGTTGTTGGAGGTGGACTAGAGAGATGGGGCAACTGGTAGACAGACACTGGTGCTTTTCAAGAAAAGTAACCTTGGTGTTCTGGAAGAATTTGCCTATGTTGCACAGTTTTAAAAGATTGGTTTCTTTATTGAAAATAATTTGACAATTAGAGTAGAAATATGTTGTTTTTTTCATTTCTTAGTCTTTCTCTCCAATTCTCTTTACACCCTTGGATGGAAGTGGCTTCCACAAAATTTGCCTGTGGGGGGCCAGACTGGCCAGCAGGTGTGATTCTGTTCCCCTATGGTCAGTGTAGATGCCTCATGGGAAAATGACTTCTCAGAATTTCTTGCGACTGTTTTGTTTTAATGAGTATCTGATTTTAGTTTTGGAGCAGTGGTGCATCGTCTGAGAAGATGGCGAGGCACATAAGTAGAAGTTTGTTTAGGAAGGGCAGGAGGAGAGCTGTTAGAATTTGATAGTGTTGTGTATTGTCCCAGTTCAAGAACATAATTCCTGACCACAGCAGATGTATGTGTGTGTGTGTTCTGGGATTCCAAACCAGATAAGTGCCTTTCCCAGTGCTGGTGTGTTCCTGAACATGCTGTGGTTAAAAATGCATTTGGTGCCCCAGGACTCCTCCAAATGGTTCAGCTTCTGTGAAGAGGAGGGGGGGCACTGAACTCCAGTACGTGAGTGTCTGTGCTGCGGCAGCAAAGTACAGAAGCACTTAAAAATGACGTGGATCCATTACATGCTGCTCCGTTAATTGGGAGACTGACTTGTGTGTTTCCTCTTCTTTGGGAGGCATTTTGCAGGGCTGTGCGGATTGATGCCCTGGCTGCATGCCCAGGGTTGGTCTTGTGACATGAGGAATTGATGAGCTGGTACACGCTCTTACCTTTTGCTAACTGAAATATTAAAGAGCAGTTGAAGTTGAATTTGGTAAACAGAGTGGAATTTATGGCTGTTCTCTTCCTGTCAAAGCTGCTCCTATGAATTAGTATTCTGCTGCCTGAGCGAAATATTTTCCTGTCATGCAGTTTCTGGGCCCTGACTCTTGTGATTTCCGCAGCATTCACAGTTTGTGTTTATAGGGTGATTTTACCAATTTCCAAAAGTCCTTAACAAACATACCTGGCCTCAACCTGTACAGAGGAGACACTCCTGAGCCCTGAATTGTTGGTTTCAGGAACAACGTGGAGTTTTCTGGCACAAGTTTATAGTTTTTATGGACTTAGGTCTCCATTAGGGTCATGAAGTGTTACGCAAAGCTTCAAATAAAGGTACACTTCAAATTTCACTTTAAAGGCTTTTAAAGCAGAAATTGTGCCAAATTGTAGTAATGTTTGTAAAGTGTAGAGTGAGGAGAGTTTTCCTAAGCATGACAACTCTCACTTTTATTACTTTCAACATAGTCATATAGAAATATTTGCTCCTAGCTCTGAAGGAAAGAGAAGGTAGTTATTTCTTCACTGGGGGCTGTTTGGATGTGATGTTTTCCTGGGCTTTTGGCTTTAGATTTGTGTCCAAGCTTGCCATCCAAATATGCTTCTTCATTCTGTGGGCTTTGCTTCTAAAGGGTTAGGCTCCAGCTGTTGTGTAGTCTCTGGGGAAAATGAAGTTGTACTGCTGGAAAAGCATTTAATGGTTTTTGTATTTGTTTAGAAACCAATAAAATTGTTTTTTCTTTTAAAAAAAAGGTTGGCGGGGTAGCTTTGGGGTATTGCTCACAGTTTCAGATGTAATGAAAATGATACTTGTGCAACAGGGCAAGGGTGGTGCTGGTGGTGCTACTGGAAGAGATCCCACCCTGGTGCATTTGTTCACTCATTTGTTCCTTAACCCACAGTCATCAGAATCCAGATGAAGTTAAAGAGCAAAGACCTGCACCATTTTTAGCAGGTGCTCAGCCTCCACAATGGTTGGGTGTAGCTTCAGAACCCCTGCTGTGTGCCCTGACTCTCCTACCCTAACCTTAAATAGCAGTCCTCTCCAGGTTGATTTTGGAGGCCTTAATGGGGCCCAGTAGCAGACGTGATCCTTAATTCGTTCTGGAGGTCTGCTCTTAACCTGAAACTGTTCTTAACCTGAGGTACCACTTTAGCTAATGGAGCCTCCTGCTGCTGCCGCGCCGCCACTGCACGATTTGTCTTCTCATCCTGAAGCAAAGTTCTTACCCAATGTACTACTTCCGGGTTACCAGAGTCTGTAACCTGAAGCGTTTGTAACCCGAGGTACCACTGTATGATTCACCCGACTTATCTAGTGGTAGAAATGTGGAGGTGCTAGAAGGAGCATCATTCACGTTCTGGTGCTACACTCAGTCAAGATCTAGTGGCTCAGGTCTGCTCCTGTTGTGACTGCAGTCATCAAGGGCAGCCCTAAGCAGCACTTGGTGCTGACAGACACCACCAAATATGGGGAGTAAAAGGAGGCAGCGATGGGAGGCAGTGAAGGAAATGAAGAGCTGTGCTCTTCCCTCCAACCAGTGGCTTGTACCTCTTGTTATTACTTCCTCCCTTGCCTTGTTTAAGTTCTATGCAACAGCAGATGGCTGCAGAGAGAATTGTACATTTTTGCTAATTCCTCTCTTAAACTCTGAGGCCAGCTAAGAGCGTCTTGTGCAAATTGCTGGCTTAACATTTTCCTTGTTGTGAGTTGACTCTTCTTTCTGTGGGGTTCGATCTTGACAGCCCGGTTTATCTCCTGTTTTAGTGGGGCTTGGCTAACAGGACTTGAATGTAGCAATTTCAAATGTGAAAATTAAAACATGATTAGTAATCAGGAGAGTGATTGTTCAGCCAGCTAACAAGAGAGCACAAACCTCCCAGGGTCCTTTCCTTCCCCATCTGACCTGCCATTACATCCCAGTGACAAGGCTTTTGATAATCTCTGTGCCAATTTTTTTGTAGCAAATCCAAGGCCAGCCCAGGTTTTTCTTTCCAGTGAGATCATTTGCAAAATATGTTTCTCCCTTGCTGCAGGCATATTTCACTGTGTCACTTGCCAGTGCTCATTTGCTGGGTACTGTGATTCATTAGCCAAGGCTATCTTCTTCTTCTTCTTCTTCTTCTTCTTCTTCTTCTTCTTCTTCTTCTTCTTCTTCTTCTTCTTCTTCTTCTTCTTCTTCTTCTTCTTCTTCTTCTTCTTCTTCTTCTTCTTGTTTAATTTTTCAAAGGGAAGTCACAAAAATACATATCTTGGGAAGATTCTTCATAGTGATTACTGTACTGTATTTATGCAAATCTAATGCACAATGTACTTCCATTTTCAAAACCTTAAAACCAAAAAAGTATTTGTGGTGAATGTAAATGCGCCATCAAACCTAATGTGGACCCTAATTTTCAAGATATAGTTTGGCCAAAAAAAGTGTGCACTACATTTGAGTAAATACGGTAAATCATGTGTAATGTTTTGTTCCATGACCCAGCTTGCTTGTCAGGGAGGAAACTGCCTCCACTCTTGGAACTGTTGTTCCCTGATGTTTGTTTGGACCTGTGATTTGGCCCAAAGTTGGGACCAGGCCTTCCTTGCCAAGGCCACAAACAAGTGACCTTTCACCTCTTGAACATGGCTCACTACCTGCAAAGTGGGATGGAAGTAAGAGCTGCCCATATAAAACATGATCCTGAGGCTTAGTACAGCTGTGATCCAAGTTGCTACAGGGCTAGGAGCAGCTGCCTTTGGCATTCAGGGGGAGCCTGAAAGGTCCATCTCCAAACAGTGAAGCAATTACTCTTGTGTTTCTTATCTCCCTGGTCTCAACCCATAAGTCCTGGAAGCTCACAGATCCTTATCAAGCCCCCCCCCCACTTTTTCAATGCACACATTTGCTTCAGCCATTTAAGTCTGCCATGGAAGAGAAATTTCTGAAGGAGGGAGAAATCTGAGCAGTGCCTTTTCTAGGTCAGCCTGCCTTTATTTATTCATGCATATTTTCTGCTTCATCCAAAGGGTTTGAAGCTTTTCAATATAATGCATAAATAATACTCTTCCAGTATTATTAGTCTTGCTATTATTTATTTATTTATTTATTTAATAATAATAATACCGGTAATAATTAATTTACTCTGCTCTTGGGTCACAGAATGAAATCTTCTAAAAATTTCATCCTGTCCCACCTGTCAAGAGCCCCATGAATTGAGAAGAGAGGCAGGCTCCTCCTCCTCCTCTTCATCTTCCTCCTCCTCCTCTGCCTCCTGAAGAGAGTCATCGAGGAGGGCAGAGCAGTGTTCAAAATTCACCAGGTGCCAGGTGACCAAGTGAAGATGCCCAGGCTCCAGGTGGCTTACATCCCCACCATCTGGAGGTGCATGGCTGGGGATCCTTCAATCTTGCCTGTTTTCACACATTAACAACTAATCCTGTAGAATTCTATCAGTGATATTTTATCTGCACAATCAGAATGTATTTCAGGAACAAAAGTCGTATTGAAAATACAAGTTTCAAGCCGTCTGGCCCCAACATGGCAACTAGACATTCTGTTTTGGTGTCTGTAACCCTGGTTTAAGGGACCCAGGTGGCTCTGTGGGTTAAACCACTGAGCCTAGGGCTTGCTGATCAGAAGGTCAGCGGTTCGAATCCCTGTGGTGGGGTGAGCTCCTGTTGCTTGGTCCCAGCTCCTGCCAACCTAGCAGTTCGAAAGCACATCAAAATGCAAGTAGATAAATAGGAACTGCTATAGCGGGAAGGTAAACGGCGTTTCCATGTGCTGCTCTGGTTTGCCAGAAACGGCTTTGTCATGCTGGCCACATGATCTGGAAACTATACGCCGGCTCCCTCGGCCAGTAATGCGAGATGAGCGCGCAACCCCAGAGTCGGTCACGACTGGACCTAATGGTCAGGGGTCCTTTACCTTTAACCCTGGTTTAAGGAGTTGTTTGGCGCCTAGTTTATATATCTGAGTTTCTAACACTGGGGCAGAGGCCAGATCTCCAGGGATTTCAGGGACAGTTTGCTCCAAGGAAAGTCTAAATGGACTTTTTCAGGGCAAGGGATGGGAGCTGCAACCTGCAGAATGGAAGCTTTGCAGTGGCTGCATTTAGCACTCTGCACATACTCACAGGCATAGTCTATTTGCTCTGGGCACAGAGATACTGGGATCCCCTCTTTATGCTTTCTTAAGAAAGAAGGCTGGATTACTTCTTGCTTGGTGCCTGTGAAAAGGACTGAAAAAGAACACAAACCCTTTTGTGTTGGCGGGGATAGGAGAGAGTGGTGTGGTTTCTGGGACTCACAGTAGCCAGTGAAATCACTCAAGGCTCTTTGGGCCTGGTTTTGTGTTCTCAAAACCTGCCGCACCAAAATAACATGAAACTCTTCCAGGGATCATAGCGGGGAATCTGCTTTGTGAGCTTTGCAAAGATTCAGCCACTGTTTTGCTTCACGGTCTGCCTGGTTGACACCCAGGATCATGACATGCTTTAACGGTAGCCCTGTACCTGGTTACGAAAGAAAGAAAGAAAGAAAGAAAAGCAAGGGGGGAAAAGCTGGGGATTGGAGGATATTTTTATCCTCCTGCCCACCTGTTCACCAGCAGTGCCCCCAATATGATGCCTTCCCAAATATCCCTAGGCGGACAGAGGAGTCATCTGCCTGGCAGCTGCTTCAACCCCTTGTTATCAGTGAATTCCTCTGCCTACCTGCCATGTTTGCATGTCTACAAAGAGTGCAGGGTTTCTCCCCATATTTTCCTTCCCAGCAAGCTTGTAGGGGTAGGCCAGCCTGAGAGGCAATGACTGGCCTTGAAATCACCCAGTGAGCTCCATAGTTGAATGGGAATTGATCCTGGGCCCTACCCCACCCCCACTTGGACATAGTCCTCCACTTACAGCATACTTGATCTTCTGAAGTGTTGCCTTTTACAGAATCTTCATATCTGGAAGCACTTTGATGCCCGGTTTTAATGCATCTCTGCAAGAGGGCAGAGTTAAGGTTGCAACCCTAAATTTGAATTTCCTGATGCTTGCAGAAATGTTTTCTGTTTTTATTGCACCATAGATTACTAGGCTTGTTTCAGTTCTCATTATGGACTTAAATTCTGTTAAATGTTGGAGGAGTTCTTTTGTTCTCAGCAGTTTTCCTGTTGTTGTTTTTTTTTGAAGGCTGTAAAATCATTAGTGTGAAGGAAGATTAAAAAGATGCATAACAATTAAAATGTTAATGCTGCCTGCATTTCTGTCTTCTGAAGCTGCTCAAGCATCTTGGACAATCTTCTCTTACTCCCCTTCTCATCTTAACTGCACAATTTTTATTCTGCACCAACTCCCTGCTGAGCCAGTTATCCTGAAATGGGAACACAGACACACACATTTGGGGAGTGGGGGACTTCAAGGCAACAAGCCCTGAGTCCTGTTGGTCCTCAAGGGACACCTGCCTGCCACCTCCCACTCAGTCCTGCTCTTACAGGTGGCAGTACTGGCTCTCAGGCCTGCTCCTTTCCTCTCTGCCTTACACTTTGCCCCAATCTCATTAGCAGCTCTCCCTTCTGCAGGGCCAGTGGGAAGACACACCAAGTGCCTCTGTCTAAGCAACAGGTCCAACAACTCCCAGAGTGAGCAATTGGGAGCTGCAAGGGGGAGGCATAAGCTGCCAGCAAGAAAGAAGATTCCCCCCTCCACACACTGCTGGTTTGTCTTTGGAAGTTGCATTTTTGCCTGAAATGTATTGCCTTCCAGAGCTGATTGACATCTTGGACTCTTGGGATTGCCTTTGAATAACTTGCTTGGATGTTTGAGTTCCTTTATTTTTATGAACAGCATTTAAATTGTTATCCCACTTACCCCCAAAATTTGTGTCTCCAACTGCCAGCCACGTGCAGGGAGACATTCCCAAAACTGTTTTATGGATGTAGAATGACAACATCTGAAACAGCAATCCAAGAATGCCAGTGAATTTGGCCACAGCCTTTGCTTCTCCTGATTTTATAAATCCCCTCTTTCTCAAATAGTGAAGGAAACAAACTGATCCATCTGTTCTTTGCATTGGTGAAGATCCCATGACAACTGTGCAGCCATTTAGTGGTTATTGCTCAAACATCTCTTGAAGCAGATATTACTATCTCACAAAGTCCCATACATAATTTGGGGAAGGGGCCACTACCGTAGACACAGGGGACTCCAAAATCTGTGGTGGAATCAGCAAGCCTCGTTTGTCTGACATGCCAGCAGATGATGCAACAAGACTTTTTGCTGTTTTCTCCAACAGAATGGCACAATGACCCTGCAGGAAATTGTCTTTTCTGAGTTTGGCATTCCATGTGAGCTGGAATAATGCACATACACCCTACAACAAGCCCCCCAAAACAACAACAACAACACCACGGCCCAAGAGTCTGTTCAGCAGCCTCAGCTTTAGCAGCAGGAGTCAGTTGGGACCCCACCCTCCCAGGCCAGGTGGAAAATGCATCATGAAGAGATGTGCAACATAGCAAAAGCTTTTAGGAAACAGTTGAAAAGTTGCATATATAAAAACAGTCTAAACCTTTTTTTTTGCTTCTGTGTGTATATATTGTGCATATATATTGTGCATTTAAAACAGTGGCACATGCATCAAGTCAGCATGACAGCTTCCCCAGTGTAGGAGGCCCAAGGCCGATGCTGACGCTTCTTTTGCTTCAAGCTTTGTTTTCCCAGATCCTACAATAGCACAGCTCAGAGAAATGCCAAGGCTGGCTGAGGGCCATTTCAGACAAAACGGGGGCAGTGGACTATGTGTGTCAGATGTAGGGGGCTCAAGGGGCCTCCTGGGAATGGTGTCCAAAATAGGTCTCTGTTTTGTGAGAGAAAGATGGAAACTGTCATAAATGGCAGACTTGTCTCCCCATGACTTCCTCTGATATTTCTGAACTTGAATGAAAGCCTGGGCCATCACCAACACGATCCTTTTTCCTCCCACAATACTTGTTCTTATTAATGCACTAATTAGTGCTCCCCCTTCTCCCTCTCCTTTCCCCCATGTGCCCATAGAATGGAATCTGCTAAACAAATGGCTCTGAAGATATCCTATTCCTTATAAGATGTTTGTGTGGCATCGTGAATTAGAGTAGCGAGAGGTTTTAATTCAAACACAGTCACAAGAAGGGATATTTTTCTCGCTCAGTTTTCTCCTTACATAAATGTTTTCTTTTATAGTGCAAATTACTGTGGAGAATGTTTTGACTAAACTTTCCAGACTTTTCCTGGCACTCTGGAGAAATGACAACTGATTGTTCAGGCTTTGTCAGGGTTCTTGACAAGCCCTTTGCTTCTCCCTCCTGCTCCCAGGGCTGTGGTCACTTGTCTCTCTGACCCCCCTGCCCTGCTCCCTCCAGGTAATACTCTACTTGGACTGTGGGGCTTCCTGAAGGGGCTGCAATCTGCCTCCCCCTCAGTGGCCCAGGTCATTCTTGCCTCTTTCCAGATAGATGGCCTTACTGGTCCCTTCCAACTTTCGGTCTGTGATTCAATGGGGGAGGCAGCCCTGCAGAATTGGCAGAGTTAGTTTACTGCCCTTGCAATAAATGCATCTTTGATCCCTAAACTAGGGAAGAGTTAATCCTTTTCACATCTACAGTGATACAATTTAAATATTTTTTTCTTCCTCTCTCAGCATGAGAGTAACAGCCAAGAATCTCAATTGGTTATGTAAATTCAAAGCAGAGGCATGATTATTCCAACTTCGTTTAATTTGTGAGTGAATATAATAAAAGGTGTTCTGAAAATGAATTATAATGACGCTTGGCTCAGGCTATTCTTGCATAAAATAAGTGTCCGACTTCTGCCTAGCTGCAGGATGGATCTGTGGGGTACCCCCCCTCGTTTGCTCTTGCTGTCTCCCCTTCAAAATAAATAAATCAAATTGTGAATTAATAGATTGGCATGCAAAAGCCCTAGGTTCAACAGCCAATATATCTAGGTGGGAATGTTCTCTGCCTGAAAACCTGGAAAGTTGTTCCTGCCAGTCATTGTTAACACTACTGAGCTAGATGGACCAATGAATCTGACTCGGAAGAAGGCAGCTTCCAATGCTCCTAAATGAAGAAGAGCCCTGCAGCTGGATCAAACCAAAGACCATCTAGCCCAGAGTCTGATGTCTTGCTGTGGAACAGATTGTTCTAAAGGGCGTGAGGCTCTGGGTCCTGCCACTGCTGGTGCTAAGTACCAAAGTTACCTCCTTACCTCCTCCTCTTCATCTTGGTGCTTTGGTCACAGTTTCCACCTCTGTTTGCTTTGGGGTCAGGGGGTTCCACTGGGATGGATGCTGCAGAGAGTTACTTCAGGTTGTAGTGTGGACATGCCACCTGAAGATTGCTACCCCCACCCCCTGCTGCACCCGCTATTCTTTGGAGCAAATAAATCTACACAAATCCTAACTGCTATAAAAACACACCCCAATTGTACTCCAGGCTATTCAATATATAGCAGAGCTTAAAAGCACTTATTGCCTTTCTCCCTCTTGCCGGAAAAAGATGAAACAAACCCATTTGTAGAAAAGCCTCAAATGCAGAAACCAACTATTCTAATTTCCAGTCCATTCCCTTTATTCTTCCCCCTTTCTAAAATGTAAAAGGAGCAGGGCACAATGCACAGAAGAAATGATTTCCATAAGCAGACCATTTCGGCAGCTAATTTTACCACCACTTACATCTGACTTTATGACTAATATCTCATGCTAACTATATTAATCCTATCAGGTTTTTGGAGCAAGAAAAAATGAGACTGTATATTTTATGGATGCAGTAACTTCTGAGCCATTAGACATCTATGCTGACATGAAAGTAATTAAATATTACAGGGCACCAGTTTCCCCCATGAAAACCCTGGATGTTTGAATGTAGCTTTGCAGGTGGGGGATGTGCAGATGACCCCTTGAATATTACTGGTTATAGGTGAGCAGTCTTTCATTTTTCCTTAGTTGTGAAAGAGGCAAGTGTGTCCCGCCTTAGTTGCATGATAGCACAGGCCCTTTGGTCCATTGTAGTGGGAGGGGTGGATTGGTGCTGTTTTAGTTTTAATTTAATATTATCTTGTTTTTTGGTGTAGCAGCCATTTATGTAATGCAGCTGATGGCAAAATGTTTTGTTAAGGGTTTCTCAGTTAAGTCTGTTTCTGCAGAGAATATAATGGTTCTCGGAGACCCAATTAAGAAGCTAGAACATTAATAGGGGCCATAAATCATCAAGTTAGAGCCAGCAAGAGTGGTTCAACTTGCCCTTTTGGACAGTTTGCTGTTCTGCTGCTTAGTCATTCTGAGGGGCATGCAGGGAGGTTTGGGGATTAATAGGGGCAGGGAACTCAACTGCTGCCCAAGGATGCCACTTGGCGCAAGGGACTCTGGTTCTTAGGCATCTCCTGGCTCTCTTTGGATGGTGTTCTTTGTGGGGAATCACCCATGCCAAGAGGGACATGATGCTGAGCAGTGCCATGCTTGCTATTTAACTAATGTGGCGAGTGAGCTTGAAAGCTGTTTCGACAACTGTTTGTTTTTTAAGAAGTGAGCAAACACTGAGAGAAGAACTTTGTGGTTAAAAATAAAATAAAAAGAGGAGGAGGAGAAAACAGCAAGGGAGAGCACAGTCTTATTTGAGCTTGACTGCAAAATTCCCTGTATTTCCCAATTTTGAAGGTTGTAACTTCAGCTGTGCAGAATGTGCATTTTTCAGAGCGCTCTCACTGACAAGACCTGGCTGAAATTCTCTCTTGTGATTCTCATTCTTTCAGCTGGGAAGGGCTCTGTGGGGTCAGTGCATTTACTCCATTGATGCAACCCTGGACTTGTGTAAAGCACTGTTTTGCTATTTTCCCTGATGAGCTAGATGCCTCCTCCCCATTGCCCAGCAATCCATCCTAATCTGGTAGCTGCAAATGGAAAGGCAGGAGGAAATCCCAATTCATGAACAGGACCTGAGCTCCACAGAAGCAACTCTCCATACTTGTGATTTCCAGCAACTGGACCATCATGGCAGGATGCCTCTGAATACCAATTGCCGGGAGCGGGGCTAGTGGTTACTGGTATGCTGATCCTCAGGCATGTCCAAAGTCCATTTCGGGGGCCTAATCCGGCCCGCTGGTTGGTTTAATCTGGCCCCTGTGGCAGTTTATTCCCTGGGGTAACAATCCTTAAAAAAACCTTAACAATCTCAATCCTAAAAGAAGCTCAACAACTCCAACCCTTAAAAAATCTCAACAACTTCAGTCCTAAAAAAAAACCAAAAACCCCAAAAGGTCAAAAACTTCAATCCTAAGAAAGGTCAACAACAACTTTGGTCAGCCCTTTGGTAGGCCCCCACGACCCTTCATCAAATCTGGCCCTCTTTGAAAAAAGTTTGGACACCACTGCTCCAAGAGCTTGCCTAATGCTCTTTGTCCAGGAAACTGAGCTAAGGAAGGGGATGTTTGCTGATGAATGTGCCTGGGCCCTTTTGCCCTTGCTTTGACACTTGCACAAGTGGGGAGCATTTTACTGGTTCCTGGAGTGCTGCAGAGGACTAATGGGCCCACTCAGTTTTGTTCTGTCCTCTTCTCTGGGTCTTCATCCCCAGCTGCTCCACACATAGGAGTTTCCCCCCCCATAGGCACTGGTGGGGGGCAGTAGTTGAGAAAGGGGAGAATGGCTGAGGAAGCTGTTTCCTATCCCTCAGCAGATGGACAAAACAGCTGCAGAATTGGTCTCTGAGTCAGGTCCAGGTTCAGGTCACCTGGTGGTTTATGCAGCCGCTCCTCTTCTGCCTGAGAAGGAAGGCAAAGTATAGGAAAAGGACTTGGCTTCATAGGCTGAGCATTTGAATATTTTCACAGGCAAGCAGAGAAAAGCATATTGATCCAGGGAAGCTTCCCAAAATGCTGGGCTTATTTGCAAACCTTGGAAACGCTTCCAGCTTCTGCATATTTATTTTCTTTCTTTCTTTCTTTCTTTTTTAAAGGAAGCATACATGAAATACAGTATAATGTCAGGACGATAGTTGATCGTAAGTCGTAGGTGGAGTCGTAGGTGCTGCAAAATGAATGAGTGCCCAGATCCGAGGATGGTGGTATTTTGCACCAGGGAGGCTAGGAAAATATCTGCACTGTAGACACCTTTGTGTGTAGCAAGCTTTTAGGAGGTTTTTGCCCTATGTCTGCTTGTGGACCTGGAGTGAAGCCACAAGTTAGTTTGCTTGCTGGGCTGCAGCTCCGTTGCTTTGCTTATAGTTTACAGAAGAGCCGAGGCTGCCTCCGTTTCCTCTCCATTCTTCCACTCCACATATGGGACCCCCTATAAGGCAAGGTGGACAGGGTCACACAGAGGGCTGCTCCCCAAGGCTTCTTGTTCCAGAAAACCTCTGAATTTGTTGACATACTTGAGGAGTGAATCAACCCCTAATGAGTTCTTTGTCGTGGGGTGATCATCTAAGGGGGGTGGGGGTGGGGTCTTGCACTTCTTCCTCCTGCAAGATTTCAAAGGGTTCAGGAAGGCAGTGTGGATGTGGAATCCTTGGGCTGTGTGGACACAAGAAGGTTGTACGTTGAGGTGTCTGGTGTGCAGCAGGAGCAGCAGCACCTCGTGGTTGTGGGAGTAGAGAAGAGCTCCCCCTACTTTTTAGAAAGGTCTCTTTGTGTCTGGGTTGATAACTGCCAATCAAGTTTCCATCATTATGGGAGGTATACCCTTAGCCACCCGCTTCTGGGGAAGGGCAGCAGGTGCAGTCCTCGGTGCCATAGTCCCAGGTCTTGAGTTTGGACTGTCCCTTTCCCACCTTGCCTTGTCCAAAGCAACCTCCTCCAGAGTTCCCTCCTTGGGGAACTTCAGGTTTTGCTCTGATAAGAGGTTGGATGGCCAGCTGTCAGGGATGCTTTCTTTATGATACTTTTGTTGCTGGGGGTTGAACCAGATGACCCTTGGGGGCTCTTCCAGTTCTATGATTCTATGAAGAAATGTGGCACTGGGGTGGAGGTGCAAGGGTGGAAGCAGCTTAAGGTGTAAAGCACTATGTGTTCTGCGAACGCAGGGCTGGGGACTTGTCTGTATGCCATGGTGTGGGGCAGAGCTGGCCCTCACCAGCTGGGAGTTCTAAGTGCCCCTTCCATTGGAAGGAAAATGGAACATGGGCATTACAGCTTCTTTTGTGGTGGGTGGAGGGTGGTCCTGTGTGTGTGTGTGTGTGTGTGTGTGTGTGTGTTGCCCCTCTCCCTCTCTCTCCCCACCCTCTGCTGCATCCTCTTGCTTTCTTCCACCTGCTTGCCTCCCTGGTTCAGCCTCTTCCTAGTTGCTCCTTCCAGCCTTTGGCTTACAGGCTCTCCCAGCCTGGGTGGCTGCTGCCTTGTCTCGCCTGCCCTCCTTCCTTGTACTTCTGTCATGAATCAGAGCAACATTTAACAAAACAAGATCCTCTCACTGTTGCAAAAGAGCTTTGGGGAAATCTGGCTTTTGTGGTTCAGGGTCTTACTCCGATGCACCAGGAAGGCAGGCAACGTTTAGCTTTTATTTGGCCCAGAGGATTCTTACAACATTATCCACATTTCCTTTAATTTGTGGGATTTCTAGTAAATGGGTTTAAAATTAGGTCTGGGCACAAAGCCAAAGAACATCTGAATGGTGCAAAACTGCAAGGCAACAAATGGCGAATTCTGAACAGTTTGCTTTCATTTCTCTCTGGGTGCTGGCAGGATTAACGGAAGAAAGTGTGTGTGTATGGGGGGGTGTTATATTTTTCTCTAAGCTACCATAGCTGCGGAGAGGCATTGCCCATCATCCTACCCCACCTGTTCCTTCTTTGGATGTGTGAATGGGCTTAATCAATGCACATCAGTTAAAGGAGCACGTGAGTTAAAGGGGCACATTAAAAGGCATTAATCAGGCTGGTCCCCTACACCTCTGCCTGGCTACTGGGCTCCTTAGGTTGTGGCCCTGCTGAGGGTGCCATGTGTGAGGAGTATGTTTAGTTTGCACTAGAAACTGGGCTTTTAGTGTTGTGGCTCCAGCCTTCTGGAATCATGCAAGTGTCTTGATATTTAGTCACTTTTGCTTAAGGAAGTATTCCTTGAAATAGGACCCAGTCATTTGATGGAATAGTTATGGTATAATTGTATAAGTCAATCTATTGCCTTTATTTTGCTGAGTTTGTAATCTTTTATATTTTGTCTTAATTGCACACAGCTTCATTAACATTTTTGTTGTGAAGATGTTTTATAAACCTACAGTCGCTCCATTTCCCCAAGGGAAATAAGAGGGAAAAGAGGAAGATGGAGTTCACTTGCTGGGGGTGGGGAATTTCCTAAGGAAGAAGTGGCTGCCATGTGGGGGCCGGTGATGGACAGAGGTGGTGGTCTCCTGCAAAATGTCCCCCTTTTCAAACCAGAACTCTGTGAACAGGCAAAAATGTGAGCAGCTGCTGTTCCACGCTGCACTGGGAGGTCTCCTCCAGCCAGCCCTATAATACTTAACCATCCTTACATGTGAAAGGGAACTAATTACTCCCAGGGAGAGTCTTAACCAGCTTAGCCAGAAGGCTAATGATTCTTGGGGCAGGGGGATAGATATTGCAATGAGCATCCAAGTCTTAAGGAGACTTCTGAAAGAGGTTGCAAGAGGAGGAGGAGGCTGAGTC
This sequence comes from Zootoca vivipara, assembly GCF_963506605.1. Classification (NCBI taxonomy): domain Eukaryota; kingdom Metazoa; phylum Chordata; class Lepidosauria; order Squamata; family Lacertidae; genus Zootoca; species Zootoca vivipara. The sequence continues at coordinate 17,872,857 of NC_083294.1, forward strand.
AAGCCTTTGGTCACTCCCATCAGCCCTGTGAGAGTTGGGAGTTCCCACACTGTAGTGGCAGCTCTCTAAGACTTGAAGTAGAAACAAGGGCCTTCCCAGCCCCACCTAGAGGTGGTATTTGGGGCTGAACCTGGGAACTTCTGCCCCCTCCCTTCCCTCATCCAGCCTGCTGAGTCCTTCTCAACCACCAGCTGTGTCTTCCTTGGCCTCCCCAGGGGTGGCTGTCATCTGTGACTTGTTCTCTCCCTTGGCCTTCAGCAAAGAGTGGGAAAGTAGCAATGCTTAGAACCCCCTGGAAAAAAACACAGGCAGAGAGAAAGTCAAAATATCTCAATTTTAAAAGTAAAATAACAAATTGGAAGGCCAGGGGAGGTGGGTGGGTGCTGTGGGGCTGCCCACAGGTACCACATTGAGTGTGTGGGTGGGGACCCAGCTTTAAATAACACACATTTGGTTTTTCCTGCTGCCTTCTGTGTAGTTTATTATTTTAATGTGATTTTATCTGAAATGTTGTGCTTGCTAGCTGCCTTCGGGACCCAAATTGCACAGGGAGGTGGGACCCCAAGGACAGCATAGAATTGTAGGGTTGGAAGGGACCCAAAGGGCCATCTAGTCCCACTCATCTAGTCATCTATTCCAACCCATAGAACAGAGCAACCTCTGGGGAGGGGCCCTTCTCCCTTCCACCTGTCCTGAACCTCAGTTCCTCTCCTGGGTGTAGGGTGGGTTCCAACCTTATTGTTGTTTCCCGGACAGTTTTTGCAATACCAGACCTGAATGGCAATACAGCAAATGTAAATCTCCAAGAGAGAAAGGATTACATCTGATTTTAAGCACAATTAGAAATGCAAGTGGAACACTTTGTATTTCACCTCATCGTCTACTATTTATGGCACGATATGCAAATAAACCAAGCTATGAATATTAAACTTGTAAACTCTTTCTCTGCCTCTTTGAAGGGTGCAGCCAGGGGGGCCTTAACCACTGCCTCTGATGGCTCAAGGGGGCCCTGTCCACCCCAGGGCTTCCTTTGTGGCAAGAGGAAGGGATGGCTAGAAACTACCTAGATGAAATGGATTCAGCCCTTGGGAGATCACAGAATAACAGGATTGTAGGAATGGAAGGAACTCAAGGGTCATCTAGTCCAACCCCTTGCAATGCAGGAATCTCAGCTAAAGCATCCCTGACAGGTGGCCATTGTGAGTCAGTTGATGAATCAGAGGCAAGAGTAAAGGTAAAGGACCCCTGGACAGTTAAGTCCAGTCAAAGGCGATTATGGGGTTGCGACATTCATCTCGCTTTCAGGCCGAGGGAGCCGGCGTTTGTCCACAGTCGGCTTTCCGGGTCATGTGGCCAGCATGACTAAACCGCTTCTGGTGCAATGGAACACCGTGACGGAAACCAGAGCGCATGGAAACACTGTTTATCTTCTCACTGCAGCAGTACCTAGTTATCTACTTGCACTGGTGTGCTTTTGAACTGCTAGGTTGGCAGGAGCTGGGACAGAGCAACGGGAACTCACCCTGTCGTGGGGATTCGAACCACCGACCTTCTGATTGGCAAGCCCAAGAGGCTCAGTGGTTTAGACCACAACGCCACCCGTGCTGCCCTTCCAAGAGGCTTTGTAGGACTGGAGATGGTGGAGAGCTTGGATAGGATGAACTCTACAGAGCCAGCACACTGGCAGTGACAGGATCCCACCTTGCTGTTTCCTCCAGGGAGGACCCAGCTGAATTTTAAGGAAAAACAGCTGAGTTTCTTTCGCTCTCCACCCCCCTCCCCAAATCTTTCAAGTTGGCCCTTTCAAATCAATTCATGCCAAAGTAAATACCTGTATTTTTATATACTCATTAAATTATGGTGTTGTCCAAATCCATATTTGATTATCACATCCCACTAATAAGTACTTGCTGAAGCAAGCAGAGGAAGTGACAGTAAATGCTTTTTGAGGCCTTCTGCACTTTCCTGTCCCATACTCCTATGTTGAGCACCGATAAGATGCTTCTGCTGTTGGGCTGCTCCTACTGCTCCTCCCACCCCCAGATAAGGGGCAGAGCCAGGCACTTGCATTTATTGATTTACAAAGTAGTTATTTATGAAAGTTTTCTTTAGAAAATGTGGAAGCACTAGAGCAGGGGTCAGCAAACTTTTTCAGCAGGGGGCCAGTCCGCTGTCCCTCAGACCTTGTGGGGGCTGGACTATATTTTTTGGGGAAACTGAACGAATTCTTATGCCCCACAAATAACCCAGAGATGCATTTTAAATAAAAGCACACATTCTACTCATGTAAAAACACCAGGCAGGCCCCATAAATAACCCAGAGATGCATTTTAAATAAAAGGACACATTCTACTCATGTAAAAACATGCTGATTCCTGGACCGTCCGCGGGCCAGATTTAGAAGGCGATTGGGCCGGATCCAGCCCTTGGGCCTTAGTTTCCCTACCCATGCACTAGAGACCCCCACCCTGCCCTGCTGTGTAGGAGGGAGTACTGTATGGAGAAATCTGCTATCCAACCTCCTCTTCCCCGGACAAGATCCTGTGTGGAGGTTCTTGCTCTAGCTCCCTTTGAGAGAGGTAAAGATTCATGGCAAGGGAGGTAGCCTTGTGGGCATATGGTTGCTCTTCCCCAGATTTGTGTTGAGATAAGCACCCAATTTGCTTTCTGTTGGTGCAAGTGAAATGCCCATTGTAGCATCCCTGCTTTGTGCCTTCCCATCAGCATGCAGAATGGTGGCCCCCAGTGAGACCCAAGGCAGTGAGACCCACTGCTTGCCTTGGAGGTAGTGAGACCTACACTGCTTTTTGACTGTGTTGCTCAAATCTTGCTCTTTGAAGTCTAGTCTCTCCTTTGCCTGTTTCTGTTTGATTCTCAAATGTGCTTTTGTCGGAGCCCCTCAGCCAAGGCTGGTTATTCTTTGGGGCTACCATGTCTTTGGGGCAAATTGTTAATTGTTACATTTTCCCCATTTTGGCGGTGTTGTTTCATGCTTTGTTTTGTGTTCCAGGGCCTCAAACTGGCTTGGGCCATCTCTGTCCAGCTTTTGTTGCACCGTCTTCCCAAGTAGGGCCCTCCTCCTCCTCCTGTTGATATTTGTCCCACAGGTGGCATTGTGAAGGGAAATCCCAGATTCTTCCCTGTGGAACAGCAGCACACATGTGCCCCCCACCCCCAGAAGGCAGGGCTTGTTCCTGGGTAGAGCCTGGCCTCGCTGGCTACAGAAGCAGGCAGAGTACTTTGATGGCTGCGGGTTTGGTGTGTGGGTGTGTATGTATGTGTGCGTGTGTCACAGTCTCCCTGAAGAACAGACATGGCTCATGAATGCAAATGGAAAATATGCCAATCTCAGCATTGTAGTTGCATGTGATAAATACTATTTGCATATCATTTTCCTGACTTTGATGAGCATCTGAATACAGTTTCACTTATTCTTCAGCTTCATGGCTGGCAGATTGGGAAGGTCTGAATGGGGAATGTGTTTCAGCTCTTACAGCAACATACTACCCCGAGTCTTTTTTCATGCTGATGTGAAATTTCAGAACCAAACAAAGAAGGGAGTCATCAGGCTGCCTCCACCTCAAAGCACCTGAAGGACCACTGATTTATTTATTTTTGGTGGGGTGTGTATGTGAGCGAGCTTATTGTTGGCACCCATCTGTCTCCAGAGACAGTAGAGTGCGCCTTCAGGGGTGAAGTTAAACCATTGCATTAGCAGCACCGAAGTGACTTTGCAGGGGAGTAATCAGTGTATATGGAGGTCCAGGCTGTCCATATGGCAAGACCCCCCCCCCCCCAGCCTTGCTAATGTGGTTCAAAGAAAAGCAGAGCAATATGTTTGGCATCAGCTTGCCTGCAGGAGTTGTCAGGAGACACTCAAGGCATCTTCCAAGCGTCTTAGGGACTCCACTCTGGATTTGTGTAGGGTTTACTCCTTAGCCTTTTCTTCTCCCAAATAAGGCAGCAGAGGTTTAGGATCAGAGTTTTCCTAGTTGGTTTCCTTCACAGGTTGATGAGCTCCATCTGCCCCTTACTTCCTTCTACAGCATGTGCAGAAACCGCCTTCTTGACCATTGGACCCACTAATAGTTTCTTCTGCTCAATTTGCTGGAGCCTGTCTTCACATGCAGGCGACGTACCTAACTCACTTAGGTTTTGAGAACCATTGGCTACCCTCACCTGGTTTAGCTAGCCAGTTGAAGCTGTTTCCTGGGGTGTGGCTGCTGTTGCATGCTGACAGCTTCTAGGAGCCACAGGTGAGAGCTGAATGTAGGGTGGGGACCCCAAGGTGGACAGACTACCCCAAAAGGAGCACGATGTGTCCCCCACCAGAGGTATTACCCCTCTCCTAACACCCCATACACTGGGGAACGAGAAGCCCACAGTCATTAATCTTTTTGCATATTTCAATAGGGACTAGCGATGTCTTGTTTCAAAAACCTAGACTCACAGAAAACCAGCCTAGGAAAAGAGTTTCAGGGTTGAGGTCATGGGCAGCAAACAGAGGGCAGCAGCTGCAGTAGGACCAAAGGCTGAAGCAAGGTCCAGCTGAAACAGCAAGCCTTTTCAACCCCTTCCTGCCTATGAAGGTCCAGTAGCCAGATTGTGTGGGGGGCAGAGTGAGTGGCTCAGTCTTTGCAGTTCTGTGGCTCACTGCATGGGGCAGCTGCATGCAGGCCCAGGAGCTGCTGAGGGAGTCCAGAGGCTGGGGGGGGCATCCAATTAGCCTCCACCCTTAATTTTGAAGGGGGTGGTGCTGTGAAGGTCAGGAGGGGGGAGACTGGGGGAATCCCACCTGAATCTGGCCCAAGGCTGCCTTGTAGCCTTTGGCTGCTACTCGAAATAGGGGACACTATGCTCAGGTTCCTGTCCAGTGTCATGGGAGGCAAGGAGGGAAGGACGGAGAAGCACATCTGCAGCCCCTGCAAAAGTGAGTCCCCCAGCTACTTGCCTGCCTGCCAGCCAGCCAGCCAGCCAGCCAGATGGAGAAGTGAGCTGCCTTCTGCCTTTTCCTTTTCCCTTTCCCTTGCAGTAAAAAAGGGGGGGAACCCGGTCCCCATTGCATCAGAACTAGGCAGCATTCCTGGTGCTCTCATGTCGGTTTCTGCTGACTCACAGTGTAACTTGCTGAAGGGAGAGAGAAAACAACCACCTAAAGTTCAGGGCTGTCCATCCCATCCCACCATACTAGGCAATGAGCTGAAGCAAGAAACCGCCTGCTAGAGGAAAGAGAGGGTGCAAATGCAAAGAGGTATTGGTATATTCCTCTTCTGCTTTCTGCTTTGCTGGCCTGGTGCATTGGGGAGGAGGTTTGAGGCCAGCTGGCGAGCCTGGGGGCTTCTCAGCAAATGCTGCCTCGTTGGTTCTGCTCCACATCTGCTGCTCTTGTCCTTGTTGTAGTTGCCTGTAGACTTTGGGCATCCAGCCTCTTCCTTCTTCAGGGTTCCTTTTTTTGAACTGGGACCTTTGGTACGGCATGCCACTTCCCATTCTTTTCATCTTCACCCGAAATCTTGAAATGCCAAGGCTTGCCTAGGCAGTATCAGCACTGTGACCACCCCCATCCCTTCTTCTGAATGCATATTGGTTTGGGAGGCATATTAGTTGGGAAAGGTGGTTAGAAGGCAACACTGCCCTTCGTTGCTTTTCTCCTTGTGGAAGCTGTAATCAGTGTGCTGCTTTTTGAGAAGGAGCTGTTGTATGTTTTGGCAACTTGCTCTGTTGGTAGCAGGTTACTTAGGAAGCCACCTTATACCAGGTTGGAATGTTAGTCCCTCTAGCACAGTGTTGTCTGCACTGACTGGCACCAGTGGCTCTCCACAGTTTCAGACATGAGGCAGTCCCAGCCCTTACCTGGAGATGCTGCCAGTAGGGCTTCAACCTGGGACCTTCTGCATACAAAGCAGGTGCTCTGTCACTGAGCTATCTGGATCTGGCTTCTTCCTCTAATGTTTTCCTTGATAACATCTTTCCGAAACCTGTCTGGGGCTAATGGCAGTGACGGTGGGGTGGGGAGAGACTATAGAGTCTCTGTAGAGTTCTCTATATGTAGAGTCATAAGAGCCCTGTAGCTAGACCTTCCCAGAGGCATTCTGTTCTTACAGAGGGAACCAGATGAATAGTGGGAAGCCCACAAGTAGGACCTGTGTGCAACAGCACCCTAGCTGAACCACCCTTTGATGTTCAGATGAAGGGCAGTATGCAAATTTAATTAATAAATAACAATAAAATTGCCCACTTGACGCTTTGCACAATAGCTAGTAGCCTTTGAAAGCCTTGTCCTCTGTTGGAGCCAGTGTTGTCTACTCTGGCTGTCAGTAACTTTTCAAGGTCTCATCCAGCAACTCCTCCCTCTGGTCCTTTTAACTGGAGGTGCCTGCCTTGGGGGATTTAAACCAAGGTCTTCTGCCTACAGAGCTGCTGCTGTGCCACTCAGCTGTGACTCCTTGCCGTGGATGAAAAGTGGCCACTTGTCAGCTTTTTGGAGAGCAGCCCTTCAGTGCCTGTAAACCTCATTGATTTCAATAGAACTAGAACTTCTTAACAGAGTGCAGGATTGCAGTGCATAGGACCCCATCCAGAGAATGTTATGTACCTTTTAGGCGCAGCCACAATAGTTTCCCCAGGAGGTGGTTGGAAGCCAGGCTCCCAGGTCTGGATCCTGCATTGTGCTAAGTCAGTGATGGGCAACCTTTTGAGCTTGGTGTGTCAAAATTTGTCAAAAAACCGAGCATAACTCAGGTGGTGTGGCACTTCGAGAAAAAAACCATAATTTTGTGATATTTATAGTTTAAATAACAAAAATGTATAATTGTAATATATAACTGTATTTAATAAACCAAAAACTAATTATTTAACCAAACCAAACCAAAAACCCCTTATTTATTACAAAGTGCCCAGAGTTGTTGAGCTTTTTGGGGGGAGCTGCTGACCAAAGTTTTGGAGGGTTTTTTGGGGGGTGTGTGTGCAAAAGTTGCTTTGCTTTTGGGGGGGATGCCCCAAAGCTGCTGCGCTTTTTGGGGAGGAAAGAGAACAGAAATAAATGACGAATAATACCTTCGATGGAACTAACACGCAGCACCAACATAGTCTGCCAAAGCGCCAAAAACACAGCACAGACGGGTTAAAAAATGAACTCTGTTACACCCAATCATAGTCTTCCAAAACGGCAGAAAAAACAGCACAGAAAGGGTTAAAAACCAATCTCTCTGGCTACCAGCAGCAACAACAAGAAAGGATCCGGGTTTTAACAGCGGAGACAAGCTCTAGCGGAGACAAGCTGTCGTGCCAGCAGTGAGGGCTCTGCGTGTCATGTCTGACACGCGTGTCATAGGTTCGCCATCACTGTGCTAAGTGGTGCATCTTCACAGCCAGCAGTGTGGCTTTCCCCCTTTCAGCTCAAAAGTGCTGAAAGATGGTCTGAAAAAAATGGCTTTTTGCACACAGGTGCCACCTGCGGGGTTCTGTGGATTTCCCCTCCTACCTGAAAATTAAAGGTAGGGCATATACACAATGTGGTGGGCTGCTCCTGCTGCTCCTTGCAGTTTAAAAGTCCCTGAGCTGCAATCACCACAGCATCCTTCAGTTCATACTACAGTAGAACCTTGACTTACCTCCACCCCACTCGCGAACAATTCAACTCGTGACTGTGGCAAACCCAGAAGTAAATACCGGGTTTGCCTCGATTTGCTCACGTGCAGAAGCGGCTTCCGCCGTCTGCACATGCACAGAACAGTGATGCCGCCAAATGCGCATGTGCAGAACAGCGCTTCTACCAGCAACCTGGATCGACTCACGAACGGATCTCCGGAATGGATTCTGTATGTGAGTAGAGGTTCCACTGCCTGCCTGCCTGTCTTTGTTAAAATCTATGTTTTCTCAGGAGACAATGGAGGAATGTGCCTTTGGGGTAAAGTGAAACCATTGGAGAGTTACAGTGTCTGCTGTGGCTGTAGAGATCGATGCAGGAGATACATGTGTTATTGTAGCTAGGGGAGATGAAGGTATTAAGAGATCACTGTTAGAGATGTATCATGGTGTTTCTTCTCTTTGCCCACTCCCAGCAATCATTCCTCCTCTGGTCACTGCTATGGATACACGAACTGTCTACAGGCACTGTGGTCATCTGCAAGGGATTACCACACAGCAGGGTTGATGTCGCCAGCCATCATGTCTTGTTTGCAGACATCTATATAACACATGGGACCCAGGTGGCGCTGTGGGCTAAACCACTGAGCCTAGGGCTTGCTGATCAGAAGGTTGGCGGTTCGAATCCCTGTGACGGGGTAAGCTCCCGTTGCTTGGTCTCAGCTCCTGCCAACCTAGCAGTTCGAAAGCACATCAAAATGCAAGTAGATAAATAGGAACCGGGAAGCTATACGCTGGCTCCCTCGGCCAATAATGCGAGATGAGCGCGCAACCCCAGAGTCGGTCACGACTGGAGCTAATGGTCAGGGGTCCCTTTACCTTTACTATATAACACATAGTTGGTCTGGCAACAGGCCTGGCCCCTGTAGCCAGCTCCCTGTAGAGCATGTCCTTGGGGATCCTTCCATCTTCCACTCTGTGGACATGACCAAGCCAGTGTAGACATCACTGAGACAGGAGTGTGAACATGCTGGGAATGTGAGTTTAGGAGAGCATATCATTGTTTGAGACTCTGTTCTGCCATGTGATACCCAAAATCTTCCTGATGCAGTACATGTGGAAGGCTTTGAAGAATCACTCCTGACAGCTGTTGCCCTCCACTCACTTCCATATAGCAGCATGCTCTAGACACAAGCCTGGTAGACCTTCATTCAGGTACTGGTCATTAGCTTCACATTTTCCGATACCCTTTTGGAGAGGTGAGCCATTGCCAGAGCTACCTTGCCAATAGACTTGTCCAGCTGAGCATCAGTGGAGAGGTTGCTGGTTATGGTGGAGCCCAGAAGCACAAAATTGTCTATCACCTTAAGCGTTGGGTCACCAATGCTGATGCATGGGGTGCTGGCAATGCCCTGACCTAGGATTTTGTTTTTTGTCAGGCTGATGGTAAGGCCGACCTCCCTGCAGGCTTGGGCAAAATGGTTGATTAGCCTCTGTAGAGCTTCCTTGGAGTCTGCTGTAAAGGTCGCTTCATCTGCAAACATCTCTCTGATAAGCACCTGCTGCACTTTTGTCTTGGTGCGGAGACATGATCATTTTGTGAAGTTTTGGTGGGCACCGTATCTTGTTGAGCAGTGTGAAGAGCCTGTTTTGGCGGATGAGATCAAAGACCTTTGTCAGGTCTATGAAGGTGATGTACAAGAGGCGTCTCTGTTCCCAGCATTTCTCCTGCAGCTGATGCATTGAGAAAATCATGTTGACTGTTGAGTTATGAGCTCTAAAGCCATGTTGTGACTTGAGACAAACCATGTTGGTGAGTGACTGTAATCTGTTGAGAACTACAGAGGTGAAGGCTTTCCCCACAGTACTCAGTAGGGAGATTCCATGTTGTTACAGTCATAGTGGTCACCTTTGTTTTTGTAGAGGGTCACAATGCTGAAGTCATGCATGTCTTGTGGCATAGATCCTTGTTCCCAGCACTGCAAGATGAAGCCATGGAGGTGCATCATGAGGGAGGAATTGAAGCCAGCTTTCAGCATTTCTGTTAGGATTCCATCCTGTCTTGGGGCCTTACCACATGCTTGAGAGTTGGTGGTATTCTTCAGCTTGTCAAGGGAGGGAGCAACATAGAATCATAGAGTTGGAAGAGACCACAAGGGCCATCCAGTCCAACCCCCTGCCAAGCAGGAAACACCATCAAAGTATTCTTGACATATGCCTGTCAAGCCTCTGCTTAAAGACCTCCAAAGAAGGAGACTCCACCACACTCCTTGGCAGCAAATTCCACTGTCGAACAGCTCTTATTGTCAGGAAGTTTAGGTGGAATCTTCTTTCTTGTAGTTTGAATCCATTCCTCATAAGGCATCGTTTCCAGGCCTTTGACCATTTTGGTTGCCCTCCTCTGGGCACGTTCCAGCTTGTCAGTATCCTTCTTGAAATGTGGTGCCCAGAACTGGACATAGTATTCCAGGTGAGGTCTGACCAGAGCAGAATACAGTGGTACTATTACTTCCCTTGATCTAGATGCTATACTCCTATTGATGCAGCCCAGAATTGCATTGGCTTTTTTAGCTGCTGCATCGCACTGTTGACTCATGTCAAGTTTGTGGTCTACCAAGACTCCTAGATCCTTTTCACATGTACTGCTCTCAAGCCAGGTGTCACCCATCCTGTATGTGTGCCTTTCATTTTTTTTTTGCCCACGTGTAGTACTTTACATTTCTCTCTGTTAAAATTCATCTTGTTTGCTTTGGCCCAGTTCTCTAATTTGTTAAGGTCATTTTGAAGTGTGATCCTGTCCTCTGGGGTATTAGCCACCCCTCCCAATTTGGTGTCATCTGCAATCTTGATCAGGATGCCCTCAAGCATGTTTTCCCATGAGTACAGTTCTTGGTAGTGCTCTGTCCACTTCATCCGGTTGCTGCAGTCTCTGATGATCTCTCCTGGACAAAGTTTTTAGTGGTGCAGTTTTCCTGATTGTTGGTCCAAAGGCTTTCTTCATGCCATCATGCATTTTGCAAGTGTTGCCAGGATCAGCAATGAGTTGAATGCTGTGACACAGCTTTAGCCAGTAGTTATTGGCACATTATCTGGCAGTGTGCTGGGCATCAATCCTTGCCTTTCTCAGTGTAACAGGTGTCTTTTTGCAGGGCTTGTAGTTCAGAAGAGCCTTGCGCTTTACAGTGATAACAGGCTCCATGTCCTTTATGCCAACCTCAAACCAATCTGGGAACTGTTGCTTTCTTTTGCCAAAGGAGGATATAGCTGTGTTGTAGGTTGCCTCTTTGATGTGGTTCCACCTTACTTCAACACTTGTTCGGCAGAATCAGAGAAGCATTCACAAAGTATGATTTTTCTGGCACTGTTGATTCAAAACCACACTTTGTGCTATGGGTCCTCTTTGGCTGGAGATGGATCTTGCCTGCCACCAGGGAGTGATCTGTGTCATAGTCAGCACTGTGGTAACTTTGTGTGACACAAACACAGTTCAGTGCCGCTCATCTGGTGATACCTCCAGGACATTTGCTATTTTATTTTGGTAGAGAAGAACAAGTTTGTGATACAGAGGCTTTGATACAAGCACAGTTCAAGCAGCCTTTGTTCTCATTCATGCTGCCAGTACCAATGAGACCATGGGTAGGCAAACTAAAGCCCGGGGACCGGATCCGGCCCAATCGCCTTCTAAATCTGGCCTGGGGGCAGTCCAGAAATCAGCATGTTTTTACATTAGTAGAATGTGTGTTTTCATTTAAAATGCATCTCTGTTTATTTGTGGAGCATAGGAATTCGTTCACCCCCCCTTAAAAAAATAGCCCACCCCCCACAAGTTCTGAGGGACAGTGGACTGGCCCCCTGCTGAAAAGGTTTGCTGACCCCTGAAAGAGGCCTATGCATTGTCCCATGTGTGATGATCGCCCCCTACTCTTGCATTGAAACCTCCCAGCAGAAATAGGTCTTCACAGTCTTGGACCCTCTTGACAGCCTGGTCTAGTTCCTTGTAGAACTGGTCCTTGGTTTGTATGTAAGGGCACATAGTGGGAACATAGACACTCAATATGTTAACTGGACCGAAAGTGGTTGAGAGGTGGAGGGAAAGTAAGTGTTCTGAGCCCTCATTTGGTTCTGTCGCAGACAGAAGGGAGTTCCCCACTGTGAAGCCTACGCCATGAATACATGGTTCTTCCAGATGACCTCCTTGCCAGAAAATGGTGTAGTTCTTCTCTCGGAGTCTGCCATTTGAAGCGAGTCTGGTCTCCTGTAGAGTGGCAAGTCAGTGTTTGAATTTTTTTCAGATTACAGTCTTCCATGAGTCATTGACCTGCAGCGGTTCAGTGGACAAGCGAGGACACATGGTCTTGACATACCAGCTTGCTAGGTGCAAAAGGATTTGATTCTTTTTTTTTTTTACTTGGTATAGTAGTTTGGTCTGTTTCTTGATTGATAGTCTGAGTTCCAAGCACCCACTGAAGCAGATGGACAGTGGCAGGTCATCACTTTATTGACCGAGGACTGCCTGGCTTTAGGTGGGCAGTAGTTGACAAGTGACACATGATGACCTCTCCCACTGACGAAAGCTACCCATTGTACTCGTACCTTACATCAATCAGATTGAGCTTATATCTCATAACTGGTGCTTCCTGTGTTTTTGCTGCGTTTTGCAGCATCGAAGTGATCAGGGCACAAGCCTGGGCAGTGTGTATGGAGGTCCTGGGCTGCTCAGAAGACAAGACCCTTCTCTTGGCCTTACTGATATGGTGCAAAGGAAAGCAGAGCAATATGTTTGGCACCAACTTGGCCGCAGGAGTTGCCTGACAGAGGTATATAGTTAGAAGCCAACTGGCCAGATATGTACATGGCTACAGAACTGTTTTTTTACTCAGGAATTGTTTTTTAGTTAAAAAAAACTTTATCCTTCTCTCCAGCAAAATGATAAATGTGCTTTAGCATCAGGGCAGCTGAAGCAAACCCCACATTCCTGTAGTCATGTTAGTGTTATAATTTAAGTGAGTTTAAAATGTGAAACTGCAATACACAAAGAGTGTTTGGTTTTTTAAAAAAATTAGGGTTGGTATATCTGTGTGTTCTATCTAACCAAGTTTTTATTCAAAAAATAATGGAAATTAATTTTGCTTGGTGTGCCCTGAGCCTGTGTAATGTTGGATGCAACTCTGTATTTTGTGCAGAAGCTGTCCGGAAGTCTGAGGTGGCAGTTGTGGGAGAGGGCAACATGAACTGGAGGCTTCTCAACTGAAGCCATCTCAAGAGCCACCCATCTCAAGGCCATTAAGTTCTAAGTCTGAAATTTCCTAGTGCCACGACCACTGAGGCTGGATCTGTCTGGTGCCTATTGCTCCACTTGTGATAAGGAGACAGATCAGGCTCCAGGTCTCTCCCCCTTCTGAGCCCTTTAGGTCTCTTTTTAAGGAATAACTAGAATTCAGATGGGGTTGTGGTCTAAACCACAGAGCCTAGGGCTTGCCGACCAGAAGGTCGGCAGTTCGAATCCCCACGCTGGGTGAGCTCCCGTTGCTCGGCCCCAGCTTCTGCCAACCTAGCAGTTCGAAAGCACGTCAAATTGCAAGTAGATACCGCTCCAGCGGGAAGGTAAATGGCATTTCTGTGCGCTGATGAATTAACTGGAGAGAGAAATGGCATTTTTTGTGAAGATTTTTAGCATCCCTTTCTTTCAAGGAAAGGAAAAAGGAGTAATTTCCTGCTTCTGTGGTTGCTGAGTAATATAAGCAAACACAGACCTTTGAAAGAAGCAAGTCCCAAATTCATGATTGATTTGTTTTTCTTCTATTTGTTACCTACCCTTTGTGGCAAGGTGGGTTACATTTTTAAAAAGTGGTATTTATGTGGGGAGGCTCACCTTAAGAATATATGTGTGTGTGTGTGTGTGTGTGTGTGAGAGAGAGAGAGAGAGAGAGAGAGAGAGAGAGAGATATTTGGGGGGCCCGTGCTTGCATGAGAGCATGGTGTCCAAAAGCATGCAAAATTGCGGTGCCCCAAAATATGTGTTTTTATGTGCCATGTTCTTGTATGGGTCATGTGACTTGTGCAGGAGTGCGGCCTGGAAGACTTGTTTTGTGCTGGGGCATGTTGGAGGGTACGATAGCACCATTCACATAACAAAAACTACCACAGATAACATTTTCAAAAGTAGGGGATCCATAGATTGGCTTTTGAAAAACAAGGTCCTGAATGCTTAGCTACTGGTAATTGGGAACCACTGATCTAGAGACTCTCAAGATGATCCTTATAATTTCTGAGCGGGCAGTATATACTGTAAATCCTTTTATAAAAGGCAAAAGGTAAAGGGGCCCCTGACCATCAGGTCCAGTCGTGTCCGACTCGGGTTGCGGCGCTCATCTCGCTCTATAGGCCGAGGGAGCCGGCGTTTGTCCGCAGACAGCTTCCGGGTCATGTGGCCAGCATGACAAAGCTGCTTCTGACGAACCAGAGCAGCGCACGGAAACGCCGTTTACCTTCCCGCCGGAGCGGTCCCTATTTATCTACTTGCACTTTGATGTGCTTTCCAACTGCTAGGTTGGCAGGAGCTGGGACCAAGCAACGGGAGCTCACCCCGCTGCAGGGATTCGAACCGCCGACCTTCTGATTAGCAAGCCCTAGACTCTGTGGATTAACCCACATCGCCACCTGGGTCCCTTAGCGCCACCTGGGTCCCTTTTATACGTGTTGGTAAATAAAATATAGGGTTTGCTAATACTTCCCACCAATTTTTAAGCAGCCCTTCGCCAAAACCTTCAACAAACAGCAGATTTAGATTATATTGTAGGAATTAGAAGCCGTGTTTGTATTTGGGAGTTTATGCATCATTGCAAGTTCAGCCAGCCAGGCCAGGAGGTTCCCTTTTAGCCCCTTGCTAGCCAAGGTGTTCTCAAGGGTCAGGTCAGGTTGCCGCAAATGTGTGTGTGTGTGTGTGTGTGTGTGTGTGTGTTGCGGGGGGGAGGGGACATCAGTGGTAGCTGGACTAGTGAGGCCAAGAGAAACCTTAATGTAGACTCCCAGAGGGCCCCCCTCACCAATTTCTAATTGTTTCACTGGAAAAGTGTTGTGAGAGGCTTTGAAGGGGGGAGGGAATATGATAGGATGCTTCCCTCTCCCCTCCCTGGAATTTCTTTTCCACCTAAACCGTCCAGTCCTCTAGAGGACTTGCAGTCTTTCAGAGAATGTGTCTTTCTGGTTGGGAGTGTCTTATAAGAAGGGGCTCAGGTCCAAGTAATGGTGCCCCTCCCTTGAAAGGCAAAGAGAGGAGTGCGGTGTGTGGAGTGGGGAATAAAAGCTCCCGGGGGTAGAAAGTGGAAGGCAACTGGCCTGAAACACTTTGTCTTAATAACTTGCACTGTAGAAGGAAAACGGGTCTCTGTCCCAAGGAGATTCCAATGGTAATAGACCAGGCTGCCTCCAGCAGCTGCTGGGCAATTGCAAGCAGATTCCAGAGCACATAATGAAAATGACACAGGGGCATGGGGTGGGGACCATGCTGCAAGGTGGGCTCAGAGCTAGCTCCAGCACTGGTATTGCCCCTGGGTCAGGCTCAGGGTTTTGAGGCAGGCTCCAGGGCAGGCCTGTTTTGTGAAGGGTGTGTGTGTATGTGTGTACACCCCCCCCAACTTATCTTTTGTGACACCCTGGCCATTGACTTTATCAGGCAGAAGGAGGATAATAAAAGGTGAGTATTTTGCCTTTGCCCTGGTTCCTCCTGTCCTTTGTTCCTTCCCACCCTGAGGAGTTAATGGAGAGCCTCTGCTGCGCCAGCTCTGCAGACTGTTTGGAATACTTTAAATGCTTTGACACTCTGGATGTGCTGGATGGGAGAGGAGGCGGTTTGCAGCTTAATTCATATGCAAAACTGTGCCATAAATCCCGAGCCCTGTCTCAGTTGCTGTGGCACCACTAAGCATTTCATCAGCACCCCATACAGTATTTCTGCCATCTTTGTTTGCATTGCAGTGACTCATCAAAAGTCTGTCTTGTACCAACACCCTGAGCATTCCTCTGGCACTGATCCTTCTCCCCCCCCCTTCTCCTTCTTCTCCTCCCTTTTTCTTTCTCTCTCTCTCTCCCCTCCTTTTCTTCCGAGCTTCAGTTTGAAACTGGCCTTTGCTTCAGGTCTCTCGTCAAAGGGCTCTATTCATTGCAGAGAATGGCCTGAATGTTAAGCTGCATATCCGGCCCTGTTCATTGAGATGCTGCTTTGCGCTGCTCCTGCTGCTCCTGCTGAGGAGGTTTGACTTAGTCTGAAGCTGAAACTCCTCACAGCAGAGGCAAGGAGGAAGGAGGACAGGCGGGAGGGGCTGAGGTGGGAAGGACTGAGGCAGGAGGGGGCGCCTCCTCGTTGTGTGTCCCCCCCCCTTCCAAGCAGCCTTTGCTGCTGCACTGGAGAGTTGGATGCTGAAGAGAGGGGTTGAGGAGACCCTTCCAGAAGCAGGTGCTGTGGATTTCACACCACTTAAGGTATGTTCACATGAGGGGGGCACATCCCTGCGCTGGATGCTTTGGCAATATGATGCAGATGCAGAATGGAGCTCTCCTAGCTGGCAGCTTTGCAGGGGGTGTTGGAGGTAGTGTGTGTGTGTGTGTGTGTGTGTGTGTGAGAGAGAGAGAGAGAGAGAGAGAGAGAGAGAGAGAACACAGAGCAACCCATTGTGTGGTCACTTTTTTAGGAGCACTCAGTTTGCAGGGAGGAGAGATCTTTTGGAGTCTAGTTCAACTAGGTGCTGTTGAAGTAACTCAGAATCGGGACCTCCTGTGTGGAGTGGGTGGACTCTGTGTGTGTGTGTGTTTGTGTGTGTGGGGGGGAGGAGAGGTCTTAATTGTTCCTTTTTGCCAAGGAGATGAAGGGAGTCGCCATTGAAGTCATGGGGAGTTTCTCTCTCCCTGCCCTCAACCAGCTATAGAGAGACATAGATTTTGCTGGTTTAAGAGGATTTGTTGGCGTTTCTCCGCATGCTGCCTGTGTTTTGGTGCATGTGGGTGGGGGGAGAGAGGAGGCATCACTGCCATGACATGATGGTTCCCGGAGGATCCTAAAATAGATCCATGGGATTTGCTGCATTCTTGATGCAAAGGCGAGAGCCCAGGCAGGTGTCTCCTTTGCATGGAGGTCAACATCTCCTCTCCCCCCCCCCCGAAATATAGAAAGGGGGTGCCATAGAGGAATGCCTCTGGGAGTCCAACAGTTGAGAAGAGTTTCAGGAACTGGGGGACCTGTCCGTATCCTGGGCTGCTGCAGTAGATGGCAGCCCCCAGTCCTTCTCCATTCCCTGCACCCAGCACTTTGAATGATGGTGGGGGCGGAGGGGACAGACAGCTGCCCAGCCCTTCCTTGGCTCCTCAGCAGTTCCAATGTGCAGGGAAACTTGGAATAATTATGCGCAGAAGTTGCTGCATTTCTGAAGCGTCCACCCATCTCTCTCTCTTCCCCCTCCTTTCTCCCAAGTTTCCAGCTGTGTCAGCTTTTTCAGGAGCGTGCGCTGCCTGCACTGATAGTGCCTGTGTTAGAAATCCCATCACAATACCTTGTTTTGGAGGGTCATACCTTTTGTGGCATGTGTACCCCCACCCCCGAAAAAGGGAAGAATCTTTCAGCAGCATTAGCCTGGATTCAGGTTGGTGGAGTCAATGGAGGCAGTTCTCAACGCCCACCCCCACCCCAGCTGGAATGGGTGGCCATCTTTGCCTGTGTTTCTCTTGCCCTGGACTGCATGTGTTTCACTGGTGGTACACTGAGGGCTCTGTGGGTGGGGTGTAGTTTTTTGAACCCTGTTATATTGAGTTTTTTCCTCCTCTTGTTAGGGATGCTCTTCACAGGAGGGGGGTTTTCCAAACAATGGCAGAATCCCTCTCCCTGGTACTTCCTGATTCTTGTGTTTCTGCCAGATATCCTCTCTCTCCCTTTCTCTTTTTCACATGCCTGTTTCCTCTCCTCCCACCCACCCCCTTGCCCCGCCTACAGATGTGCCCTCCCTCAGATGCCCTGGCCTTGAGAGCGTGAGGCAGCTGCTGAGCCATGTCGCAGATGCTGCACATAGAAATCCCCAACTTTGGGAGCACCGTCCTGGGCTCCCTGAATGAGCAGCGCCTCCTGGGTCTCTACTGCGATGTCTCCATCCTGGTCAAGGGCCAGGCCTTCAAGGCTCACCGGGCTGTCTTGGCAGCCAGCAGCCTCTACTTCCGAGACCTCTTCAGTGGCAACAGCAAGAGCGCCTTCGAGCTGCCGGGCTCCGTGCCGCCCGCCTGCTTCCAGCAGATCCTCTCCTTCTGCTACACCGGCAAGCTGACCATGGCCGCCAGCGAGCAGCTGGTGGTGATGTACACAGCAGGCTTCCTCCAGATCCAGCACATTGTGGAGAAGGGGACAGACCTGATGTTCAAAGTAAGCTCCCCACACTGCGACTCCCAGACGGCCATGACGGAGGAGCCCTGCTCAGGGCCCCAGAGCCCCTGCCACCCCCTGCAGCCGCCTTCCCTGCCCTACGCCGTGTCCCCTTCCGTGCCCCTTCCACTGCTCACCCGCGTCAAGCATGAGACCTTGGAGCCTGGGAAGCGGTCCTTGGAGTGCAGCCTGCGGGAGGCGGCCGGGGGCAGCTCCTCTGCCAGCGCCCCGCTCAAATTGTCACGCGTCTCCTACTACGGGGTGCCCAGCCTTGCCACCCTCCTCCCCACCATCCCTCTGGCTCAGTACTGCCAGGGAGAACGGACGAGCCCTGGGGCCAACAGCCTCCCCACCACCGACAGCCCAACCTCTTACCACAACGAGGAGGATGAAGACGACGATGAAGCCTATGACACCATGGCAGAGGAGCAGTATGGGCAGATGCACATCAAGTCCACAGGCGGCTATGCAGGTAAAAGCCCCCTTTAGCCTCCGCCACTTTCAGTCTCATGCTACCGTAAAATGAGAGGCATCTGCAGTCAGGCAGGTGTTTGTTTCCCTGCATTTTAGAAAAGTAGCTCAGAAGGTGGAGTGCCTGATTTGCAAGCAGAAGATCCAACGTTTGATCCCCTTTTGGCATCTCCAGATAGGGCTGGGAGTAAATCCCCTGCTGGAAACCCCGCACAGCCATCACTGCCTGTCTGTGTTGGTAATACCGACCTGGGCAGACTGATGGCCTCACTTGGAATAAGGAAGCTTCGCACTGATTTAAGACTTTTAAAACTTGAATGGGAACCGTGCTGAATGCAGCTTATTTCCATTTCGGAGTGAGGTGTCTTCTTTCCTTCCCCCCTGCCAGATATAGGTTTCCAGGCTCTGTGAATTTGCTGAAAGGGAAGGCATTTCTAGTAAGGAGTAGTTCATTTTTCAAGAAGATGTTTTCTGGGGGGAAGGGACTGGATCTCTTTGTGTGAATCTGCCTAAGGTGCCATTGTTGTCCTTTAGGTTCCTTGGGGAAAGTAACAAGCTCTTAATTTCTGCAGGCTTATTGATGGTGTCTGTTGCCTTATTTGGGGTGTGTGTGTGTCTGTATGTTCAGAGTTTCCTCCTCATTTAATGAAACTGGCAATGCAGCATGACGCTATGGATCAGTTTCCTTGATGCCAACAGTTTTTAAGGGTTGCATATTGAGCATAGCAAGATTGTTGAGCTCTTTCTCTTGGTTCATTTTCTGTAGCTTAAGTAGCCTGGAAGCCCAGCCCAGGCAGATGTCTCCTCTCCTTCCCAGGAGAAGGAGGCAAGATGCCTTCAGGCAGGATTGGGAATGAGGTGCTGGCTTTGGAGCTGTGTTGAGGTGCTGTGCTCCAAAAGCAAAGAAGGGGTGACAGTGTGACTCTTCAGTTCAGGCCACTATCGGTCAGTGTGGTACTCTTGGGGTCATGAAAGAGCTTGTAGGGCAAGAGACACTGGATGCCCCTCGCCACTGGAGAGACACATTTCTAGGCAAGCCAGCAGGATTTTGTAGTCGGAGCACAACTAGGTTCTATATCCATTGATCAGCTAAATTTTGTGGGTAGCTGACAGGGTGCTTGGCTGGCAGCATCTCATGTGCCCAAAGTATGTTAGCTCGGGGGTAGGGGGACCTCACTTTGCAGGTGTTTGAAAAGGCTGGGAGTGTCCAAAATGTCAATGTGCTGATTTGACCAGTCATTTCTGGAGGGCTAAAACTTTCCCTGTCTGTATAGATACTTTTGGTGCTGAGGAGCAGGTGACTCTCCAGGGTCATCTTGTCCAAAGGAGGACTCCTTTCCCAGGGAGAAACTGAAATCCATCCTTCAAAGCTCACTCAAAACCTAAAACCCTGAGAGAGTGCAGCCAATCTGGTTCACTCAGAGACTGATTCCTTGATGTGAGTCGTATGCCAGGGAAACAACAGCCCACCTGGAGCACCTAGACCAGCCCCCCAACAGGTAGCTTAGTGGGAAGGAACCTGTGGGCAAGACCTGCTGCCAGCAGCAACAGCTCTCCCCACTAGCAGTTCCCAGCCACTGGCATTCAGAGGCCTACATATTACGCACTTCTTTAAAACATTCATCAGCCAGCCATCTTAAAGTTTATTTTGTGCAGTGTTACTTATTTGTTCATTTCATAACTTTTATATACCGCTTGATGTCAGAAAAATCCTCAAAGCGGGTTTCATAAAGTTTTGCTAGTGTTTTGTGTTCCGTTGCGTGCCATGCACCACCCTATCGGTCCCTTAGAAAATGGTGTTATAAATATTTTTACTTATAAATGAACAATAAATTCTGCCTTTGAGAGTGGCCTGGCTGTAACCATTGGGCATGCTTCCCAACCCTCTTGTCATGATCTAGTCACATTTCCTACTGCTGCCTCTGCAGAGCAGGGGTCATTTGCAGTGGCTGCTTCTGCTAGGCTTCTCGGCCCAAGAGAAAGCGGGGTTCCTGCATCCCCAACCACTCAGGACACCCCCAAAAGGGGTTTTCCCTTGCAATCCTGAACAGCTCTTTCTTTGCTCCCTCCTTCTCCCCAAGGGCCTCAAGAGAAGCCAGAGCCGGTGCCCCTGGAGAGCCGCTCTTGTGTCCTCATCAGGCGGGACTTGGTCGCCCTCCCTGCCAGCCTTATCAGCCAGATTGGGTATCGCTGCCACCCAAAACTCTACTCAGAAGGAGATCCTGGAGAAAAACTTGAACTCGTGGCAGGTAAGGACCACAGGGGCAGGTTTTCCTTTGTGTTTATGGACTTGTTGCAGTAACATGACTTAAAAAATGTAGAACTCTTGCAATTCTTTGTTTCATTAACAAGGGATCTTTTAATTTCTGCATGATTTGGTGGTTTTTTTTTAAATAAAAAAATGAAAATAAAATAAATTTAGAAAAGATAAATTGCAGTAAACCAAAATGTAGAAAATTTTGCTTATAAAATTAATCTAACCTAAATTTATTTTGTTTATAAAATTGTTATTTATAGTAATATTGTAAATGTGATAACTATTTAAGTAGAGTCCCTCCCTCACCTTTCTTGTCTTTCACTCTTCATTTTCCTCCTCCTTACTTCCGGGAACTAATATAACTTCCTTGGATTCTTATTTAATTTACCTTTCATTGTATCTGTGAAAGCTGTGATGTGGTCTTACATTTTTCTAAGCTTTGTTTATGAAATGGACTAGCCACCTTGGTGTCTACCTTCCCTGAGCAACTTCTTAGTATTTAGGTGTTGTGAAGGGAGTTTTAGATAAGAGACCCCAAAGAGCTAATCCAGAGCATTTTCCCCTTGTCAGGCCTTCAGTGGGGGAAGAAGGAAGGTTGCCTCCCTGAGAGAGCAGGGGGTAGAGGTGGGCAGGGGGTAGAGGTGGGAAGGCCAGTTCGCCCTCACCTGGCAGGAAGAGAATGCGCCTTTATTGCTGGCTGTTCCAGTAAAGAGTGAAAAGGCTGGATCTTTTGCTGGGGGTAGTGATCCTGAGGGATCTCAGGACCCTCCCTTGGGTTGCCACGGTCAGGTCACAGAGAACTCCTTTTCCTGCTGCACAGGTCATTTCTCTGGGGTATGTCAAAATCTTTGCTGCTTCAAGATGATCTGAGTCAATATTAACTGCATGCGTGTTTGTGTCCTGTTGTACACCTTGCAGAGCAGAGCTGGGGTGTGACTTCGGGACCTCTTACTTGCTCTCTCCTGCATTGCTGAAGGTTGGACATGATGACCCTTGGGGTCCCTTTCAACTCTACAATTTTATGATTCTCTCTCTCTCCACCCAGGCTCTGGTGTTTACATCACTCGGGGGCAGCTGATGAATTGCCACCTGTGTGCAGGTGTGAAGCACAAAGTTCTCCTGCGGCGCCTGCTGGCCACGTTCTTTGACAGGTAGGACACAAAGGAAGGACCCGTCCTCCTAGCTCCTCCTGACCCAGCTGGCTTCTGAGCTGCTGCCATGGAGCCAAGTTTGCAGGGAGCAGGAGCTTTAAGTGATGGAAGGAAGGGAAATTACCCATTGCATTTTGCTTAATGGGAATTAAAAGTGTTTTTAATTTGTCTGTCAATGGAGGTCAGGTGTTTCCTAGTAGAAAACAAAAATGTGAGGACGTGGGATTGTGTCCAGTGCTAGTCCTGTTTAAAGTAGACCCACTGAAGTTAGCAGACATGACTAACTTAAGTTTGTTCATTTCAGTAGGCCTACTCTGGTTAGAACCCTTCATGTCTGTCTTTACCAATTAGCACAAATGGCTAAACCCTGCCCTGGGGACACTACACTGCAACACAAACGGAAACCAGATTAAGATTAACAACCATGCTGGGAGATCTGGGAGCGGGGAGATCTGAGAGCATCAGCATATGGATCCGCAGGTCGAGGGCAGACAGACCATTTTCATTTTGCTGTTCTTTGAAGGAGGTGGAGTGTACACAAATGCTCGTAGGTGTAATAAGACATCACAGAGCCTAAATTGGACAATGCATGTCAATACATTTGGACACATGGTAACAGATTTTGTCCCTTGTCCTAGAATTGCAGAATGAGATGCAGACGATTCTTCAAATAATTGGTGTGAGCATAAATATGTATGTTTAAGAATTCCTTTAAATGGGCTGAAGTGTCTACTGGCAAGTGAAAATTCTCTTGCCTCTTTTTAGCAACTAGTATTTGCACCATCTACAAAGAAATAGCTTTTCAGAAGTTCTTGAAACTGCATGTCTCTGTAGGTCTGTAGATTTGGTTAGTCAAAGAAACAGACATGTAGGTTGACGTCTCTGTTGTGCTTTTTTTTTCATGAAAAGCTGAAACTTTTGGGGTAAGTAATTTGGAATTGTGTTCAGTATTTATAATACCATGAAATACCTTTTTAAAAAATTTGTTCTCTGGCTATGGTGAAGATTCCTTAATTTCTGCTGATTTGCAGAGTGAGCCTCAACAAGCCACAACTGATTGATTTGTATTATCTCCTGTATGGGTTTTTTTTGGGGTGGGGTTGGCGGGGGGTGGGGTAGCTCTTTGGGCTTCTGTTTCTTCCTCTCTTCTCCCCCCCCCTTTCTCCATGGAAGCTCCCTCAAGGCCTGCTGCCTGAAATGGGCTCTTTCCCATGCTTTGGATCCCAGCTGTGGGTTTTCTTTGAATGTGCTCTTGAAATTCTGCTTCCCACTCCTTCCCGGGACAGGAACACACTGGCCAACAGCTGCGGAACTGGGATCCGGTCTTCCACAAGTGATCCTAGCAGGAAGCCACTGGACAGCCGGGTCCTTAATGCTGTGAAACGTAAGTGTGGAGAGGAAGAGGAGAAGGAGCCTCTGAGGGTAGATGGGGAGCTATTCGGCTTATTTTACATCTTCCTTTAGTTGTGACACCTGCATTGCAGGAGGTTGGACTAGAAGACCTATGGGTCCTTTACAATACTATAATCTACAATTATAGATTAAGAGACTCTTGCTCTACCGACTGAGCTACTCTCTTATTCCAAGGCGTCTGGATTCAAATGCTCCTTCTAAAAAGACACCAAAGCTTTAAAATCCTGTGTTTTGGCATGAGAACCCTGTTTACTGCCTTTTGAAAAACTGTTTTTATTAAATATTTTATTGGGTTACAAAGGTACATACATTATCTCTGTTTTCAGATCATAAAGTCCTTTCTACAGGGAAGTTCTATTCAATGTGAGTCAGTAATGTTGTAGACAGTATACGGTTGCGGGAGAAGAGAGGGGGGAATGTTTACTGCCTTTTGTGAGTGCTGACAAAGTTTGTTTTTAAGTCAGTGCATGAGAGGGAAGATCTTTGAGTCATGGTTTGCTGGTAGATTTATGAAACTAGGTTTCTTCCTTCTATTGGGCAGAGTGCCTCTTTTTTCCATCTTGAACCCCACAGCCAGACAATTGCTGGGTACCAGCCATGGGTTAACCACTGAATGTAAATGAACAGGAGCAACACTGTGCAGTGGTGGGTGGGCTTATATGTGCCATGGGTTTTAGAATCTCGAAACTGGCTGAGGGTTCAGTTGGGGGACTTAGGCATCTGTGCCCCTTTCTTCCCTGGAAAGCAATCATGACAACTCAGCCACACACATCCTCCCCATGTTTTCATGACAGGATTATCCTTTCCTGTATCACTGATCTGTGGCCACAGCAGATTTTCTCTCTACTAATCTATTTTGTGGCAGCCCCAATTGGTTGAGCTTCTCCTGTTTCATGAAATGCTTATTGTCTCATGACAGCAATGTGGAAAGAAGCCCCAAAAAGGGGACCCTCCTTAGAATGATGTCCCTGGTTGAAAGGGCAGGCAGAGAGGAGTGTGAGGGAATTTGGACACTGGAAGAACCAGGCCAAGCCATGTTGGCTGAAAAAAAACTGCTGAGAGGTCATGAGCCAGAAGGGGCCAATCGGAAAATCACTTGGGGGTTGTGCTGGGAGGGAGAAATTTGCACTTCAACTGTATTCTCAAGGCAACTTGCAAGAATTAAATAGCAAATTAAAATGCAGCAGTATAAATCTGATAAGGACAAATGAGACCAGATGCATGCAGAGCCAAAGCAGAGGGACTGCTCTAAAGAGTGTGTGCAGTTTTGCTTCGGAAGGTGAGGAGCCTGCCTGGGCTTCTTTAAAAAGAAGGGGAAATTCTGCCAAATGAAACTTCTACCACTACGGGATTATGTCCTTCTGTGCAGCTCTTGAAGGCCTCGGAAGCTCTCTCAAGGTCTGGACTTGGGAAATCAAGGCCTAAAAAGCAGGGTATGGTTAGGGTTGGTGACTCCGGCAGCTGCATGACTGGGAGAATCTGCTCTGAGAGGGGGATGAGGAGAGGGAGGCCTTGAACTGAGCAATGCCAGACAGTATCTCAATAAGTACAAGTTGTTTGTCATCTGCAAAGGCTGGGTTTGGTCTTCTCTGTGCTTGCTTGCCAGTTTCTTACCAGCTGGGTGAGGTGCGATTCAAGCTGTTGAATGCAAATCTGGAAGCATTCAATCTTCCTTTCTTAAAATAGTGAATAATTCACAGTCTACTTCTATGGGACCTTCCGGCACTGTTTCCTTATCTGTGCTGGATGTTACAAATCTTGTAAAGGCGCCTTTATGCTATCTGTAATTTTATGGCCATTGTTCCTGATGCCGGGAAAAAAATGTTAAAACTCTGCCTCTGTTGCAGCTAAAACACTCCCTTGTCTTTGCAGTGTATTGCCAGAATTTTGCCCCAAGTTTCAAGGAGAGTGAGATGAACGTCATTGCAGCCGACATGTGCACTAATGCCCGCCGGGTGCGGAAGCGGTGGCTGCCAAAGATCAAATCCATGTTGCCGGAGGGTATGGAGATGTATCGCTCTGTCATGGGCTCCACTACCAGCAGTATCTCCCTGGACCCTGAATTCCAGCCTTCCGCTGCTCAGATGTTTGAACAGCGGATCTATGCGGAGCGGAGGGGGGATTCTGGAACCATTGTGGCACTGAGAACTAACACGGTCACTGTGGATCAGAGCAACAGATCCAGCCAGCTGTTTGAGCCGAATGAGCAGGGGGAAGGGGCCAGTTCTGTCATCCAGGAGTCTGCTGGCCCGGAAGCAATGGCTTTGGAGAGCCACAGCACCACACCGCCTTTCGAACAGGGCCCACCTGGGTCCACTAGCCGGCCGGAGACTCCGGCAAGACGACCGGAAGGCCCCTACGGAGGAGGAGGAGGGACTTTGTGAAAGAGTCAGGATCATGCTGGGCTTGACCAACGAGGGATCTCTAATACTAAAGCTGCTTGCATGCATTATTAATACAGAAAAAAGAGAAATGTGATCAAACCATTTACCTACTGAACTGCTACTGTTGCCTGAGAAAAATGTGATTTTTATTCTGCTTGTGTTTTAAGATGGATGAAGGAAATATCACATTCGTTATACTGTAAGCAACTCTAGGCCTAAGGCAAACTACTTACGGAAATTGGAAATGAAACAAACCCCAGGTTCCTTTAAAATCAAAAATCCCGAGGTTTGTCTAGAAGGCAGTAGGATTTTATTTCAAAAGAGCTAAGCGATATTCCTCTCCCCCATTCATCCTCCTCCTCCTCCACCACCATCCTTAGCCCTCCTCTTCCTCTTCCTCCTCCTTGGGGTGGGGCATGTGCAGAGTGGGGAAGTATGAGGGGAGGGGGCAAGGAGCTGATGGATGACGAGGAGGAGGCCTTGCTGGGGTTGGCTTCTGTAGGGTGAGGTTTTGGTTTGGTTGCTGCACAGTTCCATTGCTTGGACCTTTTGTTTGACTTATGGACAGGGAGGATTTTTTTCAGGCACAATCCACTAAGAATATATCCTGTGCAGGCACTGTTGGGACGAAGGGACATTTTTGCCTGGAAACTCCACCGGTGGCCAGTGCTCAGGATATTTGCCAGATGGAAAGCCTTAATTGCCCCTTTTCTTCCCTTGATGGTGGCCCCCTGCCTGGTCGTGGTTCCAGGATACCACCCTTTCCTTTGTGTCCCCCTCAGGCAAGGGCTTCCCCCAGAGTTTCTTTGTTCTGTTTTGGAAGGTGAGCGCAGGGCTCCTTCTGGCACAGCAACACCCTTCTGCTTCTGAAATGATTTGCATCAGGTTGGGTACATGACACCATTTGTGGGTGTCATAGATTTCATCCTGAGAAGTATCATGTTTGTGTGGGTGTGTGGCTACACAAAACATTCCAGAATGACTCCCATGATACTATTTGGCCTGCTCTTAGATACAGGGGCATCTTTGAGCTGCTGCATTTTGTTTAATACTGAAATTTTGCTGGCAGAGACAGCGAAAGGCAAAAAGTGCTTGGGGTGGGCAGAGGTGCCTCCCAAGGGGCTAATACTCAGGCCTCACTCTAACCTGATGCATCTCATGAGACCGGGAAGGGGAGTTATTGTTAGCATTGAGTGGTGCATTGATGGAGGTGGAATATGGTAAGGCTCTACTGGAGCAGAGTGCGGCTGCAATTGCTGTTCATGGCATTTCTGAAGGCATTTCTGAAGGAGCAGACAGGGAAGAGAAAAGAGATCAGAGGGAGAGGTGAGAAGGGGGACACTGACTTGAGAGCTTTATGGCACAGTTGGCCAGAATGATTGTCTATGCTGGCTGTCCAACCCTACCCCACCCCACCCCAAACTCCGTTGTTCCTTTTTAGGATCTGTGTTTTCCTATTTGATACCACTCTTCTTTTTTTGAGAAAGCTCACGTAATATAGGCAGAACAAGTTTTTCAGTTCTGATGGCTTGAGCTGCTTTGTCTGGTAGGGTGCTTCTTAGAGAGGTGCAGCTCAACTTTCACATCTGAAAGGTGTTGGGTGCAGAGCAAACTTTGGCCAAAGGAGAACCAGCATGTGTGCAAGAGACAGAGTAAGTTGGGGTGGGATCTGGGCTGGGGAATCAGGCAGGCAGCCTAGCTTGCTTTTTGGGTATGTGTGGCAGGGGGAGAGCAGTCTCATTTTTGCTGCACTCAGCACCTCCCCGCACCTCCCCCTAATATATGTCGGACAGGCGTGGCAGAGGAGAGAGTAGGGGGAAGCTACTGTGGCCCGACTGGGCTATTTCATAAATGGAAGGGCAAAGAGGCCCCTTCTCTAGTCTCTGGTTGGATGGCCATTGCAGGGGGTTGCCTAGATTACCCTTGGAGGTACCTTTCCTCTCCACAGTTCTATAATGGAAAGGTGCTTTTGCTCTGGGATCTGCCCCTTTTCCAACTCCAAAATGGGTCCTTGGCTGCCCTTCCCTTAGCTGTTCTAGAATGGTTTATCCCAAGATTCAGTCACCTTGATCGAAACACAAGAGTTACTGGAAGGCCCCCACCTGGTATGTGAGAGGAGATGCTTCACCATGAAGGGTGTGCTTCTTAGGGATCTCTCCTCTTTTGTTAGCCCAAACCCCTCCTTGTTGTAAGGGTTTGTCTCTGCTTTTCTAGGCAGGATCCCTCTGTGGGTTTCTGGGAAGGGACCACAAAGAGCAGGCTCTTGAGGGGGGAGGGGAGACAGACTGAGTTTGGGGGGCTTTTCAGGTGCAGAAAGCTCAGGAGAGTGGGAGCTTCTGAGAGCTCTGCAATGGGTACTTTCTGAGCTCCAGGTGCGGCTCTGTGCTGGAGCCAATGGCATGAGGTGTTGCAGGGTTTGCTCTATTCCTGGTGGTTCCTCCCTTTGCCATGTGACCATGGAGGCTTTGGAGGGAGTCCTTGCCTTTGGCCAATATTTGAAACTTCATTTTGGTCCCTGAATAAAAAACTGTGGTCCCTGATCTGTACCAGTGCCACCCCACAAAAGGATTAAAACCAGCTGAGCACTGATGAAGTGGATGGATGAGGCCTTGAGGAGGGGAAGGAGAAGCACCAGGAGGCTGAGCCAACTGTCTTCAGGCTTTTTCTGGTCTGGGATGCCTCTATAGCTGCTGCTCAATCAGGCCAGTGGCCTATATAGTCCATCCTAACCTCACAGTGCTCAACCAGATGCCTTTTACAAGAAACTCACAAGCACTGCCTGAGTACAGGAGCAGTCCTCTCCCCTCATGCAGTTTCAAGCAACTAGTAGTTGGCCTGGTACTCCCACAGGTCCTTGGTACCCTTGCCCTGTGTGCCATAGGGAAGGGAAGGCAATGCAAGGCTTCATCTGGGATCTGGCATGAAGCCCTGGCAGTTGACTCTACGCCTTCAAGGGCCTAATTCTGCATTTGCGGGTGAATGAGAACTTTGTTATCAGAGTGAGCAGTCGAGTAATGCTCTGCCCTAGAAGGTCCAGTGAGTAGGGGCAGCTCTCTAGGCAGTGCCCCCCTTCTGTATCTTCCCCTGAGTCAATGGTAAAGGGGATTGGGTCCATGAAAAATGATGGCATCAAACTGAAAGGATTACTGCCTTTCTTATCTTGGGTCATTTCCTTTTCCAATTGGATACCCTACCCAAAATAATGGTGGTACAAAGTGCATCCAGGAGCTCTTCCACCCGCCCCTGGCCCCATGATGAAATGACCAGAACATAAAGGAAATACTTGAATGGCTTAGAAAAGAATCCGAAGAGAGTGTCGCATTGCACAGTTAAGATATATTTTTATACCGAGCACAATTTCATGTACATTTTTATTTGGGGTTTCTTTGTTTATTTTTACTTTCTAGTAAAAGAGAGAGAGAGAGAGCGCTTTAGGTAAACTTGAAAAAATGTGAATGGTTTGTTTTTGGGGAGGGGGGCCTTCCTTGTCTTCTTGATGAGGATGAGCATTTGCACTAAACTAGATCCGCATGTGGAGGCTTAAGGGCAGATTTCCAAGATGTATCTGTGGATCGTGATTGTCTCCTCCCTGGTGGGAAGGAAGAATGTCGCAAAATAAAAGAATGTAAAGTGAGAATGAAGCCCAGAATGATCGGGATTTCCTGAGTGCCTTAGCCCTTTTTGGATCACTTGTTTTCCATGCGGAGGGGACAGAGAGGGGGGGAAATGCCAGATCAGAAGGAATGCCCCCTGCCCCGATTTCCCCCTCTTTGTTTACAATAATGCTAGAAATGTCACGAGAGTGTCTGGGAGTTGCTTTCTGACTGTGATGATGCATAATGTGAAATGGAAACGGCATCCCTCTAGATCTTTAAAAAAAAAGGAAGCAGAAGTATTTATGGTATGTCTGCACCTCTATTCTTAATGCTTGACTGTTAGCAATATTACATGTGTATATTATATATATATATAAATATATATTAAAAGTTATATCAAGCACCTTTTTAAAGAGAGAGAAAACCGAGTGAACTTAATGGTTGCCACATCATAGTATAGGAATCGAACCAACATTCCCACCCCCTCCTTTTCTGCAATGGAAACACCCCCAGATTGCAGTTGCTTTGTAGATTAGCCTGGCTTCTCCAAGGTTTCTTTACCTAACCCTTGCTCAGAATTGTGCAATTCCAGGGTTTATTTTTACTCTAAACCAAAATTTGGAGCCAAAAACAAGACTTGGAAAAAAAAAAGATTCCAGAAATCTGATCTCATTGCAAAGGTGAGACCATGTTAAGCCATAAGTCCTGTCCTTTTGTCTGCTTTGAGACTTCCCTGACAGTTATTCTCTTCTTGCTCCAACTGAAATGGCCACTAATTCAACCCTCAAGTTGCCAGAGATGTTTGGCTGTTCCCCATTTTTCTTACCTGTCCTGGGAATCCAGTTTGGAAATTTGTTTTGCTTAATTGAAGAAATTCTTCTTTCTCATTTTAATTAAGGGCTGGAAAGCATCCTGGCCAGAAAGTTTAGCTTTTTTTGTAGGATGCTGATTTGCCAGGGTGGATAAAAGGTTGTGACAGTTTTCTCACCTGGTGTGGCAACCTTTCCTGGTACTTCTCATCACTGAGGAATTGGGACCTCTTGGTGACTTCTCTTTCCTGCATCTTCTTCCTTGCAGCATTAAATGCAAAGAGGAAAAGCAAATTGGTGCCACCCTCCTCCAACAGGGCAGGAGAAGGGGGAATTCTAAAAAGGGCACAGACATTTGGGCATGGCTCTCTCCATGGAAAAGGTGCCATGGGGAGACGGGCTGCTTTACATGTAATCATCTTTGCCTGAGAAGATGTGATGTTGGCTTCCCTGAGCCGCAGAGTTTCCACAGCTGTCCAAATGATGCAGCCTGTGATATGTGCTGTGCATTTTGACCTTCTCTCCTGTGGCCATTAAGGGATCCCTAACCAGTCTTAAAGGGCCAGGGGTGCAAAGCACTTTCAGTGTCACTGTTACAATGTTGCTGTGGCTGCCCATAGAGGGTTGTGGTCAATTCACTGGGTGCCCACCTTGGAGCAAGGCAATCTGCGCCTCTGCCAAAGCTGGCATGAGAGGAGGGAAAGAGGGATCCCATGTGTTGTCCTTGCTGAAGAACTTACAATCTTCTGTTTCTTCCAAATGTCCTTTTTGCACTTTTACGTCTGAGGTGGAGGGGAGGGAGCCCAACCTTGCAATACTATTTTTAAGACTCAAAAATGATAAAGTCATAGGCTAAGCAAGAAAATGTATAAATATGTTTTAACTTGAACCTTTGGATTGCACTTGATTCAGATTGAGTGCAGATCCTTTTCAGCTGCCTGAGAGAAAAGTCTTAAGAGAGAGCAAAAGGGTTGCTCTTGGAGTCTTTATCAAGAGTACCCAGTAGTACTGTAACTCATGACTGTTAAAAATAAATGAAAAGTTTAAAATCCCAGCGCTAATAGGGGAGATTTTGAAGTGCTTTGGAGTTGTTTCAGCCACGCAAAGTTTCGTTTATTCTCTTTGTTATTTATGTGCCATCCCTCAGCTTGAGACTGTTACAGCCATGGCTAACACTATAGATTCAGAACAGTGTCAGGTGGCTGGGCGGGGGTGGGGGGGTAACGTGGGGGAGGGGCTTCAATATGTCTCTTCTTCACAAGCCCCCTTCCAAGAGTTCAAAGTATGGTTGTAGCGCTTTTCATATAATGAAAAATCCATGGAAAAATGTGATCATTAATGATGAAATGCTTTGTAAAATTCACATTTACAAAATAATAAAGTAAATAAAACCATCTGCCTCTTGTTTCTGCTGCCCTGCTCTCTTATCCACAATTTCTGGAGTGCAATGGGGGTAAGAAGGGGCTGAGGTAGGGTGGGGCGTAGAATGATCCTTGTTTCCTATAAATCTGGCGCTGTCCCCTACATTTTACTGCAGTACGGTGCCTGTGAGTATAAGCCCTCTGAATTGTGTTATGTGCTGTTTATTGACAGAGAAATGAGTTGTGTTCATATGTAAGAATTGGGGCACAATTAAATCTTCAAAAAAGGGTTATTCCTCACCACTTCTGGGGGTGGCCATGACATTCCTGTTTTGGAGCTCTTTGCTTTTAAGACCGGTGAAAGTGCAAGGCAAGTGGATGAAGAAATAGTATTTTGCTCGGATAAAGGGGGATCCATTCTACAGAGCAGTTGTGTTGGTGTAGCTGAGACTGCTGAGCTTTTCAGACACCATCTCTGTTGTGAGTCTTGGGGGACCTGCTCCCTGCCTTGCAGGTCTTTTCCACCTTGCCTAGGAGGGCCGGGCTGACTGACTGCAGCTTTGAAAGCTGAGGTGGCTGAACAGACCTTTAGGTTGGGGTATTATTTAGCTGGTTTCGGTTCTGTTATTGCCCCATTTGTCAAAAATGTTTTAAATTGTTATTAACTCTTTTTAACTTGTATGTTTCTAAATCTGAACTTTTTATGGGATGTGCCTCAGAAAAGAGGAGCTGGAGAGAGCAGGAGAGGTCCCAATCACAGTGGTTCAGGGTAGGGGGCGGTATGGTGTGGGAGGTGGGGCAGGCCAGGTAAGGGGCACATGGCACAGGCAGATGGTGGCTGTGCTGTGTGCCAGTCCCATCTCCAACCTGGGGAACTGGCTTGAAATCAAGCTTCTTGAAGAAAAGTTGAGTGCTTATGCCAGCAAACCCCACTTTTGACAGGAATCCACATCTTCCCTTGGCCCACACATGTTAGGGGTAGGACAGGTGGGCACTACTGGCAGGGGAACATGGTTTTGTGGGCCAAGTAAGGGGCCCTGACAGACCTAACTTGAGCAGCTGCTTTTCCTATAAAAGGCCCAGAGTTTAGTCTCTGTCATTGCCACTTAAAAATGGTAAAGTAATAAGTCAAAGAGTGACAACTCTGCCAGCCAGCCAGTTCTCAACCCCCGGAAAAGCTTAGAGGTAGAGCATCTGTTTTGTTTGCAAAAGGCCCTGCATTCGGTTCCTGGATTCTCCAAGTAAGGCCTGGACCAGGCCCCCTTCTGAAACTTAGAGAGAGCCCCTGGATATTAGTGCAGGCCATTTGAGAACTTTGGTCTCTGGAGCCCAGTGTGTGTTGCTATACTTATTTCAAAACATGGCATGCTATCCCTGCTGCATTTGGGGATGGGGTGTGTGTGTGTGTGTGGCTCATATTCTGAATCCTGGAGTTCTGCCCCATGCATCCAGTCCTGATGATATCACTGATATGGAGTCTTATCAATTTGATGTATGCCAGCTATGATTATCACAGAGCAGGGCAAAGATGAGCTGTATGGGGGGGGGGGCAGCAGTTAGCTCTTACATCAACTAAGGACCTAAATTGGAGCTAAGGTACCCTTTTGTATCAAAACATAGTAAGAAAGGATGTTTTCATCACAGGTGTTAGTGCAAGAGACTATAGCCACGTAAAAGTGCCACCTAAAGAATCCATGGCTGGTTTGAGCTTTTCTTTTGCAGCCCGTTTCTGAGGCCAGTGTTCACCATCAAGCATGATAGCTGCAGTAACTGTCAGTTTACTGCCTGTTTACCTAGGCAAATTGACCATTAAAATGCTGCAAAGTTGCATTTTCCGCTAGTTATCTAAAATATATATAAAGCAATTGCTCCCAAACCACAGCCATTTAATTTCTTTCCTATGGATAGGAGGGGCCCCCTAAACCATTGTAATGTAGAATCATAAAACTTCCTACTGTGTTATAGAAGCCATTTCCAAACTGATTTATTCTAAATGAGTTGTTATAATCAGACTTTCCCTTTTCTTGCAGGCATCAGTGTTTTAGGCAAGCCAAAGCCCAGATGCTCCCATACTTCACACTGATTACTTATCAATACCATTTCCCAAATGAGGCCTTTGGCTTGCAGTATTGTCAGTAGGGGATGGATGGTGGTCGGTTGCAGGAATAAGAAATGGGAATGAATTATTTGCTGCTTCATGACACAGTTCCTAGAGTGGAGGAGCCTTTCCAGAAGGAGGCAGCACCAGAGCAAATGCAAAGCTGGAAAAACTGCATGAGAACAAGCGTGAGAAAGTGGGTGCTGTTTTGGCCGCCACACCCCAATTGGCAACTTTTGCATTTTTTTAAAAAAACCAACTGTGTTAATATTTGGTTGCGTTTTTTTTCTTTTGGGACTGTGGAACTGTCCCCCAATTGGTGCTGAACAATTGCAGCTACAACTGCTGGTTTGGTAGAATCATAGAGCTGGTTACTCATCCTGTTTAATGCCAAATGTGTAGACTGGGAAATCTCAATCTTGGTTATTATTATTATTATTATTATTATTTAATTAACTCACCTGCATTTTTCGATGTACCTTTCGCTGCTGTTGAAGCGGAGAGAACTATCTTAAATAAATAAGTGCTCCTACCTTAGAAACACTGCCTAGTGCAGCTCTTCCTCAAAGCCATGGAGCTTTATCTTATTTCCTTTACTGCTGGATTTGCCTGGGAGAACTGTGAAATATAAAATGTGTGGGTCCCTTAAATCATATTCCTGAAAATCTGACATAATACTTTTTACAGAGTGTTAAATTTCCAGATAGAAATTACCCCTTGCCAACGGCATACTGGCTGCAGGGTCTGAGGGGAGCTAAGAGCCTATCAACATTTGTAGAGCTGCCATAGATATTCCCCAGCCCTGGGTCACAGGGAAACTCAACCTCTTGGTTTCCTAACACTGGGGGTCACATCTTCTCACCCTGCCATCTCATCTGCAGCAATTGCAACAGCAGTGTACAGAATGGTGGCACTCAAGTGTGACGACTTAATGCTTCCCCACATCATTTTCACAGAATCATAGCTGTGGAGTTGGAAGGGACCTCAAGGATCACCCAATGCAGGCACCACAAAACTCAGTCCTCCAGATGTTTTGGGACTACAATTCCCATCATCCCTGACCACTGGTCCTGTTAGCTAGGGGTGATGGGAGTTGTAGCCCCAAAACATCAGGAGGGCCAAGTTTGGGGATGCCTGGCCTAATGCAACCCCCTGCAATGCAGGAATCACAGCTAAAGCACCCCTGACAAATGGCCATCCAACCTCTGTTTAGAAACTGCCAATGAAGGGGAGTCTACCCCCTTCCTAGGAAATCCTTTCCATTGTCAAAGAGCTCTTACCATCAGAAAGTTCTTCCTTAATGTTTAATCAGAATCAGTTGTGTGCTGTAAGCTTGGGCTATACATATATTCTGTTAATTGTAAAAACTGTTCTGGAATAGAGGCAGGGCTTCTGCTTCACTTCTGGTCCTCTTCTTCATGGAAAAGTCCATAAACTAGATCCTAGGGGAGAGAAGGAGAGGTATTTAA
The DNA here is from genome assembly GCF_963506605.1 of Zootoca vivipara. Lineage (NCBI taxonomy): Eukaryota > Metazoa > Chordata > Lepidosauria > Squamata > Lacertidae > Zootoca > Zootoca vivipara. The sequence goes on from NC_083294.1 coordinate 17,907,855, forward strand.
AGTTTGCTGACATATTTGGTAGAATGCAGGAAGTAATAAAAAAAGTCGTCGTTTGGGAAGCAGCTCTCTAGAGGTGGTACTAATGAACCGTACTAATGAAGGGCTGAAGGTGTTGGGTAAAATTTATGCAGGGAATTGAAATAAAAACACAGTGCAACAGTGAACAGCATAACCAAATGGTTGACTTCCCAATCCTAAAGAAAATTCCTTCTTTTACTACAGTTAATGAATTTGCCCAGTGTGGGAATTGTTGTTGATGGACTCAGTTGGGGCCCCCTGAAAAAAAGGGAGGTGGACTTTATGACAAGAGTGAGGAGCACCTGCGAGCCTCCAGATGTGGCTGACCTTTGTAGCCGCCATGAGCACTGGCTAGTGTGGCTAGGGGGAAGGGGCGAGGGGAGTGGTCAGTCTCCCACAACCACTGGAGGCCCAGAGACCCCATCCTGCCTTCCACTCTTCCAACTTTTCCTTACCAGGCAGGAAAAAACAAATCAAGGCCACATTCACACTATACACTGAAAGCGTTATGAGACCACTTTAAAGAGCCATGGCTCCCTCCCAAACAAAGATTCCTGGGGACTGTAGTTCGGGAGTTATGATATCGCCCCCAATTCCTCCCTCCCAGAGCTGAAAATTGCAGAGTGGTTTAAGCAATCAATCCCTTTTCGCAAGGAACCGTGAATTGTAGCTGTAGAACCTCCTAACCATCCTCAGCATCTTAAACAAATCAAAGTTCCTAAGTATTCCTTTCTTTATCGGGGGGGGGGGGAGAAGAACCACGATTGGTTTAAACTTTAAAGCAATATGAAAGCCAGTGTAACGCATGTCATAAATGTACTCCAAAGGCCCAGCAGGCCTCGGACTTTCCTCTCCGTTGCTAGGTAACCGCTTCTCGGCTCGCACTTCCGCCTCGGAGGCCGCGGCGGATTGGCGCCCTGCGATGATGCCATCGGCCCGCGCGGCCCTTTCCTAGCCGCTGGTTCTAAGGAAGGAAGGCAAGAAGACAGAGCGGACGAGAGTCAGCTTAGTCGTGGTGCCGCCGACGCCCGTCCCTCCCTCCCTCTCCTGAGAGTGTGAGGCGGGAGGATCCCGATACTGTAATGCCTGGAGGCGGGGAGGCCCCGACGGCGATGGTGCTTCAGCCCCTTGAGGGAGTTCAGGGCGCTGCACGTGGACTCGCTGCCCTCCTCCCCGTAGTTATAATCCCCACAACAGCCCCTGCGAAGTAGGCTGGGCGGATTCGTTGGGGCTGGCCCGGCTTCTGCCTGCCCCACCCCATTCACCGCCCCTCTCACCCCCACGCAGCCAAACAAACGGGTGAATGGATGACCGGCCCTTTGGGCAGCCTGGAAGAGTTGAGGCCGCCTGCCTTTTGCACTGCAAAACATGCCCCTGCCTGGCGACTGCTGATGACTGCGCTGCTCTGTGAAGCAGCTTCCCAGCTTCCATGGGGGGTCATCAGAGCACCAGCCATGCTCCTGCTGTTGCTGAGTTTCCCTCCTTTGCCTTGTTCGCCCCTGTGAATGTGGGGGCTTAAGGAAGGCCCTGCGGAGGGTGACAGGAAGTATCTCTGCTTTGGTTAGTAATAGAGTGTGGTCTGCGGAAGGTAGCATCTCCTCCAGGTAGGGCTGAAATCCTGCCTGAAGCCCTGGAGAACTGCCAGTCCATGCAGGTGGGCAAGACGGGTCAATGGACTGACCCTGTATTGGCCACCTTTCTATGTGTGGTAGTTGACAGGGAAGCAAGAGACATCTTTTATGTTACACTGTACCGGTAAACTCAGATGGAAGACCTTTGTAGGAATAGACAGTGCTTTTTTCTGGGGGTACTCAAGGGTATGCAGTACCAGGACCTTTTTTCCTAGAAGAAAAGCATTGGTTAAAAGTCTGGCACTTACTGTAACAAAATGGTAAGTACCAGCACCTTTTCCTCTACATATAAGGTACTGTATAAGAGATTTTCATCTTTACATAAAAGGTATAAGAGATTTTAGACTGATGACTGTGTTTCATAGTGAAGTGGCAGGCAGGGCCTATCCTGTGGAGGCAAAGTAGCTTCATAAATTGTGCTCAGCTGTGATGTCTGGAAGAAAGTGTGCCCTGTGTTGGAGAGTTTTTCTGATTTAATAGAAGCTGTGTGCTCTATCCCAACAGCATTCATTTCACCATGTAAAAAGAGGGAAATGCTACCAGTGCCATGTCATTTCATGTATTCTTTGCTGCTTCTGCTGCTGCCTGGGCACCCTCCTTGGCGGGTGGTGGCTGTATGTTGAACAAGCCACGGTTAGACCCATTTGCAGCAGTTGAGAATACAAATCAAGTTGTGGCTACATGTGAGACCTAGAGGGACTGACTCCAAAACAGATCTCCCTGTCAACTTCATGAAGCATCCTATTTCATCCCTGAGCTTGCAGCAAATGCATGCTAATGCTAAGCCACTGTGGCTTTAGCTAGCATCTCTGCTCATGTGATGGGTTAATAATATTGTTAATAATAATATTGTCTGTAGTGTCAGTAAAGCCCCGGGAAGGCCCAGAATACTATTTCTTGGGAGCTGGCCTTACAATTCTCTGAAATGGTGCAAGCATTTTCTAGCACAGCCATCAATAATGGCATGAATATGTATGATGCTGCATTAAAATGATGCCCATGAATAAATTAAGCATAGGCAGATGACTTATGAAGGAAATTGTATCAAACTGTAGCAATTGTTAGGCATATTTCTTCCTTGGAGTTCTCAGGTTTCTCCCTGGGGAAGAACTTTCCATAACTGGAGGGAGGGGTTCACCAATGAAAAGGTCTTCTCTGCAAGAATCACCCATTGCACCTCACTCAGTTCTCCCTTCCTTTCTCCCTTTGTTTTTAGGGACACCTACACCATAAGACCAGGGACGCGGGTGTCGCTGTGGGTTAAACCACAGAGCCTAGGGCTCGCCAATCAGAAGGTCAGCGGTTCGAATCCCCGCGACGGGGTGAGCTCCCGTTGCTCGGTCCCAGCTTCTGCCAACCTAGCAGTTCGAAAGCATGTCCAAGTGCAAGTAGATAAATAGGTACTGCTCTGGCGGGAAGGTAAACGGCATTTCCGTGCACTGCTCTGGTTCGCCAGAAGCGGCTTAGTCATGCTGGCCACATGACCCGGAAGCTGTCTGTGGACAAACGCCGGCTCCCTCGGCCTATAGAGTGAGATGAGCGCATCCACGGCTGGACCTTACAGTCAGGGGTACCTTTACCTTTTACACCATAAGACCAGGCTAGCTTCTCAGACTAGAAGCCACAGTCACAGAGTAGCAAGGGCACATGCTCAGCTAGAGGAACCCCAGCAGTCCGGCTGATTTAGCTGTGATTCCTGCATTGCAGGGGGTTGGACTAGATGGCTCTTTGAATCACTTTCAACACTATACCCATGTAGTTCTGATTCTATGACTCCTAACTGCACTGAGAACATTTTAAGCTACTTGCTGCTATGCAAGGGTTAACTGTTTGCTGCAGCATTTAGAAATATAGTGGTGGAGAGGAGAGGAACGGAGTAGACTGTTTGCAGGCTGGAAATGAATAACTGATTCATTGGTAGTAGCAAATGATCCTTGATCTGATTTTAAGTGCACTGACAGTAGAATTTATTTTGCATTTAATTGCTTGTTTAAGCTGCTAAGGATGAGGTGGTTTTTAACCAAAAAATTACATAGGTTCCCACCAAATCATCTCAAATGGGCAGAAGACTTAATTATGTTTATTGGGTTAAAAAAAAGAAAGAAAGCCCATAGAGCACTATATATAACTGGAACTGGTAGGGCTTTTTTTTTTTTTTGTCATTTTGACCATAGCTTATATCACCTCTTTCTCTTCCCACTTCCCATTTTTCAGCAATGGAAGTACAGGAGCTGTGATTCCCATGTCATATAAAGCATCTTGATTCGTTATTAAATTCATTTTATTAATCTAAAGCACTACAAAGAATTTGAATGGCTAAATCAGTTGCTCAATAGTCATTTCCTCTCTGCCGTAGCGCTATAAATATGAGACTCATTTACGAGCCTGCGATGCCAGTTCAGACGGGTTCTGTCGGCCTTCATCTTTATGGCTTTGTGCTACAGCAAAATGGGGAAGAGCCCCCCCCCCAATAAAACATGCCATAATGCACAGTCTCTTTCTAGGTTCTTAAGTGAAATGCAAGCCACCTCAGAAAGCTCCCTGCCTCCTCGTGGCATTGGGGAAAGCAAGATCTGTCCTTTGTGGGGTTCGGTTGCTGAAAATGGGATCTGGGCAGGATCAGCACAGTCTATTAAGCTGTTTTAAAATACTTTGAGAGTTAGTCCATCCATGCAGGGACTCTGAGATTCTGTTCCATAAAGAGGGAGAAGAGGCAGTGCAAAATACATTCCCCTCTAATAGCCAGCTCAGGTGGTTGAAGGCCAAGAGGAATAGAGCACCAGGTTGAAGAGGAAAGTATCCACATGCCGAAGTGAGCCGCAAGACATGCAATGGAAAAAAGGAGGCATTGAGGATGGGCTGAAATTCCTGTTTGAGATCCTTACACAATGTGCTAGCAACATGGGGGAAGGCCATAAGAGCCTGGGGTGCTGTGCAAGAGCTGAGCGCTTCTCAGGGGATGAGGATACACTGCACCCTTTTTGTTGCAGGTCCCTTCCCAGTCCAGCTCAGAGGGACTGAGCCCACAGCATTTATCTATTTATTTAATTTTATGCCACTTGATTGCTTTAAACAAAACAAAAAGCAGTTACCAAAAAGATAAAACATTAAAATCCAGGAAAAAATACAACAATACTTTAAAATATACAAAAGTTAAAATAGAAAAGCAGATTAAAATTCACATCAGCTTTCTAAGCATTTGGACAGGCTTATCAAAATAGGAATGCTTTTAGCAGTCACCAAAAGGAATACTGTGAAGGCACCTGTTTGAAATTAAGAGACAGGGAGTTCCAAAGTACAGGTGCTTCCATACTAAATGAATGATTCTTACAAATGCAGACTGGGTATGGAATTCTGTTCAGGGGTGGGAACCACGAGGGTCGTCTAGTACAACACCCTGCAATGCAAGGATCTTTTGCCCGATGTGGGGCTCAAACCCATCACCCTCAGATTCTAAGAGTCTCATGCTCTACAACAGGCATCCCCAAACTTCGGCCCTCCAGATGTTTTGGACTACAATCCCCATCATCCCTGACCACTGGTCCTGTTAGCTAGGGATCATGGGAGTTGTAGGCCAAAACATCTGGAGGGCCGCAGTTTGGGGATGCCTGCTCTACAAACTAAGTTATCCCAGTGGAAACAGACTCTCTAGGAAGGTGGTGGTCTCTCGTTCACTGGAAGTTTTTAATCAGAGATTGGGTGGCTACCTGTCAAGGATGCTTTAGCCACGATTCCTGCATTGCAGGGGGTTAGACTAAATCAGTGTTTCCCAACTTGGGACCATACTTGGAGCCCCCAGGATATTCCAAGGGGGCTATAGGTGAAAATCGCGAATATGGGGGGTGGGGCACAGCATGAGGCTAGGGGGCCACAGAGGGAAGTGAGAAGTAAAGGGAAATCATTTTTTAAAACAATCCTGATTGACTGGCTATCTGCTTGGCTAATCACAAGTGGGTAAGGGGGTGGCCAACCAGGTCCTAATGCTCCTTTTTGCCACATGGTTTTCTTGGAGCAGTCCTGGTTTGTTTCTGGCTGAGCCTCCCATTTTGACCAGTAGAGCCTGCGAACCAGAGTCCCCAGGTCAGGTGAGTGCGGTGGTGAGGCAGCAATCATAGAATCATAGAGTTGGAAGAGACCACAAGGGCCATCCAGTCCAACCCCCTGCCAAGCAGGAAACGCCATCAAAGCATTCTTGACATATGCCTGTCAAGCCTCTGCTTAAAGACCTCCAAAGAAGGAGACTCCACCACACTCCTTGGTATCAAATTCCACTGCCGAACAGCTCTTACTGTCAGGAAGTTCTTCCTAATGTTTAGGTGGAATCTTGTTTCTTGTAGTTTGAACCCATTGCTCCGTGTCCGCTTCTCTGGAGCAGCAGAAAACAATCTTTCATCCTCCTCTATATGACATCCTTTTATATATTTGAACATGGCTATCATATCACCCCTTAACCTTCTCTTCTCCAGGCTAAACATACCCAGCTCCCTAAGCCGTTCTTCATAAGGCATCGTTTCCAGGCCTTTGACCATTTTGGTTGCCCTCTTCTGGACACGTTCCAGCTTGTCAGTATCCTTCTTGAACTGTGGTGCCCAGAACTGGACACAGTACTCCAGGTGAGGTCTGACCAGAGCAGAATACAGTGGTACTATTACTTCCCTTGATCTAGATGCTATACTCCTATGGATGCAGCCCAGATTTGCATTGGCTTTTTGAGCTGCTGCATCACACTGCTGACTCATGTCAAGTTTGTGGTCTACCAAGACTCCTAGATTCTTTTCACATGTACTGCTCTCAAGCCAGGTGTCTCCCATCCTGTATTTGTGCCTTTCATTTTTTTGCCCAAGTGTAGTACTTTACACTTGGGCAAAAAAATGAAAGGCACAAATACAGGATGGGAGACACCTGGCTTGAGAGCAGTACATGTGAAAAGGATCTAGGAGGGTCACAAAGAGTCAGACACGACTAAACAACAACAAGTACTTTACATTTCTCCTTGTTAAAATTCATCTTGTTTGGTTTGGCCCAGTTGTCTAATCTGTTAAGGTCATTTTGAAGAGTGATCCTGTCCTCTGGGGTATTAGCCACCCCTGCCAATTTGTTGTCATTTGCAAACTTGCTCAGGATGCCCTCAAGCCCATCATCCAAGTCATTGATAAAGATGTTGAATAAGACTGGGCCCAAGACAGAACCCTGTGGCACCCCACTAGTCAGTACTCTCCAGGATGAGGAGGAACCATTGATGAGCACCCTTTGGGTTCGGTCAGTCAGCCAGTTACAAATCCACTGAATGGTAGCATTGTCTAGCCCGCATTTTACCAGCTTCTTTACAAGAATATCATGGGGCACCATGTCAAAGGCCTTGCTGAAATCAAGATAGCCTACATCCACAGCGTTCCCTTACCAGGCTTGTAATTCTGTCAAAAAATGAGATCAGATTAGTCTGACATGAATTATTTTTCAGAAACCCATGCTGACAGACCATTTGCTTAATGATCTGCTCTAGAATCTTTCCTGGTATTGATGTCAGGCTGACTGGGCGGTAATTGTTTGGGTCCTCTCTTTTCCTCTTTTTGAAAATAGGGACAACATTTGCCCTCCTCCAGTCTGCTGGAACTTTGCCTGTTCTCCAGGAATTTTCAAAGATTATTGCCAGTGGTTCTGAAATCACCTCTGCCAGTTCTTTTAATACTCTTGGATGTAGTTCATCTGGCCCTGGAGACTTGAATACATCTAAACTAGCCAAGTATTCTTGTACTACCTCCTTACTTATTCTGGGCTGTGTTTCCCCTGCTGAATCATCTGCTCCATATTCTTCAGGTCGGGCATTGTTTTCTTTTTTGGAGAAGACTGAGGCAAAGAAGGCATTGAGGAGTTCTGCCCTTTCTATGTCCCCTGTTCGCATTTCACCATCTTCTCCTCTAAGTGACCCCACTGTTTCCTTGTTCTTCCTTTTGCTACGGACATACCCATAAAAGCTCTTTTTGTTGCTTTTAACCTCTCTGGCGAGCCTGAGTTCATTCTGTGCTTTAGCTTTTCTGACTTTGTCTCTATACGTGCTGGCTATATGTTTGAATTCCTCTCTGGTGATTTCCCCCCTTTTCCATTTTTTGCACATATCCCTTTTAAATCTTAACTCAGTTAAAAGTTCTTTAGATAGCCACCCTGGCTTCTTTAGGCACCTTCCATGTTTCCGTCTCATTGGTATTGCCTGAAGTTGTGCTTTTGATAGCAATTGATAGGGCTGGGCAAGCCGGAGCTGCTTGTTGGTGCCTCCAGTGCTGGACCTGGTGACAGCTTGGGCCTGACTCTGCAAGGTGCAGGGTGCAATCCACCCCAGCACCTAGTGGATCAGGGCCTTCAGATGTTGCCATGGGATGCAGGGCCCATCGGCCTGGCACATAGCTGCCAAGTTATCCCTTTTTAAAAGGGATTTTCCCTTATGCTGAATAGGCTTCCTCGCGAGAAAAGGGAAAACTTGGCAGCTATGGCCTGGCTCTGCAAGGCACCCGGTGAAATCCACCCCAGTGCCTAGCTGAGTGGGGTTGTCTGGTGCTTCTGACTTACATCTAGTAAATAAGTCTACTCAAAAGAAAGCCGGACTGAGTTCAATAGGCCTTACTCCCAGGTAAGGGTGTGTGGGGCTACAGTGTTTTATCTAGGCAGTCAGGGCTTCTCTGGGTGACCAGGTCAGTGAGGACCACTTTCTTTTTAAAATTCTCACATATATAAAGAACTGCCTGTGTGCCTTTTGGACTGTATCTGTAGTTTCCACTGTGTCAAATTACTAGGGTCATTTACTGTAAGTGTTGTTTACTATTTTAATACATGGAAGATGGATCTCCCTCAGGAGGTTCTGGACTCAACTTCCTTGGTGGTTTCTAAGCAGAGCTTGGATGGCCATCTGTCATGGATACTATAGCAGAGTTTCCTACATTGCAAGGGGTTGCACTAGAAAGATGATTCTACGTTTTTCTCCTTCAACAATGTTTCATTTTGTTTCTATCATTTTATGTAATTGTATTTTGTATAAATTATAAAAAATATAAATATAACATGTTCTATTTACAAACAAAACATTTAAATAGCTAACATTCCACCAGTACGATGGAAGGAGGCATGGGCGTAGCCAGGATTTTTGTTAGGGGGACAGGTTTTTGTTAGGGGGGGGCAGAACCTCAGATTTGTATTGATTTTTTATTTATTGGGGGGGCAGCCGCTCCCCCCTGCCCCCTTTAGCCAAGCCACAGGAAGGAAACCAGGTCAGAAGGGGCCCACGGTCAGAAAAAGATTGGGGAACACTGGACTAAATAGCCATCAGGATCTCTTCTAGCCCTACAGGTCTGTGATTCTATTATTCTATGTTCCTTCCAGAGGCAAACCATCTGTTTATACAACTTCTGTACTAGGACAGTAATGCTTTCTTCAGGTATTTTGCATACATAGACTGTAAGCATTTAAACCCAACTTTACCCAGTTAGGGCACACAGTTAAGCAAAGTGAGCAGGTCTGTAAAAGACTGGAAATCAAGTGACGCTAGCCACCCTATTAAGGAAACCATCAGGGAATAAGCGGCATAGCAATAGGATATAATGAATCTTTGGAAAGGACAAAAAAGAGTCAATTATCACAATCCTCAAGATCATTCAGAGCTCAGTGCAAGGGTGGCTAGACTGTTTCTGGGCAAGAATTGAGGAAAAAAACCCTCACCCTAGAAACAGTATGGGGAAAGAAGTGTTGCAATGTTGAGGTCACACAACACTGTTTAGCAGCCACATTGCAGCTCAGGTGAAAACAGCAACACCACATGCATGACCCATCCAACAGTTTCCAATGAAGGAAAGTGGTAGAACTGGAGCCCCTTTTCAAACCATCTGCAGCATAATTTGTTACCCCCTCCTGCTGCCCGGAAACTTCCTGTGGGGAAAGGGGAGGCCGTAAGAATCCCAAGATGAGGCCCCCTTGGGAGTCAGGCCCCAGGTGCTGCCTTGAGCTGGCGCTTCTCAATCTGGAAACAAAGATTTCAATTCAGACCTCCAAAGCAGGGTGCCAGGAATCAAAGTAGAAGTGTCTGGGTTTCTCCCACGGCTGCTAATTTCCCTTTGCTTTCATCAGTCTGGGAAAGGAGTTTTATTTGGCTGGGGAAGAGGGGAGGTCCTGGTCAGGGGCTGGTAGTCAGAATTGATGTCAGGGGAGTCCAAAGTGTATTCACCTGGCTTCTTATTTTCTTTCTGCCTTGGAGTTGTGTGTCTCTTTGTTTGTGCCCACCCTGTACCTTGCATTGCAAGGGAAGTAAAGTTTGAATGAAATTCATTTTTTTAAATTTGAAGTAAATAGGTAAAATGCAATAAAATACGTGTGTGTTGCACTTTTTAGTTAAGTATCGTTGCTAATGGGAATCCATCAATCACAGCAGATGTTCTAAGCAGCTGCTACCCCCAAGACCCCCTCATTGCAAGGAGTTGGACTACATGACCCTTGGGGTCCCTTCCAACACTATAAAGTTCTGTGATTCTATGTGGTGGAGATGATTCAATCTTCTCTGCCAGGTGCTTCCAGCCCTCCTCTGCCCTCTTGTGGGGCTTTGTCATTTCTAGAGCATCACTAATCCATCACAAAGGATGGATTTGCCTTTGCCTTGCTGTGCCTTTTAAATCAAATTGTCAAAACCTATTGTGAAAAAACGTCTTTGAAATGTTTTCTGTTTCTGGGCAAGAATTGAGACTATGACACAAGTGGGACCCAACCTTGGACACACCAGGGAGCAGTATTAGAAACTCACAGCTAGGTGTCAAATGACTGCTTAAACCAAGGTTGTAGTCACCAAAACGGAATGTCTAGTTGCCATTTTTGGGCAAGATGGCTCAGACTAAAGTCTTATTTTTCAAATGGTGGACTGACTTTGATTGATTCTCAGTTAAACATCTGGCTAGTTTCAATGACAACCTTGAGCTAGGTTAAAAGCTTTGAGAACTTAAAGATGAAAATTCACTTCATTCAGGGACAGTTCCTTTATATATTGGCCTATTCCAACCTCTTTTTCTTAATGGTGACTGCTTCTGCTCAGGCAGCAAAGAAAAAGCAATTTGGTTCCAGAAAATCATTCCAATTACACAGATGAAATATAACTGAAAGAATTCTACAGGATGGGATATTAGTGTGTGAAAATAATCCAGGTCCAATGATCCCTGATGGTGGAGATATTGAGAGTCATCCTGGCACCCAGGCATCTTCACTTGGTCGCAAGTGGTCAAAATACAGGTGCAAAATGCGACTGGAGCCTGGCTAATTTCGAACACTGCCTGGGAGTCAACCTCACTGGGCTTACTCTGGAATGAAGCTGGGTAGATATGTGCAGGGCACATGCAAAACTCTGGAGCAGAAAATGGGAATTCTGTATTTTGGGGAGTGGCTGGTGTTCTGTGTCATACACACACACACACACCAGAGGCAGAAAAATACCTTGAGCTTTAGGGGATGTGGTTGCAAAACCAACTTCACCCAGCTCCCACCCATAGCTGTCAAGTTTTCCCTTTTCTCGCGAGGAAGCATATTCAGCATAAGGGAATTTCCCTTTAAAAAAGGGAGAACTTGACAGCTATGCCCCCATCTCTACCCTGTACAATTTATTACTACTGCTGCTACTACTAATAATAAAATCAAGAGACCACTGGGCATTTTACATATAAAACATAAAATACATAATATAATCGGGGCTTTTTTTCAACCAGAACTCCCTGGAACTCAGTTCTGCCACCTCTCAGTTGGATGCTATTGCCATTATAAGAAAACAAGGGAAGCATACATAGTGACTTCTGGCACCTCTTTTTCTAGAAAAATACCACTGAATATAATGTAATAGTAAAAGTGGGGGAGACAGCACCCATTCCATGCCACTTTCTCAGATGTCTCTGATGCAGGGATGCTATTGCAGGCAGCGGAAACCCTTAACAAACTACTAAGACTTGAATTATCTGCTGTAATGTAAAACCAGCAAAGCCTTTCTCAGGGAACTGTATGGGTTTGTCTAGGTACAGCCCCCTTCTTTCTCTCTGAACTACACTGCAATGCTGTGTAAGCTGTTTTCACCGTCCGATCCCACACCTGCAATGTGGGAACAGAAACCTTGGCCTACACTGCGAGGTTGTAGGTCTCTTCCCTCCACTTTAAGCTGCAAGCAACTTTTCAACCTCTGAGTCCCACCATGTAAAATTAAAAAATCGTCCAGTAGCACCTTAGAGACCAACTAAGTTTGTTCAAACCTATCCATTCTTAAGGAAATCAGCCCTGAGTGCTCCCTGGAAGGACAGATCGTGAAGCTGAGGCTCCAATACTTTGGCCACCTCATGAGAAGAGAAGAATCCTTGGAAAAGACCTTGATGTTGGGAAAGATTGAGGGCACTAGGAGAAGGGGACGTCAGAGGACAAGATGGTTGGACAGTGTTCTCGAAGCTACGAACATGAGTTTGACCAAACTGCGAGAGGCAGTGCAAGACAGGAGTGCCTGGCGTGCTATGGTCCATGGGGTCACGAAGAGTCGGACACGACTAAACGACTAAACAACAACAACAAGTTTGTTCTGGGTAAGCTTTCGTGTGCATGCACACTTCTTCAGATACACTGAAACAGAAGTCACCAGACCCTTATGTATAGTCAGAGGGTGGGGAGGGGTGTTACTCAGAAGGGTGTGTTGTAAATTTTAAGGTTTTACACACACACACACACACATATATGTAATTGTTCATACATGTGTACATGAATGGCTATAGGTAGGTTATAGGTGATTGACTCAATGGGTATGATAAACCTGTTGGTGACTGTTAACGACTGCAATTAGTCCTACAGGAAAAAGCAAGGGATAGCATGCAGATGACCAAAAAATAGCTTTAGCATATGTAATGAGACAAGAATCCAATATCTCTATTCAGACCAGGTCTCTCCATAGTTTTCAGTTTAGTAACTGAATAGAGATATTGGATTCCTGTCTCATTACATATGCTAAAGCTATTTTTTGGTCATCTGCATAATATGAGAGCTGTTATCTCATGTTTGAAAACTGCGCCTGAAAGGAGCCAAGAGCCGGAAAGTTTGCTCTTTCCCCATGGAGTTCCGCGGGAGTCCACTCGGGGCGAAGCTACCGGGGTGGGCGGGTTGGAAACGGCCCCTGAGGTTGCCCCTGTCAACCAGGCAATGATCCACTCTACCACGTTCCTATCTCTATGGAAGAGCGTCTAGAAGTTCCGCGGCAGCGGCTGCTGCGACTGCAGCTCCCGGTATCCCACAGGCGACGGGCTTCCTGCCCCCTCCTCTCCCTTCTCCCCGCCCACTTCCGGTCTCCTTTCCTGGCCGGCCGTTCGCTCGCATCCTTGCGTTCTCCCTGGGCGGCTTCCCGGCGGCGATGCGGCGATGTTCGTGCAGGAGGACAAGATCTTCGCGGCGAAGGTGCTGCGGGTCCGCGTCTGCGCCCTGGATGGCACCGAGTGGCTGGAGGAGGTGCCCGAGGACGCGGCCGTGGAGCGACTCAAAGAGCGCTGCCTCAAGCGCGTGAGCGGAGGGGAGCAGACATGGGAGAGGAGGGGGCGCTGAATGATGGGCCTGGCCAGGGGCCCTCATGTGCTCGGAGCTGCCCGGAGCCTGCTGGGTTCATCAGCGGGGAGCGTGGGGTTGGGTGAGGCCTTGCAGGGCCAGCGTTGAAGTGGCGGCTGGTAGAAAAGCCTTCCTCCCCGCTTGCAGTCGTAGTTGTTTCCTCGAGAAGCTGCCGGATCCGACCCTTGGCCCTCTGGGGCTGGGAGTTAGGGGTGCTGCTGTGTCCCCGCCTCCGCAAGGCCTTCTGCAGGCGAAGCTGGTGCTCAGCTGCGGAGTTCCAGCCTTCCATACCTTGCGTTCACTTCCTTCTCTCCCAGGGTTTTTCTGACAGTTTGTGATTTTGCAGTTTGCAGAACATAGGGTCTGGGTTTTGTTTCATTTTGTTTTTTTGCTGCTGCGATGTACCTTGGAAGCGTTTGGCCTGGGTGGAAAAGGCTTGCGTGGGCATACACCCCACCCCCACCGCCAGTTTAGTAGTTTGATTCAGCTTCTGCTTCTTTTTACTTTCCCGCCTCAGTGTGCACCCGGCAGCCTGGAGGATCCAAAATGTATAACACACCATAAATTGATACATGCAGCTTCAGAAAAGGTGCTGACCGACACAAAAACGGTCCTGGAGGAAAATATTCAAGACCAAGGTAAGTGATAACACCCCAGGAAGTATCCAGATACCCAGACTGCAATTAGTCTTAAGCAATGGGCAGAAGTATTTAACTGGTTGTGCCCACCTGAATTGCTGTCTGGAGGACAACTTTCAGCTTCTTAAGCACTCAGGACGCTGAGGGGAATGTGACTATATTATGTACTGCCATGTGCTGTCCTTAGAAATAGTATTAAAGTCATATCATGCCGAAGCCAGAAGTGACCTGGAAACATCATGAAGAAATCACTGAAACATCACTAAAAGGGGGAACAGGGTGTTTTCAGGCTTTTTCAATGGGTTTCAATTATACATGATTTCACTGACGTGTGCTATGCCTCAAAACACCCATGTAAATAGGGGCTGCCTGTATTTTATTTCTCCCTGTGGACTCATCTTCTACTGGTGAGGACATAACACAGAAGACTTTATCTTCCCATACCCCCTTTGCAGGAAATGTGCAAGGAAGGCTTGTCCTCTGACTCCAGACAATTCTTCTCTCTCTCTCCAGATGTTTTAGTGCTGGTCAAGAAAAGAGCTCCACCTGCCCCTCCAAAAATGGTGGACATTTCTGCAGAGGAAAAAGTGAGTCCAGGGGCCTTGTGGGGTAGCTGCTTCTGGTCTTTGGCTTGACAAGTTGTAGAAAGATACCTGTGGCTCATCTGGCTTGGATTTCAGGAGAGAGTGCATCTTGTTAGCTTTAGTATAACTCGGAGGAGGAGTATTTCTGCTTCTTTCTTTACATCCTTTAAGGCACAGTCTGCCTGTGTTTACCCTGTGAGTCTCTCTGTGAAAAAACAGCCAGCATGGGAGCTATCCAAAGCCAGTGTGGAGCAGATCTCCCAGGGTGAGGTTTAGGTATTAGGGCTGTGTGTCTGTCTGAGTGTGTGCATGTTGGGAGGCAAAGGCAGATCTGGGCAGCAGGTGGGAAGCAGCTGCTCTCCCCCCCCCCCGCCCACCCCAGCTGCCTTTGAGCTCTGTGTCCCTGTAGCCTATTTTGGGCGGTGTGTGCTGATCATTCAAGATCTCCTAGGTTCTATTTTTAGCTGCTTGCTGGCAGCCTTCCTATCCTCAATTGATAAGCAGGGTGTCTGCATGTCCCCAAGAGAGCAGTTATCACTGCACACATCTCATAAGGCATTTTTTTTAAAGGGCCAGGGGATATTTTTTCTCCAACATTTTTGTAGAGGAGATGGAAAGAACTGCAAGGCAAGAGGCATGACTAGCTGGCCAAGAAAATGCGCAGAATGTAGAGTGGTTGGAAAAGGGAGGCTGTTGCGTCCCCCCCCCCCCAACCTGGTGGACACCATTGGCAGAGAGTGGGAGGGTGGTTCCCTAAAGGAACTAGAAAGGCTCCTCAAGAAATGAAACCCTCATTATAAGAGGAATGGGCATTTTCTTTCTGGAGGAGCTGGTTCTTGTTTCATTGATGCCTGCTTCTTTGAAGGAGATTGTTGCACTATGCAGACAGCATATTTCACTTTTCTTTTAGCGGAAACAGGAACAGAAGGCACCTGACAAGGAGGCAATTCTGAAGGCAACCACCAGCCTCCCGTCCCACAGTGTGGACCGCAGTGTGGCTCACCACAGTATGAGGGATGTGAGTACTCTGCTTCTCTTCTGGGCTGCTACAGTCTGGGGCCCATCAGCTCTGCTCAGCGATCTCTAGTAGTCACTATTCTGCTGGCTAGGGATGCAGGTGGTGCTGTGGTCTATACCAGGGGTGGCCAACTCCCGAGACACTGTGATCTACTTTTAAGTTTAAAATCTGCCGTTTTTTAGGGGTTCAGGTCAAAGTTGTTGAGCTTTTTTTAGGGAGGGAAAATGCCACATTTTAAAGGGGTTAGGGTCTAACTTTTAAAGCATTTTTAAAAAAAGAAACATCTCAAGGCAGAAACTCTGCTCTTCGTTCCACGGAGCAGCATTCCAAAGCAATGGAAAAGGAGCCAGTGATCGACTGCAGCCTCCCCAGGAGCGCCCAGTCGATCACGATCAACCTGTTGGCCGTCCCTGGTCTATACCACTGAGCCACTTGGGCTTGCTGATCGTAAGGTTGGCAGCATGATGGGGTGAGATCCTGTTGCTCTGTCCCAGCTCCTGCCAACTTAGCAGTTTGAAGGCATACCAGCACAATTAGATCAGTAGGTACCACTGTGGTGGGAAGGTATACGCCATTTCCGTGCACTCTGGCACTCGTCACAGTGTTTCGTATGCCGGGAGAGGTTTAGTCTTGTCACATGACCCGGAAAGCTGTCTGTGGATGAACACCGGCTCCCTCTATAATCATAGAGATAAAGGGGCATAAAATACATCATTTAGATGGAGATTAAATGAAGATCGCCTAGATAACCCAGAAATAATTGTAAAGGCTGAAAAAGTTGTAAAAGATTATTTTGAGTTAAATTCTGATGAAGGTACAAAAACAACAATAGTTTGGGAAGCCACTAAAGCAGTCGTTAGAGGGTTTTTTAAAGTCAAAATGCATATCTAAAGAAAATTAGAGAACAGAAGAAAAATGCTACTGAAAAACCAGGGAAATAAATTAGAAAACAAGCAATTAAAATATTACAAATTCAGTATTCAATGGCGATTAACCAAGAAATAGAGTGGAAGATCAAAACAATGAGGCAGAATTTTTTTGAATATGCAAATGAACCAGGAAAGCTTCTAGCATGGCAAATAAATAAAAGGAAAGCCAACAATTTAATTAATAAAATTAAAATAGAAGGGAAAACAGTAACCTGAAAGAGATTAGGAAAGCTTTTGTTAAATATTTTACAGATCTATACCAAACTGGACTGGAAAAGAAAGTGGAACTTGAGAAATATATTAGGCAAAAGAAATTGCCAATAATTCCAAATGTAAAATTAAATATATTAAATGCACCAATTACCACAACAGAGATTTTGGATGTTATTAAACAAGCAAAGATAGGTAAATCACCGGGCCCAGATGGGCTAACGGCAAAATATTATAAAAAGCTACGAAATTATTTAATTTAACCATTACAAAAAGTAATGAATGGAATTTTAAGGGACGGGGGAAAATCAAAGACACTGAAAGAGGCCCTTATTACCTTAATTCCAAAGCAAGGGACAGATCTTCAAGAAATGAAAAATTATAGACCAATTTCATTATTAAATTCTGACTAAATTGTTTGCAAATATTTTAGCTAATAGAATGAAAGGTATACCTCAGGATGAGAACAGAAATTGCGTGGCAGCGGGAGGCCGCTTTAGCTAAAGTGGTACCTCAGGTTAAGAGCGGACCTCCGGAACGAATTAAGTTTGTAACCAGAGGTACTACTGTATTGGAGGGGGGGAGGCCTGGTATGAGGTTTTAAATTAAATAAAGCAAAAACGAAACTTATAGTTAAAAATGTCTCTCAGGACAAGATAAAATGAAGATAGAAGGGAAGACAGGTATAAATATTCATAAAAGAGTGAATTATTTAGGAATTTGGCTAACAACTATAAATATAAATATAAATAAAGATAACTATGAAAAAACATGGAAGGAGATAAAGAGGAATTTAGATATTTGGAGAAGAATAAATATGTCATTGATAGGAAGAATATCAGTGATAAAAATGAATGTGATAATAGAGAATTGTCAATAATATATTGCTTGTTGGAATGGGAAACTAAGGATAAAGACGTCAAATGTGTAATGATAAAGTGGGCCAAAGACATGAGACATAATATCCAAATGTCAGATTGGGAAAAATTGTGGGGAAATTATTTGAAATTTACGGCTTGTACATTGTTAAAAGAAAATTATATGAAAATGATGTATAGGTTGTATTTAATGCCAGTAAAATTATCGCAAATGTACAAATCAGAAGAAAAGAAATGTTGGAAATGTAAAGAGGTAGATGGTACATTTTATCATGTGTGGTAGCAATGCAAAGTTATGAAGAATTTTTGGGAAATGGTATATAATGAATTGAAAAAATGCTTAAAATAACTTTTGTTAAAAAGCCAGAAGCCTTTTTATTAAGAATAACAGCAAGGGAAATACCCAAAAAGTATAAAATTCTATTTATGTATGCAATAAAGGCTGCCCGAATATTGATAGCCAAATGCTGGAAAGAGAAAAAAATTCTCACGAAAAAAGATTTGCAAATTAAGTTGATGGAATATACAGAGATGGCAAAATTAACAGGAAGACTCAGAAATCAGGATAATACCAAATTTAACAATGAATGGGAAATTTTTATTGCATATATGCATTGTGTACAAGTTGATATATCAGAATTCGAAAAACATTTGCAGTATTATGATGATAGATAAGAATTAGATATATAAAGATGGAAAATATGACTTGGACATGCTTGAAATAACCACAAATAATGAAACCATGGAGAGGGTAGAGGGAAGTCACAGGATGGGAAAAATCCCACATTGTGATATTGTATCTATGTTTATTTTATATGATGTTTGTTATGGAAAAACTAATTTAAAAATTTATTTTAAAAAAGAGATGAGCACCACACACCATAGTCGATTTAGACTGTACTTAACTGTCCAGGGGTCCTTTACCTTTACTCTGTTGACTATGAACACCTAGGGACAGCGGTTCCCTCCTGCCCTTCAGGGGCCCAGTTTACAAATTATGGTTATGTTTAGCCATAATTAAAAATAAGTGATGGTTCACTGCAAATTAGTTGCATGCTTCTGTACTAATGAATCCTCACTGGGCCCCTATACTGCTCCTGCTATTGACACATCAGGGCATAAACAAAGCTGAGTCTGGTTCCCATCTTGCCGGAGTCAGGGCAGCAGAAAAGGTACTCAGTCCAGACAGCACTGGATTCTAGCTATGTCTGTCAGTGTCATGCGTGGAAGGTTGGCTGCTTTTGAATCTCAGACCAAAAGGTATTCTCTACCCCTATGTTAAGCCATCATTTATTTTTAACTATGGTTGAATGTCACTAGCAAACCAGGCCAGTGATTTGTCAATCTTCTTTTCTTGATGGAGCTAATAACTTGTGTGTGTTGGAAAGCAATCAGGTTAATAAGATGTTGTGATCTGATTGACTTTTTGCAGGATTTAATGGATGGTGCTTTTCTAGTATTAGCGTAATATGATTCTGTTCTTAAGATGCATCTCTTTCCCCGGGCCTTTGACACTTGAGCCCTACAGTGTTCCTCTGATTTGAACATTGTATTGTTATTTTATTGCAACCCACCTATAAACCTTATGGTGAAAAATGGTGTTTAAGAAATCCCCCAAACCTTCCCCACCCCCTTCGTTCTCCTCAGTGCTCTTAGCCCTCCCTCGCTCCTGGCACAGGAACAAGGGCAGAAGGTGCATGCCTGACAAGTGACCTACAAAATGCCTTGACTGCCTTCCCTCTTTCAGTTCCAGACGGAGCTTCGGAAGATCTTGGTCTCTCTCATAGAAGTTGCCCAGAAGCTGCTAGCTTTGAACCCAGATGCAGTTGAGCTCTTTAAGAAAGCAAATGGTACGAGGGGGAGTTTTCTGACCTTCTTCCTAGGATTTATATCCTGAGGTGTGTTTGGTTCACTGGTCATACAGCGGGGCTGACATGGCTCCTGCCATGGACTGCAAGCACTATTTTGGAGATTGGGAAGGTCTGGGGATGTTTAAGCGTGGTGGGGAGCAGGTGCCCCCCTGCTTTCGTTCATAGAGAAAGATGCCCCAAGGACACATAGATCTGCTTTTCCCCAGCACTGGTAGACCTGAGGTGTGAACTGACCTTGTCATTCTTGTCCCTAGCCATGTTGGATGAAGATGAGGACGACCGAGTGGATGAGATTGCCTTGCGCCAACTGACAGAAATGGGCTTCCCAGAAAGCAGAGCGGTCAAAGCCCTTCGCTTGAACCAGTAGGTGTCCCTGGCAATTGAGCCTCCCCTTGGGATGGGGTTCTCCCCCCCCCCCAGAAGACTGTAGACTCATAGAATCGTAGAGCTGGAAGCAACCCTGAGGGCCATCTAGTCCAACCCCCTGCAATGCAGGAATCTCAACTAAAGCACTGATGGTAGATGACCATCCAACCTCTGCTTAAAAACCTCCAAGGAAGGAGAGTCCACCACCTTCCAAAGGAGTCAATTCCACTGTTGAACAGTTCTTACTATCAGAAAAGTTCATCCCGGTGTTTAGTTGGAATACCCTTTCTTGTAACTTGAATCCATTATTTAAAAAATCCTTCCAGTAGCACCTTAGAGACCAACTAAGATACACTTCAGGTATCTGAAGAAGTGTGCATGCACACGAAAGCTCATACCAAGAACAAACTTAGTTGGTCTCTAATGTGCTACTGGAAGGATATTTTTTATTTTGTTTTGACTAGGACAGACCAACACTGCTACCTACCTGTAACTTGAATCCATTTGTTCGGAACCTACTCTCCAAAGCAGGAGAAAGCAAGCTTGCCCCATCTTCCATGGGACAGCCTTTGAGATATTTGAAGATAGCTATCATATCTCCTCTCATTGTCCTCTTCTCCAGGCTAAACATACTCAATTCCCTCAAGACTTGGTTTCCAGACCTTTGATTATTTTGGTTGCCCTCCTCTGCACACCTTCCAGCTTGTCCATATCCACAGCAGACTCATTGAAATTAATCAACATGACAACAGGAGCTATAACCCTTTATATTGAACTTGTGCTTCGCTTCTGAGGATGACCTGTTCACTTTATTAAGCGTTTGCTTTGTGGTGGTCTGATGACTTGATACCAATAAATGAATCTGAATTAGAGAGGCTCCTTCTCCCATGATTGCATTGCTAGTTGGGAATGCTATGTATAGGTATGCTTATTTTAAAAAAAAAATTCCAGGGAGAGCCACTATGTGATTTCTCTCCCTGTTCCCTTTCCAACATATTCCCCAAGCATATTATAGGTTGCTGCTCCAGAGAACAGTTTCATTGGCATTTTCATGAGCCAGGGGAATGGCGGAGGGTTGCTGCTGGAAGACAGAACTGCAAGTGAGCGTGAAGAGATGGTTGGCTGCCTGTTTTCAAGTGACAGGAGCAAGTCTCTTCAGTTTTGTGAATACACAGAATATACAGAAGTTGTAGCTTTCTCCTGGTCTTGAGGGAACTGGTGGTGAATAGTGAATGCTGGAGTTTCCAGGTTGAATTATCCAGTTGGCGTTGGCGTTGAGTTCTGTGAGCACTTGCCATAGTTCCTGCCCCTCTACGGCTTGCTAAAGGTCCCCAGCAAACACCCAGGTTCCAGGCAGTTCCACAGACTTTCAGCTATCCTTCATTTCCTCCAGCTTGCTTCTGGTGCACACGCATAATGCTCTTTCTCTCCCAGGCTTTCTTGTCTCATAGAATAATAGA
Source organism: Zootoca vivipara (assembly GCF_963506605.1). Lineage (NCBI taxonomy): Eukaryota > Metazoa > Chordata > Lepidosauria > Squamata > Lacertidae > Zootoca > Zootoca vivipara. The sequence continues at coordinate 17,929,041 of NC_083294.1, forward strand.
ACTGTAGAGTTGGAAGGGACCCTGTGGGTCATTCAGCCCAACCCCCTGTAGCGCAGGAAGCTCAGCTAAAAGCATCCCTGACAGGTGGCCACCCAACCTCTGATTAAAAACCTCCAGTGAAGGAGAGCTCGCCACTTTGCAAGGGAGTCCGTTCCACTGAAGTACAAAAGTGTGGCTGGTAGTCACTGTGGTTTGCAGGGCCGCTGGCAAAAGTGGCAGGAGCCAAAGTACACTGAGAAGCGGCAAAGGGCAAACCCCACCCCCCACCCCAGTTTGTTTCTGCCTCAATGTTGGTGCTGCTTCCTTACATGTCAACTTTTTCACCCAGCATGTCTGTGACTCAGGCCATGGAGTGGCTGATTGAACACTCGGATGACCCCACCGTTGATGCCCCCCTGCCAGGTCAGTTCTCTCTGGAAAATGCCTCAGTGGAAGGAGTGGCAGCCCCCCCTGCCCAGATGCTCGAGGGGCCCAACCAAGAAGTGGGGAGAGAAGAGCCAAAAGATGAGCTGACAGAAATATTCAAGAAGATCCGCAGGAAAAGAGAGTTCCGGCCTGATCCGCGGGTATGCTTTCTGTATGTGCACATGTGTTCTTTTGCATTTGGGCCTGAGAGTCTGCTGATGCCACTGGAAATGGTCCATAAATTCTCAGTCCACATTGTGTCAAATTCCCAAAAGGGACGTTTGATTCTATACAATGGGGGAATTGGATTTTTGTGGTAACTGCTTTTTTAATCTAAAAACTGTTGCCATCTGTTTTCCCCCAAAAGCAAATATGATAAAAATGCTTCGGGTAGGATGGTAACCATTTAGAAATAGTTCAGCTTCCCACCTTGTCCCCTGGGCTGTTGCAGGCATCTCTACTGCTGCTGCTGCTGTCAAAACACCCACTTCAAATTTTCCAGCACTGACACCAAAAGGGCCCAATCTGGCCCGTGATATATTTTTTGCATCTCTTTGCTTTCACAGAAAGTGGTGACAGGTGGGGCTCAGCAAAATCAATGCATACCCTTTTACAGACAGGCTTGTGTTTTACAATCTCCTTGCTCCTAGAAACTTGGCCTCTCTCCTCCTGTTCTGCCATCACCTGGCCATCACCTCCTGGCCCTTGTATGTTTGGAGAGGCTTTGCCCTTGTCCCTGACATAAGCAATGTGGTTCTGCTTTCAGGCTGTCATTGCCTTGATGGAGATGGGCTTTGATGAGAGAGAGGTGGTGGATGCCCTCCGAGTGAACAACAACCAGCAGAATGCAGCAGTGAGTACCTCTCCCATCATGCCTGGGGGCTCTGCCTATTCTCTTTTGCCTCCCAAACTATCACATGCACCTTGTGGATGCCTTTGGGTGATGAGCCTCATGATGTGGGTGAATTCTTTCAAGGTCCCTTCTGGAGGGAAACGTTTAGCGGATGGCATAGCTTTTTCCTACATGCACCAAGAATGGATCCTTGCATTTGAGAATGTGGTGGAGATGCATGTAAATCTCCCTCTTTAAAAACCCTGGGCCACCCCAGTGCAATTGAATTGGCACAATGCCTGAAGGCTTGATCCTTGCCATCAGATACAGTAATTCCTGCTTAGTGGAGATTTTTATAAAGCTGCAGCTTATTTCAGCTCATCCTGTTAGGACTCCTTTGGGCTTGAGAGTTGGAAGCCATATGTGAGGAGCTAGTGTTAAGCGGGATAGCACCTGGAAGTTGTACTTTGCAGTGGGTGGCAAATGCCAAGCTTTATACTGGGCTGGGCTGGAGTGGGAGTGGAGGAGAGGGGCTAGAGCAGGTAGCCTGCTTCTGTGTGAAGTCTCCATTGGCTTCCTTGGAGCTTGTGTTTGTCTGCTGTGCTCTTGTTTCCTTCATCAGAAAACAAATGTAACTTGATCATATATGAATGGTCACTTGGGAGGGGGAGGGCTGTTGTTAGAAGATGGATGCTCTATAAAAGTGCAGGTGAGATCCAGAGTGGGAGGGGTGGCTGTCCTGGAACTTGGTTGATTTTAAAAGAGGATTAGACAAGTTAATGGTGGAGAGTGTTCTGCCTCTACTGGTGGAGGCATTCAGCCTCTGAATAACGGCAGTTGCTAGGTATTACAAGCGAGGAGTGAGGCTGTTGCACTGGGGGCTTTTCCTTAGGACATCTGGTTGGCCACTGTGAGGACAGAAAGCTGGGCTGGGTGGGTCTTCTGCTTCATCTGGCACCAGATTCTCTAGAAAATGCTTGAAATGCAGGTCTGTGTAGCAGGAGAAATTGTCTCCTTCCTGGGTGAACTTCTCCTGCTGCTTTCAGTTAATCTCTTAAGAAATGTTGTCTGTGTCTGAATTGTAACCCTTGTTTTTGTACAGAAACTGTACTAAGATTTCCAAACTAAGCATTAAAAAGCAGAGCCATGCGTGAATCATGTTTACAGGGAAAGGGAAGTAAAAGGATTTGCTGCCTTAACGTATTTCCTTCTGACTTCCTCTGTAGTGTGAGTGGCTGTTGGGAGACCGGAAGCCTACCCCAGAAGACTTAGACAAGGGGATAGATCCTGCCAGCCCCCTCTTCCAAGCCATCCTAGAAAACCCAGTGGTACAGTTGGGACTCACAAATCCTAAAACGCTACTTGGTGAGTGCTCTTGTGCCATGGGAAATCTGTGTGGGCTGGATTAGTATGAATCTTTGTGTTAAGCAACCCCAAATCCTGCAGTATCTCAGGAGGCTTACAAAAAATGGTATTGCGTTTCAGATAAGGATCTAAAGACGGCAATAAAATGGAATCTGCAGCAATTAAACTGCAGAAGTAGTTCGGCCTACTGGGCCAGTTACTTTTTGTAAAGGAATTTTCAGTCTCTCCAGTTGATGCTTGTTTTGGGCTGCTTAACTGGACTCAGTCCAGGTTGGTAACTGAGATGGGGAAATGCATAAAATGAAGTTTATAATGTATCTTATAAATTGAACATCTCTACCTTTCTCTGGCAGCCTTTGAAGACATGCTTGAAAACCCTTTAAACAGCACTCAGTGGATGAATGATCCAGAAACTGGGCCAGTCATGTTACAAATTTCCCGAATCTTCCAGACGCTGAATCGCACATAGGATGAGGAGGAGGAAGAAGAAGAAGAAGGGGGAGGGAGTAAACCTCCTTGCTTGTATGGTCATTTTGGACTCTTTTTGGCCCTGAGTCTCCAGAAGAACAAAAAGGGCAAATTGTTTACCAGGAGAGAGCAGAAGTAGTGTGTTGGGTGTTCACTCTTTGCATTTTGGGGTGTTTGTGTCACCCACTTTTTTGTTTGCAGTTCTGGCTTACATACTGTGTGATTATTATTATTATTATTATTCCACACACACACGCACACACCCCATGTTAGTGGAAGAGGGTTTGAAGACTTAGGTGTTTGTGTTCTTTCAAGTGTTTCTATAGAAACAGGAAATTATACATCTAAATACATGAAAAGGTGTTCACAGTTATATCAGAATGTGTTTATTGAAGAAATGAAAAGATAATTCGTGTTTTTGATGTTCGGATTGAGTGCAGAGGCCTCTTCCTGACTGGCCCCACAGTGTCAGCCCCAGAACGTTTGTTTCTCCTCATACAGTTACCTCTACACTGAGATAACGAATGAGCTGGCCATTCTGGCATTCTGTTTTTTGTCGTTGTGGAATAGAGAGACCCTGAAAGTAACCTTCCTCGTCCCATCTGAAGGAGCTTATCACCTGGCATTAAGAACATAAGAATTGGTCACCCCCAGCTTTTTCTTTCTGTCTGAAGCCCTTCTGAGGCTGGGTCTGGTTTTGGTCAGGGTTCCTTCGCAGAGAATAAAACACATCTTGCATGTGGCTGTCTGTGCTAGTTGTTTCTTGAGGGCAGCATGACCGGGTGGGGGGTGAGACCCAAGTGCTGTTACACCTCTGCGGACAGGGTTGGTTTGTGCCTGCCCTAAGGGCAGATTTGGTGTAACCAATAGAAGCTGATTTGGTGGTTAGGAACAGAATGAAAAAAGTGGCTAAGGGTAACTGAATCAAGGCCATTACATATATCTTCAGGAGCATGTAAACGCAAGTGTTCAGGAAGGGTAGTGAAGAAGGATAAATCCTGGCATTAAGTGGCTGATATCACGTACCTTTGGCCCTGTGGGAGAAGGGAGAAGTGTGTCTTTGTGTTAATGTTGCCTCATTTTCAACTAGCAGAGAAATACTTAGCTTTGCACTCTCCCTAAGATGCAACTGAACACCCTAGGCCAAATAAACCTACGGATTGGATATGGAGGAAGCAAAACAAAACCAGTGTGAATGCACCTATGCATGCAGAGGAATCCTGGTTCAATGCCCAGATACAGCTAGAAAAGACTCCCTGCTTGAAACTCTGGAGAGCTGCTGCCAGTCAGTGTAGGCAATACTGAGATGGATGTGACCAACATGATTCAGTATAAGGCAGTTGCTGCATGTGTTCTGTGAAATCTCTGAGCTTGGATTTCACAGGAGCCTTTCCAAGCAGACTTGGACAATGTTGGAAAAATTAAGCTCAGCAAAACAAGATTACTGTATTTTTCAGAGTATAAGACAATGTTTCTTCCTAAAAAATGTTTGTCAGAAATTGGGGGTCGTCCTTATACATGGATGGTGAATGTACAGGGGTCCGGGCTCTGGCGCGGGCGGCTCAGGTTCTAGTTCTGGTGCGGGAAGTCCAGGCTCGGGTTGGGTTTTGGCATGGATGTTTAAAATAGTGATTTCTTAATTTGGGGTTCAAAAAAATAGAGGCCATCTTATACATTGGGGTGTCTTATACACAGTACTACCCTTGTTTAGAGGTGGAAGCTTTTCTTTTGTCAATTGCTTGAAAGGAACTTTATACACTCAGAAAATAGCATAGAGGAAGGAAGAATCCTTGCACACTGAAAAGTAGCAGTCATTTTTAGGGAGGAGGCTCGAACCCTTCTCCTTACACACTAGCTTTCTTAGTATGAGGTTCCTGACTAGGCAAATGATTCATCCTGGCCATCCTGCCCTTGTGTCCTGAAGTCATATAATTCCATGAAGGCTGCATCATGGGCTTTTTTGTAAATAGATAGGTCCCAAATAACAGAACAGGGAGTTGGAACAGTTGACCAGAAATAATACTACAGATTAAAACTTGCATACACAGGAAAGAGGGCAGGTTGGACTATGACATTCAACCTAAAGTGAAAAAGAGGTTTGACTACCGATATGTAGGCTCGGGGGAGAATAAGGGGGAGTTCTAAGCATTTCCCTGGAGAACTCCCAACCCTAGCCTCGCTGGTGCCCCAGGAAGAAAGTGGAGAGGTGGGATGAAATTGGCTATCTGCAGGTATTAATAGATGTGTGTTTCAATCTCTACTTGTCCTGTGGCTCATTGCTGTAGACCAAGCATGTCCAACTGGTATATTGTGATATACTGATAGATGACGGGGTGTTCCTGGTAGATCCTGGTAGATTTGGCCCCTCAGTGATCTCCTCCCCCCCCCTCCCCAAAAGGGGAAAGAAAAACCCACTGTGGCTTCCTGAAAAATAGGCTCAACAACTTCACATTTCCCAAAAAAGCTCAACAACTCTAAAAAAAGCTGAACAACTTTGGACCATCCAACGACACTGGGTTGATCACTGCCAGTTTACCTATACCGTGAGTAGATCACAGTCTATTGGGAGTTGGACGTCCTTGCTGTGTAGACTATTGCATAGGTACAACCGGATACCTTCCACAATGAACTCTACTGATCTTGGTACAAGTCTGATCTCCAAATGTGTCTCGAAGGTCCAGGAAACATCCTGACCTTGCATAAAGGTTAGCATGTGTAAATTTTGTTGCTAGTTGCCATCTTCTTTGGTGATCACTCATAACCAAGTAAGATTCCATGAACACTGTCTTAAGAGTGAGTCCGTAAGTGACTAGGCCACTTCTGGATTGACGCGTCCTTCCACATTGGGGACATCGGTTTCTGGGTGGGAGTTGATCATAGTGAGGGTTTGCCAAATGTGCCTTCCTCTTAGCAAGTTTCTCCCTTTCATCCTGAGTTTGAGCATCTTCACAGTCCATGATACCTTTGGTAAAGGCTGTTCTCCAATTGGAGCGCTCGCAGGCCAGTGTTTCCCAGTTGTCTGTTTATACTACATTTTTTTTAGATTTGCCTTGAGGGTCTTTATCAGGGGTCAGCAAACTTTTTCAGCAGGGGGCCGGTCCACTGTCCCTCAGACCTTGTGGGGGGCCGGACTATATTTTGAAGAAAAATATGAACAAATTCCTATGCCCCACAAATAACCCAGAGATGCATTTTAAATAAAAGGACACATTCTACTCATGTAAAAAATTCGGATTTCAGGACCACCCATGGGCCGGATTTAGAAGGTGATTGGGCCGCATCCAGCCCCTGGGCCTTAGTTTGGGGACCCCTGGTCTTTATACTACATTTTTTAAAGATTTGCCTTGGGAGTCTTTGTTGACCACCAGCATTACACTTTTCATATTTAAGAATAGAGTAGTTGCTTTGGAAGACGGTCATCAGGCATCCAAACAACCTAACAAGTCCAATGAAGTTGATACTGAAGAATCATTGCTTCAACACTGGTAATCTCTGCTTCTTCCAGTACACTGTCATTAGTTCACATGTCTTCCCAACTACCGTGGTGCCTCTAGTTATGAACTTAATTCGTTCCAGATGTCCGTTCTTAACCTGAAACTTTTTAACAAGTGGCATGCTTTTGTTAATGGGACCTCTTGCTGCTGCCGCGCCACCAGCACACGATTTCCATTCTCAACTCTTCCAGGTTAGTGGAGTTTGTAACCTGAAGCATTTGTAACCTGAGGCGTTTGTAACTCGAGGTACCACTAATGTGTAAAAATTTTCACAGACACCATTGATGGAATCTTTCAAGGAGTTTGAGATGGCGTTTATAAATGGTCCAAATTTCACAAGGATACAGTAAGGTTGGTAGTACAATAGCTTTGTAAACAAGCGTTTTGTTTTCCCTGTGAATGTCCTGGTCCTTAAACACTGCACTTCAATAGGGAGAAAGCTGCACTTGTAGAGCTCTGACAGTGCTGGATTTGGGCATCAATGTTGGCCCTTGTGGAAAGATAAGTGCCCAGGTAGGAGAAGTGATCGACACTTTCCAACATTACATCATTGAGTTGGATTTGTGGCACTGCAGAGGGGTCGTGTTGTGCTTGTTGGTGTAGCACTTTGGTTTTTTGAATGTTAAGTGATGAGCCAAGCTTTTCATAAGCTGTGAAGATATTTAAGATGGTTTGGAGGTCATCCTCTGAGTGTGCACACACTACGTTGCCACAAGCATACTGAAGCTCTATAACAGATGTTACAGTAACTTTACTCTTTGCTTTCAGCCAATCAGATTAAAGAGCTTTCCATCTGTTCAATATACCGTATGATTTCTACTCCGGTGGGCAGTTTCCCTTCGTCAAAGTGTAGGATCATGGCAATGAAAATAATAGAGTTGGGGCAATAGCACAACTCTTGTTTAACACCTGATTCCACTGTGAATGATTCACTTTGAGAGCCATTGTTATCTGTGGTTGTTGCTGCCATATTATCATGGAGGAGCCAAATGATGTTTACACATTTATCTGGACAGCCAATTTTCAGAAGGACAGTCCACAAAGCATTACGATTTACAGTGTCGAAGGCCTTTGGTCAACAAACACCATATATAGGGGTTGGTTTTGCTCTCTGCATTTTTCTTGAAGTTGTTGAGCAGTGAAAATAATGTCCACTGTCCCCCTAGAAGGCCGAAAACCATTTTGGGATTCAGGAAGGGTAGCCTCAGATATTGTTAGGCGACGGTTTGCTAAGATCCTTGCAATAATTTTGCTGGCCGCAGCTAATAAAGAGATGCCTCAGTAGTTTCCGCAATCCGTTCTATCACCTTTTTAAAAAGAGATTGCTAATTTTCGTTTCCCTAAAATCTGCTGGGATCTCCTCTCTCCCACATTTTTTCGATGAGCTTGCGAAGTGCGAAGTTGTGTAAGTTCAGTTCTTCCCACTTTGAAGACTTCAGCAGGTATCCCATCAGGTCCTCTGGCTTTGTTGTTTTCTCATTTGGTTAATAGCTGTACACAACTCTCCCAGATTTGGAGATGCCAAGCTGATCTCTAATTTGTTTTTGTGGAATTTGTAAGTGCACCTCAGCAACTACGGGGGAGCTGCAGTTAAGGAGATTCTGGTAATGTTCTTTTCCAGTGCAATGCAATAGGTTCTTTATCTTTTAGAAGTGTGGTGCTGTCTGCTGAGCATAGGGGCATATGCCATGATTTATTGGCTCATAGATGGTATTTGTGGCTTTAAAGAAACTCTGTGATCATGAGTGTTGGCTAAGTGCTGGATCTCTTGAGCTTTTCTTATCCACCAGCTGTTCTTTAGTTCTCTGCTTCTTCTTTGAACCTCAGCCTTAGCATTGCCATAGGATTTTTTTCTCAGTGGCACGGTTTCTATCTCTTTGCCAGATATGAAAGGCCTCCCTTTTCTTGTCAATAATGTGTTCAATCTCATTGTCATTCTTATCAAACCAGTCCTGGTGTTTCTTGGTTTGGTATCCAATAGTTTGTTCACAGGCTGCAATAATGGATGTTTTAAGCTTGGTCTAGTATTTCTTGATGTTATCAGGGAACTCCAAAAGCAGATGGTCCTTAAGAGTCATTTGGAAGCAATCCCACTTAGTAGGATCTTGAAGGGCTTGAGTGTTCATTTTGCCCCTTAGTTTCATTCCTTGAAGCCTGCGTTGAGGTATAATCTTGATAGCCATCATGGAGCATATTAATTGGTGATCTGTCCAGAAGTCGTTGGCACTCGTCATAGCTCTGGTAAGGAGCACATCACAGTGATCTTCAGTTTGGACAATTACATAGTCTAAGAGGTGCTAGTGGTTCGACCGAGAGTGCCTCCATGATACTTTACATTTATTTACATTTATTTTTGTTGCTGAAAGAGTGTGTTGGTAATAACAACATTGTGTGCTGCATATTTAGTCAAAGGTAAGATTCCGTTCTGGTTGCTGTTGCCAGTTCCTTCTTTCCCAATGGTCCGAGGCCACAGATTGAAATATCGCCCAACTCTCGCATTAAAATCACCCAGGTGGATAATTTTATCCTCAGGCATCTCTGATAGGATGGTATCCAGCTGAGAGTAAAAAAAAAATTCTTTAATGTCTTCATTGGCATTCTTTCTTAGTGCATAAGCACTTCGAATAGTAGCCTGTTGGTTTTTGGCGAGTTTTATTCAAAGGGTTGAAAGTCACTCATTAATGCTGGTAGGGACTTCTGACAAGAGCTTCACAATATCGTTTTTGATAGCAAAGCCTACTCCATGTATTTTTTATTATTATTTGATTTTTTTGTTGTTGATACACCAAGAAGAAAGAAAAGAAGAAGAAAAACAGAAATACAAATGAAAATGAACACAATATTATTTACAAAACAATAAAGCAAAAATTGGTCTTTGAACTATAGACCCGACCTTCCATCTGTTCCTTACTTTAATTATATATTGCTTGTTGCCAACACACACTTTTATCCTAATTTGACTAATCCTTATCTTAAATCTAATGTCTTTCTTAAAGCTATTACTGAAATTACTTGAATGCTGCAACAGAATTTAAACTACTGTATTTTTCAAATATACTTTGAAGAACTCCCATTTTGAGAAAAATTCCTGTTTTGGTTTATTCTTTATTTTTTCTGATAAACTATCTAACTGCATATTCTAGTTACAGGTAGGTAGCTATGTTGGTCTGCCGTAGTTTAAACAAAATTTTAAAAAAATTCCTTCCAGTAGCACCTTAGAGACGAACTAAGTGTGAAGAAGAAGTGTGCATGCACATGAAAGCTCATACCAAGGACAAACTTAGTTGGTCTCTGCATATTCTGTCAATTTTTGAATCCATTCATGAATAGAGGGGATATCATCACTCTTCCATTTTGCAGCAATAAGAACTGTAGAATATAACCTTTGTTTTTTGCGGGATATCCAAATCTGTAATTCCCAGCAGATAAGCTTCTGGTTTTCTGTTATAAGAGATCTTCTTCTTTTTTGTAATTTTGAATGGATGCTCTCCCAAAATACCTGGATTTTCTTACTTAGCCACCACATGTGATAGAGAGTACCTGATTTGTCTCTGCATCTCCAACAATTGCTTGGGACACCTTTGTACATCTTCGAGAGTTTCCAAGGTGTTAAGTACTATTGGTGCTGCATTTTCAGAAAATTCTCTCTTAAGGCAGAACAATATGTAAATTTCCAATTATTTCCCCATAAATTTTCCCATTGGGACATAGTTATTGAATGCCCAAAGTCTTGTGACCACTTGACCATGGCCGCAGTGATCTCCAGTCAAGGAGGAGTTGGTATACATTTGTAAGGGTTTTTCTTTTAGAGTTTACTAACTCTGATTCAAATCGAGAGGTTTCTATTGCAAAACCTTTTTGTTTATCAGATATAAATTTTTCATATATCTGATGGCCTACTCCATGTATTTAACATTCTTGTTCAGGTAGACCTTTCCAGAAAAATGTGTAGCCTCCTTTTTGTTCCTTCAGTTGTCACTCTTCTGCTCTTGAAACTCATTCTTGAAGCACTGCAATATCAATGTTAAAACGTCGCAACTCTCTTGCTTTTTTTAAAATGGGGATATTTCATATTCCACTTTGGCCACGAGGGGGTACCAGAGCCTTGAGAACAAAATCTAGTTCCCTTTGCTTCCAGCTGTGGAGTAAGGTGGGATTCTGACTGCTGGGGTAAGGAAACTGGTGTGATTCGAGTCTTACCAAACACAGCCATTTGCTCAGGTGCAAGTCCAGGGAAGGTGGAGAGTGTGTGGAGACAGCAGAGACAGCAAAGGAAGAGCAGTGCCTACTGAAACCACTGTGGAGCCAGGCTGGGCACAACTGTGCATTAGGTAGTTCCTTCTTTAGTTTATCCCTCCGTGGGGAACAGTCTCTTAAGTGCCAAGACAGAGAGAGCCCAGATTGAGACCCACAACTAGTGATGTTTAGTTCTTGAGAATAGTCTTTAAATGTACACACCTCATTATTTTAAAATATTTTTTTATTTCAATTCTTTAAAATAGAACGAATACAAATAAAGTAACAGAATATAAATGAGAAAAGGAAACAAAAGAAGAGGGCAAAAAAGAAAAAGAAAAAGACAAAACCAGCATTCATTCCAAAGAAACAATAAAGAAAAAATAATTATCTCCAAATTTATACTCAAATTAATACATAACATATATATATGGGGGAAAAACATACATCCAAAAGTAAAAAGAGAACTTTAGATATTAAAAAGAAATTTTAAAAATACTTCCGATTGTTTTAATATTGCTTCCTCCACCCTTTCCTCTTAACTCACTTTCCTTTATATCAATGTACACACCTCATTAATTGAGAATATTCTCTAGAATATTTTTGATTAATGAGGTGTGTACATTTAAAGCAGCAGTGTAGCCGACACAGAATTTACAATTTGTGGATAATATTCTCCGGAGAATTTTCTAGCAGAGAATATTCTCACCTCACATCACTACTCACAACTGCCTCTAGGCACAGCAGGACCCTGGATGCTGTGGAAGGGGTTTCTCCAGGGGTTGCCCTTACCATTTCACCCCCTGAGGTGAAATGAGAATGTGCTGCCCTGCCCTATGCACACACTGCATCCCTACCCCTTTGCAAAATCCTCACTTACTGGGGTCATACAGCTGCGGCGTCCAGGTTCTGGAGAGAACTTGCAAGAGCCCTATGAGATTGTGAGAACTGTGGGAGATTGTCAAGATGCATCACTACAATCTTGAGGGGCTCTTGCATGATCTCGCTGGATTCTGGAGCTGCAGCATCCACTTCTCCTTGCTTCTCTTCTGGCGGTGGCAAGAAACAACTGTGTAGCAGAGATTGTCAAGTAAATGCTACAACACACTATGCACTCACAGTAATTACATTAGTTAAAAGTTGTCCACTCTCTGAGCCCAGAGAGAGTTCTTTGCTTTCAAAGTCCTTGTTGTGCCAAAGTCCACAAGGTATGTGCTAAGTCTAGCTGCTTTCAAAGTCCTGCAACTTTCAGAGTTCTCTGAGTCCAGACATCTTTTAAGTTGTCCAACTTCTTTCAGGTGAACGCTTCTCTCCGCAAAGTTTTCTAAATGTTTCCAACAAATTCTCCTATAGGGAAATGCTATAACTTGAGCCCTTTACATACCCAGCTCTATGTGCTTATCTGCACAGCAACACAGTAAAGACAAGAGTTACAAGAGTCTGCAGCTGCACCTCTACTGTGGGGGGGGGAATAATTTCTGCCCACTCAAGTGAAATTAACATTTTTTCATTTCCCCCCTCCATCCCTTCTTGAAAGGAGCCTTTCCCCAACTAAACTGCACCTGGTGCATGTGTGCAGCTCTTCCTTGAAAGTGCTGATGGGGTAACAGGCTTTGCTTAGTGTGCTTTTGGGAATTGCTAGTGATCATGAAGGTGCTCATGTCTGCCAACTGCTTCCTTCCCCTGGACCGAATGCAGGGGTTATAATGCTTTGGGCTTTCTTTGACATTGCCTGGATGAGCTCTAAACATACAAAAGTGGAACATTGCTCCAGGATAGGCCAAGTCAGGAGGTGTGCCTGGGAATTCTGCTGTGGTCACTGCTACCACCACTGCTGAGCATTGGCCCTCAAGCCTGATAATCATGTGATCCTTTAAGTTGATCTAAGTTTCCTGCAGGACCCAGGTGGCACTGTGGGTTAAACCACAGAGTCTAGGGCTTGCTGATCAGAAGGTCGGCGGTTCGAATCCCTGCAACGGGGTGAGCTCCCGTTGCTCGGTCCCAGCTCCTGCCAACCTAGCAGTTCGAAAGCACATCAAAGTGCAAGTAGATAAATAGGGACCGCTCCGGCGGGAAGGTAAACGGCGTTTCCGTGCGCTGCTCTGGTTCGCCAGAAGCAGCTTTGTCATGCTGGCCACATGACCCGGAAGCTGTCTGCGGACAAACGCCGGCTCCCTCGGCCTATAGAGCGAGATGAGCGCCGCAACCCCAGAGTTGGACATGACTGGACCTGATGGTCAGGGGGCCTTTATGTTTACCTTTACCTAAGTTTCCTGCTTGGCAGGGAGTTGGACTGGATGGCCCTTGTGGTCTCTTCCAACTCTATGATTCTATCTGAGGACCACAGGATGGCTTACAATATAAAAACACAAAAATATGTACCATAACAGAGGAGGCACATGATAAAGGGCCTCAGATGATAATCAACAGCTTAAAAACTCTACTTGAAAACTTATAAGGAGCAAGAATCCACAACGTTCCAAGGGAGTCCATACCACTGTTGAACAGTTCTTACCATTACAAAGTTCATCCTGATGTTTATTCAGAATCTCCTTTCTTGAAATGCGAAGCCATTGGTTTGGTCCTACCCTCCAGATCAGGCGAAAACAAGCTTGCTCTGTCTCCTATTTGACAGATTTAAAATGGATTTCAACAGGGGCGTACCCAGGATCAAAACTGGGGGGGGGGCAAGGGCGGGGCCAAGATGGGAGGGGAGGGGCCATAAAGTGGGAACGTGGGGGGGGGGCTATGGAGCCGAGGTGAGGAAAGACGTAAGCTCCGGAACCTCTTAAACAATACCGCCCCACCCCCCAAAACAATATATCTCACGTTAGGTGTAAGACACATAATTTGAGCCCCGGAACCTCTTTTCAAACGAGGAACCCTTCTCTATAAGTGTCTCAGGTTAGTAAGGTGGGGCACGACTTTGAGCCCCGGTACGTACTGAAAAGCTCTGCAGAGTTTCCCTTTGGCAGGAGGGGGTGGGATGTGGGCATAGGTTTTTGTGTGAAAGGGGGGAGGGGGGAAGAAGCCATTTCATCTCCTTCTCTACCACCCCATCTCTTTTTTCCTCCCTCCCTCTCTCCATCCCTCCTTCCCTGCTTGCAGAAGGGGCGGCCCTGGGATACTCGGCGGCCGCCCGCGTGCGGTATATAAAAACCACGGCGCTCCCTTCTGCCACAGCGGCCTCTCTGGTGTGTTGCTCCGACGGCAGCGGCGTCCTCCCCTTCACCACCATGATGAGCTATGGCATGGGCACACTTTATAGCGGCCCCTCGTACTGCAAGGAGCCCGGCTTCGCCGGCGGGCGCTACTCGACGGCAGCTGCGCGCTCCACAGGTGGCAGCGGCTCACTGGTATCGAGTGGCTTCCACCCACAGTCTGGTCATGGGGCCAGCTTGGCTCGTCAACTGAGAGCCTGGAGTCGTCGCTGAACGATGACCTGAGCAGGCGCAACGAGAAGGAGTTGGAGGTGCTGCAGGCTCTCAACGACTGCTTCGCCGGCCCTGCTTCGGGGGGGCAGCTGCCCCCCTGCCCCGCACTGGGTACACCCATGGATTTCAACCAGTCCATTACCATTGATGTCACTGGATCCTTACATTGGGCTGGGGTGAGGCCCTGGGTGGGACCCTCTGGCAGAAAGGAAAGCTTAGCTAGGAGGGGTATTCTAGTCCAGAGCCAGTTCCCTTTCCCACCAGAATGTCTCAATGGCTGGAAATAAAATACCATGAACCATGCTGCTTTAATCACCGATCCCTACCCCCATGGCATTGCTAATCACAAACCAGTGAAATGTTGAACTTCGTTTGGGAAAATAGTAGTGGAGAGATGGAATTGGTCAAACCCCATAAGTGTAAAGCTGCAGGGAGGGGGAAACCCCCACCTTTCCACAGCATGCTGATGAGGAGGAGATCGTGAAATCAGGGTGTGCTGCTCCTGTCCCTGCAGTCCTGTTAATCTGGAGCTGGAGAGTGTGTGATCTTTTGACTAAGCACAGTGCTTGCGAGTTGTGGAATATCTGCTCCTCTGAATGGGGACATTGAGCTGGGTATCTGACTTCTAGCCAGGCAAGGAGAGCTGGGGGTCTCCTTGAGTTGAGCTGTAGATTGGTTACTATGGAGACTGGCTAATGAAGCCCTTGGCAGCAGCTGCCTTTGACGATGAGCGCATCCCCCGATTCAGAAGCAAAAAGCAATTACAGCTGTGTGTGTTTGCACGCGCGTGCGCATGCACGTATGGGCAGGAGGAAGATGAGCTCCGCGCTGATGCAGCTCTTTTGTGGTGGGAGGGGGCAATGCTCAGTGAGTCAGAGGTCTCCCTCAGCATGTCAGAGGCCTTGCCAGGCCCCACCACAGGCAAAAGAAAATGCAGGATTTTGCATCTCTGTGAGAGAGCCGGAGTTGGCTGTAAAGAGATTACAACAGTGGAACCACACTTCGCTATGAACATGGCTTCCTGAATCCCCCCTGCAATATAAATTCTAACCCTCTCCCGGCACTCCTGCCAGTGCAAAGCTGCTGTTATTGCACACGTTGGCAGCCTCCTCACCACTCTTTCAGAGCTGTGCTTTTGTGTCTTTATTAAATGGGTCACCATAAAACACCCAGGTGCCAAAGGTCTTTGGCTTCTTCAATGCTTGGATGATTTCCTTTACTGGCTGGGAAGAAAAATGACCCCTCAGAACCACTGGCCTTTTGTCTTGTTCCCTTACAACCATACTCTTCCTAGGGGATCTGTGGGGCTGGCCAGCAAGCAAGGGCCACAGTCAGCTGTAGGTAACCATCAGACTTGATTCCAGTGGTGTAGTGTGGGTTGCCAGTGTCCAGGGCTGCATGGAGGGATGGGGTAGGTGGGAGGGAGGGAAACAGGTGGAGTACGCACACACATTCAACGTGCAGGCTGGGTGGCGCAGGGCACCACGGCGCCGGCCCGCCAGGAGGGCGCCGCGAGCTGCGCCCACCCGCTGGCCGGCCGGTCAGCCGCGCAGCTGCGCCCACGCACCCGCACTGTGCCTGCCCACCCACCCACCGCGCTGGGAAACGGGGCGGGAGGGCGCCGGAAGGATCCGGCGCACCACGGCGCCAGGGGCGCTTAAGACGGCACTGCTAATGGCATCCATGTTACCCAGGAGGTTGTAGCTGCAGAGATACGAAGTCATTCCGTGGTCTGAAGAGATCACTTCTTGATTTGCATGGAGAAGACATTTTCAGCGGAGACCAGCAATGGAAATCATGCAGCTGTATTGACGCAGCACCAGGTGTTGAAATTTTGTGCCCCTAACAATTTTGCACCTGGGGCAAGTGCCCCTGTGGTCCCTTCCCATTATATGTCACTGCTTGATCTAAAGCTTTGACTTTTGCACAATTGCCCCTTCAGCAGTTTCATTTCATTCATTTTACCAGAAAAGACAGTGGTAAGCAAAAGAGTAACGTACCTAAGAAGAGCCCTGCTGGATCAGGCCAATAACGCATCTAGCCCAGCATCCTGGTCTCACAGTGGCCAACTGGATGCCCCAAAGGGAAAAACACAAGCAGGAATGAAGCACAAGAGAACTCCCCCTCCCCCGTGGTTTCTATGAACTGGTATTCAGAAACATTACTGCCTCTAGAAGTAAGACTTTTCCTTTATTGTTTATTTATTTGATTTCACAAAATCTATGCACCACTTGATCGTAAATAACACACATACACACTCCAAAGCAGTTTCCAAAAGCAATAAAATCATCACAGAAAAAGGAACAATAATTTCATACTATTGAAAAGTTAAAATAACAATAGACTGAAAACAGATTTAAAACCTTTTCTCCCTACCACGCTTAATTTTATGCCAGTGATGGCGAACCTATGGCATGCGTGTCAGACGTGACACGCAGAGCCCTCACTACTGGCACGCGCCCCATTGGCCCATTCACGCTGTTGTTGTTTCCCCCCCCATTGGTTCTCCCGCTCCTCCTCAGGCTACAGCTTGACTCCGCTGTTAAAACCCAGATCTTTTGTTGTTGCTGCTGGTAGCCAGAGATTTGTTTTTTTAACCCTTTCTGTGCTGTGTTTTTGGCGCTTTGGCAGACTATGTCGGTGCTGCGTGTTAGTTCCAGCGAATGTATTATTCATCATTTATTTCTGTTCTCTTCCCCCCCCCAAAAGCGCAGCAGCTTTGGGGCATCCCCCCAAAGCAACTTTTGCACCCCCCCAAAAAACCCTCCAAAACTATGGTCAGCAGCTCCCCCCCCAAAAGCTCAACAACTCTGGGCACTTTGTGATAAATAAGGGTTTTTTGGTTTGGTTAAATAATTAGTTTTTGGTTTATTAAATACAGTTATATATTACAATTATACATTTTTGTTATTTAAACTATAAATATCGCAAAATTATGGTTTTTTCCCTCAAAGTGACACACCACCCGAGTTATGCTCGGTTTTTTTGAGAACTTCAACACACCAAGCTCAAAAGGGTGCCCATCACTGTTTTATGCACTTCTACCAAGTTGACGTATAAAACTCTAAAACTGATTAAGATTGTGCCAGATTCCTCCATAGACTCCTGGCAGGTGTTTAAGCAACACAATCATGCCTATGATGCCAGGCACCTTTATCACTGTGGCTGCTGGTGGGGAAATGGAGCAGTCATGGAAATGTCTCTGGACTCCCTTCTTTCCGACAGCCCCTCTATACACAGTTACTTGTTTGGCCACATGTACGAACATGTGAAGAAATTTGTCAGGGTGACCTGGCTCTGAGAGAGCAAGCAGTTCAAGCTGTTTTCAAAAGGAATCCATACAAATAAGAAGGCAAGCGAAGGAAATGCCACGTGGGTGGCCGAAATCAGATGTCAGACCAGCCAGGAGCCTTTGTGTAGCAGAGAACTGCACTGAAGAATGTATCCCAAGTGATGCAGCCTTGATGAAAGGGCAAAGGCCGCCTTGTGTGTGGGAGGATGTTCAGCCAAAATCACGAATGCATGATTGTTAGTCACAAACAGGGGCAATGGCACCATGGAGCTTCAGAACCTGTATAGAGAGGACCTTTATATCATAGTCATACCCCCAAACCTAGTGGTGGGAACAGACAATGGACTAGTCCCTACCTCTTCCTACCTGTCATTACTCACTCTTTTCCTTACCTGCAATGGAGTATTATATCTGTAAACTCTCCTCCAGATTGCACATGCCATTTTGAACTGGACTACAGACTTTTATAAAATTTAAGAATTATTGCTTGCCTGATTTTCATGTTGAATTCTGGCAAGACTTTACTGATATGATGAACCTTTTTGTTTTCTTGTTTTACTTAAAGAGGCTGAGAGTGATTGCTTGGTCAAGAGGGAAACAAAAAGGGAGAAGATAATCCAAGTCTGCCTAATTCAACATGGGATATCCTCATTGTTCTAGAAGGCTATGCAAATTTGCCCTAATAGCTTCTAGAGATAAGCTGAGCATGGGTGGTGACTTTTGTGGGACATTATTGCAGTCAAACCAGCAATTCATGTTTTGCTAGATGCACACATGAAGGGGCAGAGTCTCATAGAGCTTTCCTGAAGAAGAAAAAAACAGCTGCTGGAGAGAACTCTGTGAGATCACTTCCTTTGTCTGCCTTGACAAGAAGTTGTAACACTACAGCCTTCCTTCCTTCCTTGCCCTCTCTCTCTTTCTTCATCATGCTTCCAAACTGACCACACATGGATGTATAAGCTCTGCAGCTCTGACATCATCTTTGAACGTTCATCTTGTTTTTTCATTTTTTCTTTTATTTCACAAAGTTTTTATTGTACTTTACCAGATCTTAACCTATTACAGTATTTGTGAGAATGGATTCCAAATATCATTGAATTTGTCCATGGCAAGTCTGCGTTTATGCACAAGTTGTTCGTATGTTGCAAGTTTGTACAAGTTTTCAATCCAATTGTAGAAGTGAGCCGCATTTTTCTTTTTCCAATTCATCAGGATCAGTCTTTTTGCTGTGGTAAGAGCACAAAGTGTCCACTCAAATTGTCCTTTTGTAAGGTTCTGTCTTGTACTTTTGTAACTTAGATCGTAGATTTAAACTTTCCTTCATTCTACTACTGTAATTATTGCTTCAAGACCTAGATTAGGTAAATTAACACTTCAGTGGTATCTTGGGTTACAGATGTTTCAGGTTACAGACGCTTCAGGTTACAGAATCCGCTAACCCAGAAATAGTACCTTGGGTTAAGAAATTTGCTTCAGGATGAGAACAGTAATCGTGCTCCGGTGGCCCGGCGGCAGCAGGAGGCCCCGTTAGCTAAAGTGGTACCTCAGGTTAAGAACAGTTTCAGGTTAAGAACGGACCTCCGGAACGAATTGAGTTCTTAACCAGAGGCACCACTGTACTTTTATTCCCAAAACAATGTGTGTGAGATTTTTTTTAAGGGGTAATACCAGGAAAATCCAGTCTGTCTTAAAGCATCCTGGATTATTGTTTGCAGAAGGTTAAATCAACCTTGTTTTAGCTTCCAAGTTTAAGCAGCAAAGGATGGTATTCTGCTGATCTCACAAACATGAGCAAGGAAGGATAATAACTAAGGAATATAACCTCTCCTAGTGTCTAAACCCATTCCTACAATTTTTACTCTGCTTAAATAGGTATTTGCATTCTCACACAAGTGAGAAGAGGAATGATAATTAATAAATAAAGTACAGTGGTGCCTTGCTAGACGAATTTAATTCATCCTGCGAGTCGCTTCGTATAGCGAAAAATTCGTTTTGCGAAGCGGCTCCCATAAGAACACATTGAAGTGTGGTTTCCCATAGGGTGCCTCGCAAGACGAAACTTGCGAGGCACCCTATGGGACGAAAAAAATTCATCTTGCGAAGCACACCATAGAAAACTTCGTCTTGCGAGTCTCCATTGAAATCGCAAAACACTTTCGTTTTGCGAGTTTTTTTTGTCTTGTGAGGCATTCATCTAGCGAGGTACCACTGTATCTTCTCTACTCAACCAAATCCATCCAACAAGGTGCAAGGCAGAGAGGCAGGGAGAAGATGGAAGAAGAAGAGGGAAAAGTGGGAGTGTGGACATTGGTGATAAAAGGATAGTCAAGTCCAGTCAAAGGTGACTTTGGGGTGTGGCACTCATCTCGCTTCAGGCTGAGAGAATTTGTCCACAGACAGCTTTCCGGGTCATGTGGCCAGCATGACAAAACTGCTTCTGGTGCAATGGAACACTGTGACAGAAGTCAGAATGCACGGAAACACTGTTTCTCTTCCAGCCGCAGCGGTACCTATTTATCTTCCACTGGTGTGCTTTCAAACTGCTAGGTTGACAGAAGCTGGGACAGAGCAATGGGAGCTCACCCTGTCACAGGGATTCGAACCACCAACCTTCTGTTTGGCAAGCCCAAGAGACTCAGTGGTTTCTCTGAACTTCAGCTGGTGCTAGAATCAGAGATGGAAGGAAGGACCCCCAAGGAGAGCTTGCCCAGCAATTCTGCTTATCCACCAAGATCAAACTACATGCAGAACAGAAAACAGAGGAGAGATCTGTCTATGGCTGCTAGACATGATGACTATGCTCTGCTCTCCACAGTTGGAAGCAGCAGGCAGCAATGGTTCTGAATAGCAGTTGCCTTAAACCACAGGACAGGTGAGTGCTCTTGTGCCCAGGTCCTGATTGCTGGTTTCCCACAGGTATCTGGCTGGCCACGGTGAGAACAGAATGCTGGACTAGATAGGCAATTGGCCTGATCCAGCAGGCTCTTCTTATGAGTGCCCCAAGCCAAGGGCAAGCTGGTGAATGAGGTTTACAGGATGCCCCATGAGTGAGGAGCCACCTTTGTGGCCTCCATGCCGGGGAAAAGCCAAACATGTTCTCCTGTGTTCTAACCAAAGTACAAGTCTCTGAACTGACCCAAATTTCCAGTACTTGGGTGTGAATGTTCTGAGAGGTTATTTTTAAAACAATCTGCTAATTACTTGCTGAATGCTGCTTAAGAAAAAGTAGTGAAAACAAGTCCAGACTGTGTGTCATATTGAGACCTGCTTATCTAAAAAAAGGTGTCAGTGACAGAAAGGCAAAAGGCACCTGCTGTGTCACATGTGAGTTTGCTCTTTTCTGTAGAGGTCCCAGGGCCAGCCCAGCCCCTGCTATGATTGTGTGATGGCAGACAGAGCCACTATGGGGAGGGCCATGTCCCAGATGATGCAGTCACAAGCAAGCCCATGGATTTCACTGGGAAGGGCCCCATAGCACTATCTGGAGTTCTGACATTATTTCATGGGTGGCTCTCACATGGTTTACAAATCTAACATTTGCCGCCTTCATGTATGTAGAACATTGTCCTTGACTCCGTAGTAGCAGCCAGCCAGCCAGCCAGCCAGCCAGCTGTGGAGTTCCGAGGATCTGTTCTACCCAGAAGAAGTGTCCATTGCCCACAACCCAGCCATGGCCCACAATCCAATAGGGTGCAAAGAGTAGGAAAGTCACTGGCACATTCCTGGGCCAAGGGGAACTAGGAGCACAACTTGCATCATCTACTGGCCTGGGACTCTGTCTTGTTTCCTCTCAATGGAAGGAGAAAACCTGAAGCAATTTTGTTAGATGATTTGGACAAGGTGCTTTACCTGTAGGCTTTCAGAGGAGCCCTGCATTGTGTGTGTGCACTGCTATTTTCCGTTCTGGGCCCTGCTAGTTTCTCACGGCCTATGGTAACTCCGGGAGACTTTTATCCTGCAGAAACCTGCACATGGCAAAGCTGACCTCAGAGGCTGATGCCTCCAAGAGGTTTTCCAGTGCTGCTGTGCTCGATCTCAGTAGCATCTATCTCCGGGCCCAGGGGAGAGCTTGACCCTTGCATCTGCACTGCTGGCCCCTTGGGGACTGGCACAGATGCTGTGATGAGTCTCCTGTGCCTTGCATCTGCCAAGGAAAGGCAATTATTTTGCAGTTGATTGGAGAGCCTTTCAGGGCAGGCAGCAGGAGTGCACCTAGGGACCATCTGTGGCAAAGACTACATTCAGCCAAGAGAGGGGTGTGCACGGCCAAGCATATTTAAAGTCCCCACTGCCGACACCTGGCAGGAAAGAAGGATAGGTGGCTAACAAAAGCCTTTGCTGTTTTTTGCATTCTCAGGAGTGGAGGGCTTTCCATACCCCCAAGATCCAAATACATTCCCACATGGGGTAGAGGAGGACATACTTCTACCCAAGCAGAGGACACTGGATGACAGACAGATAGAGGGATCTGGGTTGGTCAGTGAGGCCCATTTAACATTTTGGGGTCCCTAAACCAACTCTGATCTCCTTTTTTGCCATTATGTAGAGAAGTTGCAGTTTCTGTTCAATCTGACACTTAATCTGTTGTGGGTGGATGGAAATCCACTAGGTGCTCAAGGGACACAGCAGGTGGCCAGGCTAAAAAGTCCCCCTGTCCCAAAAGGTCACTGAGCACCATTCACTGCTCCCCTCTGTGACCATATTTATATTCAGGATGGATACCCCTAATGCTGTCATCACACCAAACACCCTGGGAAGACTCATATTGATCATCCTCCAGGAACCCAAGATAGAGTCTAGTTTTAATGCTGCACTTGATATTTTTATGACTGTGTGATTTCACATTTGAGTTATTTAAGGGCTCAACTCTTGAACAAATGTCAGTGATCCAGGCACCCATCTCTGCCTAGTTTGCGGATGCCTTGTTCTTTGCCATCTCCCTTCTTTGGTTCTGCTGAGGTGGGAAACCCAAGTGGGAATGACTGAGGTGTGGCTCAGCTCCTTCTGTGGAGAAGAAGCTGAGGCAGGAGAGGGGAACCTTTCTTTTTCTTTTTTGTTTCTTTTTTTTTTGGTTTTAAAATCCTTTATTGATGTATTCAATTAAAAAAACAACAACAAAAAGAACAAATTATATACTAGAACAGTCAAAACGATCTAAACAAAAACATCATTACATAAATAATGCCACGGAGCCGATATTGCTCCATGATTAGTTATCTGAATACCTGAATACCTAAGATAGAGATAAAACGAAGAAGAAGATTGAAGAAAGTAGTGAAAGAAAATAGGAAAGAAAGAAGAAAGAAGAAAGGGGAACCTTTCTTTCCCATCGGTATCAGCATTAACATAGGTCCACTTTCTTCATTCCCCCAACGTATTCTGTGTCCGACATGGTTAAGATATTTTCAGTTGTTGCTCTTTACAGCAAAGTCATTTGAAATTTCTTTCTTAGGCTGCCTTATTTCAGGTTCCATTAAGTTTTGCTGATTTCAGGAAAGAGCAATTAGGGTGGATGAGGCCTTAGTGCATGTCATGGTCAACTTGGTGCTGCTGTGAGCCCCTATTGGCAGCCCTTTTATATTTTTCCTTCTGCTTCTGCTCTGTTTTCAGCAGCCTCTCTCTAGCAATTCCAATGTTTGGAGTTAAACATGGCTGATGGGGCCATCTTCCCACCCATGTAAACATTGGCATCTAACAATGTGCTGACTGATGCCAAGCTCTGCCTATGATAAGCTCTGAAGCATCTCCTTTGGTTGGCTCTCACAACTCCCTAAGAACACAAGAAGAGCCATGAGTCAGATCAAAGGGGGTCCATTTAGTCCAACACCTGGTCCTCACACTAGTCAGCCATGTGTCCCAGTGTGAAGCCCATGAGGATATGAGCACAATTCTCCACTCCTGCTCTTGATCTTGCTCCCAGGCAACTGATATTGGGTGGCTACTATTGTTGGCTTTACCCTTCTCCATTGGTTGCCCATGTTCCATTGTTTTGAGAGAAGTAAGCTCTAAAATGCTGTTTTTGAGATTAGGCAACAAAGCACTGTATACCATCTTCCTCTGTATGATTTGCATGAAGGCCTTGGCCTTTCCTTGCATTGTATCCTCCTGTCAGCTCAGCCTTTCCAGTGGAAGCTGCTGCTTTTGCCCTAGCTTGGATCTTGGGGAGAGAGTGGCTGCTGCCCACAGATCTAGTGTGTGAACCTCCCTTGGGGGCATCTGGTCAACCACTGTGAGAACTTTAGCCTCATCCATCAGCCAGGCTCTTATGTTCTCACATACAGCCACAGTCACCCTGATCCTGCCCACCTGGGCAGTCCACAGACTCCTCCAGCCGTTCCTTTCCTCCCTGTGCTCCTGATTGCTCTTTCATCAGTCCACACCCTGCCTCTATCTGGCCCTGCTTTTAATAGCATTCATTTCTATTTATTCTGCTTCTGCACACACACCCATGTTCAAGGCAGATTTCCCCCATCTACCAGGCCTTTGGGCAACAAGTGGCATCTCCTTTATGGAAGATAAGGTGGTCTGTGGGGTCTGGCTGACACTTCAGGGTCTACTGGTGGACATTTTGAAACGGTGAAGGAACCTGTTGGAAGGACTGGCTCAGACACCCCTGCTGATCTCTCTTGTCTACTGAGGTCCCAGGTGGGCCATGCAGGACCCAACATTAGGCTAGCCGCCTGCCTCTAGCGGTGTGGGCAGAAAAGAGAGCGGTTGGAAATAAGATCCTCCCCATGCTTTGCATCTAGTCAGTAGATGGTGCGCCATTGATGCGCCTTTTCTGTTTGTTGCTTTTGGGGAAGACGGGAGGGAGATACAGTATTGCTAAACCCTCCTCCAAGGAGGAGGAGGGGAGGGAGGCGGCTGCCTTGCTTTCCTTCATATTGTCAGTCTCAGGGTAACAGCGAGCAGAGAGTCGCGATAGAAGGCTGATCTTGCAACCCTCTGGAAGACGGAGAGACCACGAGGCTCGCGCGTCAGCCGAAACACCCAAGGTTTAAATGCGTTCGTCTCCTCCCCTGGATCTGTCCACGGCTGGATCACCCGCTGCCACAGTCCGCTCCTCGTCACCCGAGACAGAAGCGCCAGACTCTCGGGGGCGCAAAGGCAGGACTGAGAGAGAGCAGCCGCGAGTGCCGCCCCAGTAGGTTTCTGGATCCAGCAGCTCCGCAGGAGGTAAGGACCTGGCCCTCGGTTGTTTGCTCCTCGGGGTTGGGAGGGGGCTGGCGTCGAGGGTCGCGGGGGATAAACCACCCGCTTGCAAGCAGCCGTCGGAGTTCTTCCTAGCCTCGCCACCGAGCGGGAGCGCCTTTATTTGCTCCTCCTCTGCGTGGGAGTGGGCTCGTGGGTTCCTCGGCAGAGCTAAGGGGTGGCCCTGAGAGAAGCGATCGAGTGCGGTGACTATCTGGCTCTCCCGGTCCCAAAGCCAAAAGGCGAGCAGAATCCTGGCTTGCAGGATTCTGCCGCTGTGCAGCGCGAGCAGCAAACGCCCAGCAAAGTTGCAAAGGAGAAGATCAATCTGGAAACTGGGGAGGGGTCGGGGAAAGAGAGATGTGTGTGGCAGGGGCGCGGGGAGACACACAAAGGCCGGCTGTTCTCCCGCTCCTGCGGGCGGCCCTGCAAATATTCTGGAGCTTGACGTGGCCCCAACGCAGCCTGTAAAACGCACATTGCCGGCCTCTTGCTAGAACGAGTTAGCCAAGAGGACAAAGGCGCGCGGCAGCCGCCTTATCCGTTCCTTTACTTGGTTGGAATATGAGGCGTAGCGCTACAAGCCTTGGATTTACCCGCGTCGGCTAGTCTGGGGGTCGAGCTGCTGAGGGTTTCTAGCAAAAAGCAGGGGCCCCGACAATTGTGCGAGGGAGACTGGGAGGGTCTCTGCGCATGTGGCGCGGCGCTGTCCACGGTCCTGAATGGGAGGCGCGTCTTTATCTTCCTGGCTGACGCTTTTTCCAAGGGCCCGGTGGACCTGCCTTTGCGCCCCCGAGCGTCTGGCGCTTCTGTCTCAGGTGGCGGGAAGCTGTCTGTGGCGGCAGTGGCTGATCCAGGCAGGATATGAACGCAGTGGGGCTCGCCCGCCCCCCCATTCCAAAGGCAGGCCCGCCGGCTGGTGAGAGGGACTGTCTGGATTGCCCAGGAGTGGAGCCCCCCTCCTGCCCGCCCTCAGCTTCCAGGACGCTCTGCGTCTCCCCAGCCGGACAGCCCTCTGGGTACGGCTGATTAATGTGTTGCTGCAAAGGACGGGGAGGGAGTGTTTCTCGGTTCTTCTCAGTCAGTATAGCCCTGGGCTGCATGGAGGAAGGAGCCGCCTCGCAGGGAGGACGACTCTGGAGGGCTACGCCGAACAGGCAAAGGCAGGAAGTGGATGACGCCACTGAGCCCACCGCCTGCCTTGGCGCTTTCCGCCCCCTCCCCAGTCCAGAAACGTTTCCTGTCTTGGGATTTGGAGACCGCTGAGATTTAGGGTGAGAACTGTGAGGGCCGCAGGCTCTCTGCCAGAGAAGGAACGGCTTAACCGTAGGTGTGATCTGTGGTGAGCAGAGGCTGAAGGGCAGGGGATGGTGGGTGGGCGAGGCTGGTTAGGATACAGGCAGAGTGGGTGGGAAAGGAAAAGAGCAAAAGCTCTGCAGGTGGGGGAGGGAGGGACAAGAGAGCCAGGCCTCTGGAGGCTGCGTTTGGGGGTGGGGCGGGAGGGACGGGAAGGGGTGTGTGTGAAAGTCCTGGGATGAATGTGCCCACGACCTCAAGCTCTAGCACAGATAGGTTCCAAGGGAATTAAAAATAGCTCTGGGACACCCAGGATGGAGTAGAGAACAGCAGCCGCCCAGACTTCACAGCTTCACACAGGTGACTGATGAGAGAGTTGGATGGCTGGGCTCTCAAGTGTGCCAGCTAAGGTTGCCCCTGCCGCCCCAGTAGCAAACTGGAAAAGGCTGAGCAGAAACAGATGAACTCTCCAACAGCATTTTGCTCCATTCAATTTTCTTATTGGGATTCTGGAGGCCTTGCATTCAGCAGCAAATGCAGAAGAGCCTAGTGACTTCAAGTGGTTCTGCATTGATGCCTGGGCAAAGGTCTGTATCACAGTGGAAGTTCCAAAGCCGGTGCAAATCTCAGGAAGTCCCAGGCCCCTTCTGGCTTTGCCATGGGAAGTGTGATAAATGAGCCAGCAACCCAGGATTCAATTGCCCTGTCCTCTGGCAGCTCCAGGGCCAAATGAGCAGCAAGAGCAGTGGTGTGTCCTGAGGTCTACTGAGAGTCCAGACTTTGGAGAGATGGGCACTGGGTGGTGGGCTGCTAGCCCATAGATAGTACAAGGAAGTACCTGATTCAGAAAGCAGGGGCTTGCCAGTGTGTTATTTGGTGATGAAATGAGCAAGGGGTTAACCAGAAAGTGATCAATTTGGACAATGACATTGATTTATCATCACAAATAGGATAGTAGGGGGGTCCCCCATGTGTGACTGCCTGTGCTCTCTCTCACATACACTCATTAACATACTGCTCTCACTTTGTGCCTTTGCATGAGGCCACTGCTCTTTGCAAAGGACACATTCTTTTCTTCCCCTCTTGCCATCGACTACCACAGGCACATCATGCCTGCCTGTCCTGGCCACGGGGGTGGGGTGGGGGTGGAGGTGGGGGTGGGGGCGGCTCTTGCTGCATCCAGCGCTTTCTGCTTTTTGTCTGCTTCTGCTGATGCGTTTCTTCCCTGAAGCTGCTCTTTCTGCTGCCTTTATTCACCTTCCCATTGCTGTGTGTTGGCTCCCTTTGCCTACCTTCCCATTCAATCATTTATCCAACTCACTCTCTCACACACACATAAACACACACACACACACACACACACACACACACACACACACACACACAGAGCTCTTTTCCTCCTGAGCCAGCTTCTCTCTCTCTCTCCCTCCCTCCCTCTCTCCATTCCACCCTGTATGCCCCTGGCTGTCCTCTTG
This sequence comes from Zootoca vivipara, assembly GCF_963506605.1. Classification (NCBI taxonomy): domain Eukaryota; kingdom Metazoa; phylum Chordata; class Lepidosauria; order Squamata; family Lacertidae; genus Zootoca; species Zootoca vivipara. Next base: position 17,956,529 of record NC_083294.1, read on the forward strand.
AATCCCCTCAACCTCCTTTTGCTGTGTCTCTCCGGCAAGAAAACCCATCCTACTCCCTCTGTGGGTATATCCCTGCCAAATGTTTACAACAAGTAGTTCGATGTACAGACTGAATCCTGGCATAATTATACACACAGACGGAGACCGCATAGTAAATAAGCCAGCTGCTGAAGACGCCCACTTTCCTCCTCGCTTGCTTTCTTATTAGAGCTGTTGCTGCCACCGCTGCCACTCTCACCTCTTTTGCCTCTCTGCCAAACCCCATTTCCAGGGCACCGGTGAATGCTCTTCTGGAAAAGAGCTCCTGGACAACCCCCACATCTGAGGAATGAATCTGAACTGGGAGCAGAGCCCCAGTTCAAAGGGGTGCTTATCGTCTTGTCAAGCACCCACTTGCCTGGCTCAGCTTCAGGGAAGGTGCTTCACCCCCCCTGCCCCCCACAGAGCTGACAGAGGATCCCTGGAGTTGGAGAGGTGGGGGAGTTGGAGGCTATGGCTGCCCCTCCCCTCCCCACCACCCCACCCAACTGACCTGCTTATTTTACTGTTCAACCGCAAGAGGGGCAGGACTTTACCCACAAGTCCACCACATGCCCTTTCCCTTCCATTAAGCATCCTTCCTAAGGAAGGACAGTCAAGAGCAGAAATGGAGGGTCTGGGGGGGATGGGCAAAACATCTGGTAGCTCAGCACTATCTGTGAGCATGAACTATGACTGCTATGTGTGCAGCAGCATGGTGGTGAGTGGGGTGGTTTTTGGTCAGAGCTGCTTGTCTGCAGTGGCAGGGGTTGTGAGTCTGGCTGGCTGGCCTGTGTTTGCTCCCCCACCCAACCCCCTGGTGTCCTGGAGTAGCGGTTGCACTCTGGGACCTGTGCAGAGTGGCTGTTGCTTTGCTGTCAGTGGGCCCAAGCGGAGATTGATCCACTGACTTGGCGGGGAATCAATGTCCTCTCCTGGAGGAAGAAAAGGACACACACTGTTGTCTTATTTTTGTTTGGTGAAAATGCTGTTTGCTCAGCCTCTGGCTTGCACATCGGCCTCACCTTCAGGCAGGTGTCACCAGAGAAAGGCTCTGTTTGGGCATCCAGTTCCCGCTAACGTCATTAGAGTCACAATGCGCCTTGTCTGGGTTTTATTTTTGGGACCGGATTCCATGCTTGATGCGATGAAAAGATTTCAAGGTGCATGGTGGCTTCAGCATAGATACAGTTGCTACCTTTCTAGAGATGTTTTTGAGCTGGATGCAAGATAAAACAAAGCCAGATGGTTCTGATCTATTTCCATTTCTGCTCATGGGTGACTTTAAGTACCAGAAGCCCAGGGATATATCCAGTTGCTGGATGCTCTTTAATTTTTGTGCGGAACATCCCTTGGGGTCTGTGACAAGGGAAGGGAAGCTGCAGACTGCTTGGTCACCACCAGCAACTGCAGCTGGGGCGGCTCCATTCGGGCAGATAGGGCACTGCCTCACTACGGTAGTCTCAGTTAACCCTCCGGTCCAGAGGATTACACCTCTTCCACCTCCTCCTCTGTCTCAGGGTTACCCTTGTAGAACTCAGCAGGGAGGAAGAAAATGGAAACCAAACTAGATTTAAGACTTGTCCACACTTCTGCTTTTCCCATGCCCAGAAAGCATGAGTCTGAGCTGTTTCCCCCTTTACCTCACTGCTTTCCAAGGGAAAGCCCACTCTTTAGTGATAGAACAAATGGGAATCCTGGGGAAACCCGGATTTCTGTTTGCTCCAGAACAGTTTTCTTTGGGGAGAAAGCAGCAGGACAAAATGAAGTGTGGACAAACCCTTAGTTGACTCTGCTTGCCATTGGCTCTGGGTTGGTCTCCTTGCCTTCCACCACACCAGCCACCACTGCCTACATATAGAGTCAATAGGCACACCATCTCAAAGATAGCATGATGCTCCAGTATCTGGTTCTTCTTATTCTGCTTGGTCCAAAACTAAAACAAACTGAAATATGTAAGAGTGAGGAAGCATAGGAGAAAAGAACTGTTGTCATATTTCTTACTTGGTTGTATGACAAACAGCATCTGCTAAATGCACCCACATAGTCAGAGGTCTGCATTATGCCCAAACAGAAATAAACTCATTCATCTAATTGTGTTTGCCAAGGTAGCACATAATGGGAATAAACTGGGGACCTCACTCAGCTGGATTCCTGAGTCAGACAAAGCCCTCCTTCCCTTGATCAGGTGGCTATTAAGACTAATTACCATGAGTACCAAAACTCACTTTTCATGGAACATAAGGCTGTCATTGGCTGCTAGCCATGATGGCTCGGGTCTCTTCCACAATCAGAGGCAGTCATGCTTCTAGGCTTGGGTCCTGTTTGAGGGTTTCTCATGGGTGTCCACTGTGAGAACAGGATGCTGGACTAGGTGGCCTGATGCAGCAGGGCTCTTTTTGTGCTCTTTTGCATTCACTTGTCACAAATTCCATTTCCTACTAGAGAAAGGAATAAAGAGGGTAGCCTCATAATCTTCCCACTACAGGTGCTCCTCCCCAGCTTGCCTTACAGACTACCTTAAAGTGTGATGATGAGCCTTTGCAATTCATCACCTCTTGATACAGCTTTTCATCTGGCTCAGCTAACTAGATTTGTGGGTCTGTTAGACAAGAAAAGCCACTAATAGTGTGGGGTTTTTTTAATATTCAGGGGGGATGCAGAGGCGGATTTAGGGCAGCATGACCAGTTCCCCACACACAAGGCACCGAACAGAGAGGGCACCTTCTCACCTCCTTCCCAAAGCCTTGTAAGCACTTACTATGGGAAGGAGGTGTGAGGGCTCTGACAGGGTCCTAGAGTCCTCCTTCACCCTTCCTAAAGCATAGTTAATGCTTGCCCAGCTTTGGGAAGGATACAAGAAAGTTGGATGTGTTAAATGTTGGCCTTGTACAGGGCACCATATTACCAAAGTCGACCCCTGGGGAGTGGTTGGGACTTGTGGGGAAATAAAAAAATTATAGGGTGCAAATATTATCCACATGGGTGCATGATTTCGGCTTCCTCAGCATTTCTTAGCAGCATTCCCCACATTTTGTTCTACAGCTTTTCAGGGCTCAGCATAAACTACAAGTGTTGAGGTTCTTGGGGACCTGAATTACAGTATTTATGCTCTTCTGAATGGGCCAGTCCTGAGTGATATTCTTTGTGGAGGGTGTTCCTGTGCCGATGGCTGTCAAGAACACTGCAGCTTTGCATGCCAGTATTCCCCAAATTGCCTTTCCTGTGGTGTCCCTCCCTCCCCCCCATCACCAGAACTTATGCCCCCACCCACTCTCCAGCAGATGAGCTCTGTGCACCTGGGCTTCCAAATTCTGAGAATTTCAAAAGGTTGGGGTTGTCTTTTTATTGTTCATTTACTTTAGTGCGAGGTTATGAGACATGGTGAATTGGTATAAATTACCTCCTTAGAGATAGGCATGCTAAAGAGTCCCTTCAGGAGAATAACAGTGAGAAATCAGGTAGAGAAAAGGAAGGCAGAAATGAGAAGGAAGGTTTTTTAAAAATAAAAGCAGCACAGCTTATTTCCTTAAAAAACAAGAACAGCATTTGTCTCTCATATACCTGTCCCAGTTATGGGCATCATCTGTGATATGGGTGCACTCAATCATGGGTGAGATACTCTGTCCCTTTCCTTCTTCCAAAAGGCAGTCATGGCTTCCCCAGTTTGTCTTGGGAGGAGCTGCTGGTCCTTCTTGCTTAGGGACATCACTTCTTCCACCTAAGAACAATTGAGCTTGAGTGGATGGGTGGGAGAAAGTGGCCACATTTAATTTCCCCAGTCCTTTCCCTTCTAGGATCTCAATGCTGATATTTGTTTGGGCAAACTCAAATGCTTCCTTTCAGCTGACCACCCAAACCATATCAGTAACAAATTGTGGAGCACAGAGAGAACTATGTTTTCGCATTGCCACAGATTTGCAAGGGCTCTCTAATGGGACATGTGCGGGGTATAGGGTGGCATAGTGAAACACAGGCTTTACTGGTTTACTGTCATTAATCTGCAACCAGTTTTGTGAATACATCTAAAATTTGTTTTTATGATGCACTGCTGTTTCATATGTTGTATTCTCCTCCTCCTCTTTTTTCGGGACACTGCTTGAATAGTTTGACGTTCAGCTTACTAAAAATTTTGCACACTCAAAAAGGAAAAAAAGATCCCCAAAGGGATCAACTGAAATGCCACAAAAGCAGTTTATTTATTTGATTTATACCCAAGTTCCCAAGGGATGATGATAATGAGGGATGATGATAAGGGAAGCATAATTGAGGATGACTGTAAAACCCAAACATACGAAACAGCAGCAAAGCTCAGGACAGAGTTTAAGAGATGCATTTGCTGCACTCTCTAAGAGCTGTATAATGAAGGCGCCAGATTCAATACATCCCTCTGTGGGGAGGGAGTCCCACAACTTAGGGGCTGCTGCAGAGAAGGCTCTCTCTCCAGCCTACACACACAACTCAAGTTTCTGGCAGCAATGGAGAAACCAAGAGGGCCACTTCCCTTCCAGTTTTAGCCCCCAAGAGGGAAGAGGTGGCCTTTTAGGTATTTATACACAGACAATGTCTCACTGGCACCCGCAAGTGTTTCAGGGAGGTTGGTTAGCTGGACACAAGCTTGAGACACACATTTCATTATGGTGTGCACCCAGGGGATTTTTTTTAAAAAAGTTGAATATTTGTTGAATACTCGCTGACATTAAATCATAAATGACATTATTTTTATTCATCAAACGAAAGAAAATAAAACTTAACCTATCATATTGTTTTGAAAATTAACTTAATTTTACTTTAAAAATACAAATTTTAAAAATGAGGCAAAAAATACCTATTTTTTGCTTTAGTGATAACCAGAGGCCTGGTCAGCTCGGAGGCATGGTGGAAAAAGAGAGTGTCCTCACAGGCAGAAGGAAATACAAAGGATTGTCTCCTTTGTTACAGAGTTCTGGCCTGGAGGAGGCAAAGCAAGTGACCACACACAAAGGGTCCTCTCTAGGAAGTTCAAGAACTCTTCATTTACTAGCCCTGTTCTTGTCTACATTTTGGTTGCAAACCCCACAAAACAGGCTTAACTTGGCTGGATCTCACCTTTACAAACCAAAATACCACCCTGCACTTAAAGAGAGCTTATTCTTCATTTTATTTTTTAAAAAGAACTACTCAGTAGAAGGAAAGTTCTTCCTCAATATTTCCTAAAGGAGAAATTCAAATGAGCCAAAATGGTTTTAAAAAATGAAGTAAGTGTTGATGTATAGTCTCAGTCTTACCAGTGTGCTTCTATCCATTAATACTTGTCCCCATCAAATACTTTAGCTGGTTAATTTGCTATTGGAAGGTTGCATCCATAATATATTAGTCACATTATCCTACTTCTGCTCCCACTCCTCCCCTATTTCAGTTGGTTCAGTCCATCAAAACCTTCACAACTTGTCTTCCACTTTGCACTCACCCAGCAGCTTCTCCCTAACTTTCTTACCCACCTGCCTTATTCCATACAGCAACTGCACATCCCACTGCCCTCATTCACCACCATAATGACACACATAAAGACAGATGCAGGCGGAAACTGCAGATTGATTCCATAGTGCCAGTTGATTGGGAACACCTAGATCACAGACTGAGCAGTCACACAGTTCCCTGGATGTGTTGAATTTCTATTTAAATTACAGTAATGAAATATTTCTAAATTTGCACCTGCACATTTATGTCCTATTTTTATGGTTGTGGTGGTGCATTTCCTCTTTTTTTGGGAAATGGACAAGTAGCCCCCCCTGACCCCCAGGCAAAGCAGTCTTGCAAATGCTGCAGTATATGGCAAAGTCATGCCACATGGCCTGGTGCAGCCCGGTAGCAAAATGTTTACCAGCACAATACTGAATGAATTGTGGCCTTTTCACCAGCTGCATATTTACACACACAGGAAATAAAAATCCCCAAAACCCAACACTTCCTACCAAAACTAAACTGTGACCATCTACCATGGCAGCCCAGTTCCCTCCCTCTCTCGCCTTCGTTCCTTCCTCATAGTGGTTGCTGTCACTACTACCAGGAAAACCACATACCTTCTCACATGGCATGCTGACTATTTTCACTGACCAGGAGAGCAACAGCAGGAATGAACTGGACTAGAGCCACTGACTCTGAGCCCTTGACTGAAATGATCTCACAACGAAAGGAAGGGCCAGAATTTGCCTGGTTGTGAGGAGCTTCAGTATACAGTCACCACTTGGGCTGCACATGTTATGCAGACTCCTACCTGGAGAATGCAGTGGCAGTGTGCTAAAAGTATTGGGGTCATCATCCTGATGAGATGTGGCCTTTACTCTTATAAATACATGCATTTGCTTGTGTGGCATTTCAAAACCTCTGTGGTCACTGTGATGCCTGAGTCAAGGATGAGATGTCACAGATATTGTTTAAGGAAAGACCTCTTTCATTTCCTGATCTAGATCAAAAAAGGCAGGCACGTTTTCTACAGAGGCTCCAGTCGGCTGAGATCAGTAAGCCACACTTCCTATCACAGGTGGCCATGGTGAAACTGGCTAAGCCCCAGTAGGGTCCATCCAGGGCCACCTCTAGGGGTAGGGTCACAGGTGGCCATGGTGAAACTAGCTTGACTAGGCTAAGCCCCAGTAGGGTCCATCCAGGGCCAGCTCTCACGGAGCCGCGCGGCAGTCCACCAGCCACGGCAAGAAACGGGGCGGGGCTCCAGAGTGATCTCCGCACCACGGCGCCCGGGCGCCCACCATGCTTGAGACGGCCCTGGGTCCATCACCTCTTGGTGCTCTCCTTTCCCCTTGATGTTCTGAGCCTGCTGCAGCTATCGGCTGTTTAGTCAGAGGGCCTCCATCATCAGAGAGAGTGGCTGGTCCCCTTGACCATTTTCTTTTCTCTTCCTCCTTGGCAGGTGTGGACATTCTGCTGGCAAGCACTGCTGCACCCTGAAGCAATGGGATTGACAAGGGTCTGGGCCATACCCCCACTCTATGTGACTAGCCTTGGGATTCTACTGCTGGTTTATGCTCTCCCTGCAGAAGGGTAAGGTGGCAAGAGGCTGGGAGTTTATTATACAACACAGAGGGAGTGAGGAAGTGTCAGGGGCACTCCTTCTCCCTCACTGTACCTGCAACACCCAATTGCAGTGAGGGAGGCTGTAAGGCAGGCTTTGGGACCCTGGTTAGGTTTCACCTTCTGTCTCTCTAAGTCTTGGTCATGGCTCTTTGGAACCAGGAAAATCGCCAGCAAAGGCATGTAACAATAACCCCGTTTTGCCCCACACAGCCACTCTCCATGTCAGCTTTTCTCCTGACTGTGCTAGAGAATGGTTGATCTGAGTAATTTGCCAAGGCGATCTTCCCCATGCCATAATGGTCAGGACTTTTCCAGAGGCAGTAGAAGTGCCAGGGTCCAAAATGGAATCCTGCACACACTGTGGGCAGCTGCAGGCAACTGACCAACCAGGTACCTGGAAAGCTTCGAGGAGCAAACAAAAAGCAGCTGGCAACCATAGAGACAAAGAGCAGTGGTTTGAATCACCCGGAGTTGCAAGTGCCCCTCTTCTTCCATTTTGGGAGACCTGCCCAGAGAGTGTTTGCCTGAATTCCCTCCCCTCCCCTCCCCTTTTAAGGGGGAGGCAGAAGCTTTCTATTCCTGTCTAAGTGATGACATTGGGAGAGCCTTTGAGGAGCGGTAGTTCTGGCCTAGAGTGCCCCTAGGACAACAGTCTTCCCTATCCCCAACCTGATGTCTTCCAGCTGCCAACAGCCCCAGCCATCATGGATCCCTGGATGGTGCCAGGTCAGAGAAGACGGTATGGTACCTCTTTCACAAGGATTTTAGCTTCATATCTCATTCAGCAAAAACAAACAAACAAAAAGCGGACACGGAGCAGTGGAGCAGAAAGAAGATTCCACCTAAACATTAGGAAGAACTTCCTGACAGTAAGAGCTGTTCGACATTGGAACTTGCTGCCAAGGAGTGTGGTGGAGTCTCCTTCTTTGGAGGTCTTTAAGCAGAGGCTTGACAGCCATCTGTCAAGAATGCTTTGATGGTGTTTCCTGCTTGGCAGGGGCTTGGACTGGATGGCCCTTGTGGTCTCTCCCAACTCTATGATTCTATGAAAAAAAACCACACCAGCACCTCCAACCATGGTGGCCTGCACTGGACATCAAGTAGGCACCTTCTCTGTGCTCTCTTCAGCATCTGCTTAAAGCATGTGTAGATGTTGACCTTTTAAAATCTTTTTTTTACTGCTAATTTTAAATCTCTTTAAATGTTTTAAACTGTTTTTATTGCTGCTTTTCATTTTTCTAGTAAACCACTTAGATGTATATATTAAATAAAATGATTAAATAGTGTTCCCATGCTACTGGTGCCTGCATGAAGATGGTAGCACAAACGTTATTTCTTGAGTGCATTTCTGTGATACTTTTGTCTAAGAGAACAGATCCAAGTTGGGTTGCAAATGATAAAACCAGCTCATGATGTACCGGAACAGAACTCCTTCAAAACACACACACACACACACACAAATACAAAGTACAAGTTGTACTTGCCCATGAGCTAAGGTGAGCTAGTTTCTCTGGCAGCTGCCCTTAGATGGCATTGTCCTTTCTACTGTCATGGTAGGCAATGTACACAGAATTCTTAGGTTATTATTTTCCACCTAGAATCATAGAGTTGGAAGAGACCACAAGGGCCATCCAGTCCAATCCCCTGCCAAGCAAGAAACACCATCAAAGCATTCCTATAGAATCATAGAATCACCTGTTTGTTGATTTGATGGTTTGTTTATTTGAAATCAGTTTGTGTGATGATGGCATTTTAACACAGTAAGAAATGCAACTTCACAATTCTCAGTGAGACTTCTGTAAAGTAAACATGTAAAAAGGGTGCCATGTAACCCTACCACTCCTATCTCTGGGGAACAGCAAGTATGACAAATAAATAAATGAAAATCCACATGCCTGGATTTGGGGGGGGGGGACAGGACAGAAAGATGAGCATGTGAGGAGGCTGCAGACCAAGGCAAGAAATGGGTGTGACAAGCACTCTTCTCCTGTGCGAACTAACAGGTTTGGGCATCCTCTTCTGCCTAGAGAAGATTCCAGCATAAATGCAACACTGCACCTTCCTGCCTCTCTCTACCTGCACACTTGGAGCAAGCAGAGGCATCCAAGAGTGATGGGACACATTAGCATTGCTCAAGATACAACTGCAAGAGTTACGGTTATGTCAGCACTTTTGTAGGAAACTCAATCCTCTTCCCAGCTGGCCCAGCATAGCAAAGATTTGGCAGCTACAGCTCATAGCCTGGTAGCAATGATTTCATCTGCTTTTCCTTCCCATTTATCACAAATCTCCTAGTAACACTGAGCAGCAACCAATAAAATTCTGCAAACAGGAAGCTTTTGATTAAAGGCACAGTTTGCCCTTGGAAGCTTCAGTTGTTCTTTGCCAGTCCATGCAGGACAGGCAATTGCCACTGCCATTTATTGCAAATGATAGATTAGCCACCAATCAGGTGTAAACACAGGGTGGTATTCAAGTTTTATTTGGGATTGACCTGCTAAAATCAATGGACCCAACTCAGTTATGCTCATTCATTTCAATGGGTCTACACTAAGTAAATAACAGTCAGAAAATAGTTGAAGGCAATCATTTGACAAAGTGGTTGGTTGACAGATCTAACATCCAAATGAATTAATGAAAAGTGGTAGTGGTGGTGGTTTTGTTTACTGTTTATTAAATTTATATTCTGCCCTTCATCCAAAGATCACAGAGCAGATTACAGTATAAAAACACAAAACACACAACATAATATAACGTGCAATGTTCATCGATAGAGATTAATTTTTAACGTTTTAAACCCTAAGCAACTTGGGATCAACTTCCCAACCTATCCTTGCCTGGCAGCTGTGCTCCTCAAAAAGGGCCCCACTGACTGCATGCCCCAGATGTGGGCTTAACATGTACTAGAAATCAGGCTTTTAGTGTTGCAGCTTCAACCCTCCAGAATGATGAGACAGAACATGTACATTGCACGGGAGGGGGAGGGGGCGGGGGGATTGTTCTTTCTAAGCAAATTCAGGGCATGACCTCAGTTCCAAATAGGATCTGACTAGACCTTCCTCTACAAAAGCGAGCTAAGAAGTGGAAGTTCTTCCCTTTCAGAGCATCTGTAGCAACTGTCTGAATCAACAGCCACTAAAGGCACAATGAGAGCTTGTCTTGAAACCCAGGGTTGGTGTGTTGTTAGAAAAGAATTATAAACTCAGGCTAAAAAGCTGCCAGTCCTTGAAAGGTCACTGGTCAGCTTAGCCCTCTAAGCCCGGGGCAAATGTACTGGGCTGCTGACCTGGGTTTTGTACATCCAGTACATCATTTAAATGATAACTTCTTTTTTAAAAAAAAACAACAACAACCCACTGCTTATTGTATTTGATTAGTTTTACATTTGTGACCCACCCTGAGGACACAGCTCACAAACCAATTGAGCTGAACTTTAGGAGTATTCAGTGCCCAGGTTTGGGAGGAAAGAAGAATAGTTGGAAGTAAAAGATGGAGGAAGAGGACCAACAGCTGCTTGCTATGGTGAGGCAAGGGAGTTTGCTAGTTTGCCTCTTTTTCCTCTCCCTTCACCTCTGAGTTTGGCATTGCTCTTGAGAGCCTCAGCAGAAGACCCTGCAGAGTCCATGGCCTCCATCTCCCAGCCTCTGCCTCTGCTCACCTACCTTAACTAGATGCTGCTTCTAAGCCATTTATCTAGTTTTTGTTTTAGTTGATTGATCTGCCTGTGGCACCCCAATGATATCCTGGTGCCACTATGCCTTCCCAAAGCAAGCTCTAACCGTGGGCCCCTCCAGGCTATTGTTTTGTTGCCATAGGTATGGTCTCTGTCACATGCTCTTGGCACATTAGTGGCGAATTTATTCCGCCTTATCTGTTGCTCTGCAATGCTTGCTTGGTGCTAACACATTATTGGTGTCCAGAGGGACTATAGAGCAAGAAAAGCGAGAGGGAAAGAAACCAGAGCATTTGTTGTGTAAAAAAAGTTATAACAGGCACCCCCAAACTGCGGCCCTCCAGATGTTTTGGCCTACAACTCCCATGATCCCTAGCTAACGGGACCAGTGGTCAGGGATGATGGGAATTGTAGTCCAAAACATCTGGAGGGCCGAAGTTTGGGGATGCCTGAGTTATAAGGTTTCTGTTATGGGAAAGGCACTGACTGGAATATGAAGCAGTGTAAATGTGCAATTAAAAAGGATGCCTGGAGGGGCCTCTTGTGACTAACAGATACTCTGTGTCCAGTTGGAGTTAACATAAGGACACGTGGAGGCAGGACCATTAAAGGTAAAAAAGCAGAAAAATCTAGAGAAGGCCTAAAGTCAGCGCAGGCCAGGGATGGGATTTTGTGCGTGTGTGTTTGTGTGTGTGAGCGCGCACAGAGCATCATTGGAGAAGCGACAAACCTTAACCCTCCTGTTCTCCCTTGATATGGCAGACTGGCTCAAAAGCATGGCCCAGATATTATCGATGATGACAACAAAGACAACATCACCATCTTCACACGCATCCTGGACCGGCTGCTGGATGGATATGACAACCGACTGAGACCTGGGCTTGGAGGTCAGTCTACTTCAGCTAGTTGTCTGTGCAAGTTTGATGGCATTTCCTGATGTCACAGCAGGGGAAAAGGTGTGTGTGTGTGTGGGGTACAAACAAACAAACAAAAAATATATGCACCATCCCTCCAATCTAACTGCATTTCCACTTAAAGCTGCCTGCCCCCCGCTTCCTTGGACTGTTTGCATAAGGGAAGGGCTCCCCCAGTTTGGCAGAAGCAACTACTCCTTGGGGGTGGCTATTGATCCTAGGGCTCCCTGGAGTCTCTCTTCCTGGGGATTTGTGGTTTCTTGGGATCCCCTTCAGTCAATTAGTTAAAGTCCTTCCGCCCAACAGTTAAGATAATGAAATGTCAGTTTCTGATCCAACAGAGTTACAGGTAGGTAGCCATGTTGATGGCAGAAAGTGAGGAGGAATGAAAGAACCTTTTAATGAGGGTGAAAGAGGAGAGCGCAAAATATGGTCTGAAGCTCAACATCAAAAAAACCAAGATCATGGCCACTGGTCCCATCACCTCCTGGCAAATAGAAGGGGAAGAAATGGAGGCAGTGAGAGATTTTACTTTCTTGGGCTCCTTGATCACTGCAGATGGTGACAGCAGTCACGAAATTAAAAGACGCCTGCTTCTTGGGAGAAAAGCAATGACAAACCTAGACAGCATCTTAAAAAGCAGAGACATCACCTTGCCGACAAAGGTCCGTATAGTTAAAGCTATGGTTTTCCCAGTAGTGATGTATGGAAGTGAGAGCTGGACCATAAAGAAGGCTGATCGCCGAAGAATTGATGCTTTTGAATTATGGTGCTGGAGGAGACTCTTGAGAGTCCCATGGACTGCAAGAAGATCAAACCTATCCATTCTTAAGGAAATCAGCCCTGAGTGCTCCCTGGAAGGACAGATCGTGAAGCTCAGGCTCCAATACTTTGGCCACCTCATGAGAAGAGAAGAATCCTTGGAAAAGACCCTGATGTTGGGAAAGATTGAGGGCACTAGGAGAAGGGGACGACAGAGGACAAGATGGTTGGACAGTGTTCTCGAAGCTACGAACATGAGTTTGACCAAATTGCGGGAGGCAGTGCAAGACAGGAGTGCCTGGCGTGCTATGGTCCATGGGGTCACGAAGAGTCGGACACGACTAAACGTCTAAACAACAACAACAACAACAAGCCATGTTGGTCTGACGTAGTCGAAACAAATTTTTTTAAAAAAATTCCTTCCAGTAGCACCTTAGAGACCAACTAAGTTTGTCATTGGTATGAGCTTTCGCATGCACACGAAAGCTCATACCAATGACAAACTTAGTTGGTCTCTAAGGAAAAGGAAGGATTTTTTTAATTTTTTTGATCCAACAGAGGCTGTTTCATGTGGCTACCTCATCCTTACACTCACATTCATGCACACTCTGCTGGCTTGCTCTCCTTGCAGAGCCCTTGAATGGGGTAGGGGTGGGCTCTTCAGATTTCAGCAGTGCCCTGTGTGAGGCCAAAATTCAGCACCTCTGCCCCTTGCCTTCTGCTCTGCTCAATTTGGTACGTCATAGTTGCGACACCCTGCAACATCCCCTAGGCTTGGCACCCAGTGCAGTACAAGCAGTCACACTGCTCTAAATCTGCCTCTGAATGGGGGAAGGAGATAAAGGTATGAAAGAAGAGAGAGATGATCAGCCCTCCTGCAGCAAGACCAGAGATTTCAGTTCAGGCATTGGCATTTCTCTTCCTGCTCATAGGAGCATAGGAAGCTGCCTTGAACCAAGTCAGACAATTAGTCCATCTAGCTCAGTATTGTCTACAACAGTGATGGCGAACCTATGACACGCGTGTCAGACGTGACATGCAGAGCCCTCACTGCTGGCATGCGCCCCATCGGCCCATTCGCACTGTTGTTGTTGTTGTCCCCCCCCCCATTTGTTCTCCCGCTCCTCCTACAGCTTGTCTCTGCTAGAGCTTGTCTCCGCTGTTAAAACCCAGATCCTTTGTTGTTGTTGCTGGTAGCCAGAGATTGGTTTTTTAACCCTTTCTGTGCTGTTTTTCTGGCGCTTTGGCAGACGATGATTGGGTGTAACAGCGTTCATTTTTTAACCCATTCTGTGCTGGGTTTTTTGGTGCTTTAGCAGACTATATCGGTGCTGCGTGTTAGTTCCAGCGAAGGTATTATCCGCCATTTATTTCTGTTCTCTTTCCCTCCAAAAAAGCGCAGCAGCTTTGGGGCATCCCCCCCGAAAAGCAAAGCAACTTTTGCACCCCCCCCCAAAAACCCTCCAAAACTTTGGTCAGCAGCTCCCCCCCAAAAGCTCAACAACTCTGGGCACTTTGTAATAAATAAGGGGTTTTTGGTTTGGTTAAATAATTAGTTTTTGGTTTATTAAATACAGTTATATATTGCAACCATACATTTTTGTTATTTAAACTATAAATATCATGAAATTATGGTTTTTTTCTCGAAGTGACACACCACCTGAGTTATGCTCGTTTTTTTGGCAAATTTTGACACACCAAGCTCAAAAGGTTGCCCATCACTGGTCTACAATGACTGCCTGTACATCTGTCGTTTCAGACAGGGTCCCTCCTGCCCTACCTGGAGATTTCATTGTGGAATGAACCTGGGACCTTCTGCATGCAAAGCAGATACTCTGCCACTGAGCTTTAATTGTAGCCCATGCTCACTTGCTTAGGCAGACCAGGAAGATGCTCCTGTCTCCCCACCTCCAGTAGCAGGTGGCAGTAAGGTGTGGGTCCCACTGGAGGAGGAAGAGGAGTGCGGGGGGAGCACACCGCCCCCAGCAGCATGATCCTGGTAGGGTGCCATTGTGGCTGTCCGCCCACCCGTGCTGGGTGCCACGCCCCCACAGGTGGCGTGCCACGCCCCCAGGATCCGTGCCATGCCCCTGGGACGCGTGTCAGCCCCGCCCCTGCCTGCTCTCTGCCCCCCGGTGCTGAAGCATGAAGCTCCGCCACTGGTGGGTCCTTCAGGTAACTTGGAAGCAAGGTGCCACCTGCTACAAGTGACCTGTCAGCATCTCATTGCCACATCTAGCATCCGTGTGGGTTGGGTACTTCCTATCTGGTTTGTGCTGAGATGGGGATCAATGAGGATGTAAAACCAGCTATGGGCAAGAGTGTCTGTCCCATGTGCTCTTTGCATTCTGTGCCACATCAGCAGCAGCTAGACTGGGAATAAATGGCTTGGAGTGTGATGCTGGTCTCTAAACTCCTGAAATGAGCACTCGGAGCTCCCAAAAGACAAAATGCAAGTCTAGCAAATGACAATGCATGAGACACACTAGGGCATTACAGAACTGTGGCCAAGAGGAGCCCCCAGGGCCTCGTGGGAACCTATCACGAAATCACAGTATTGTAGAGTATGAAGAATCTTCCACAGTTTCTTTTCTGGATTGAACTAACTAACTAACTAACTAACTAACTAACTAACTAACTAACTAACTAACTAACTTTTTTTCAAGGGTATACAGTACTGGCACCTCTTTGTTTTTTTGGGTTAAAAAGTGACACTTTCTGTAACAACATGATGAGTACCAGCACCTATTTTTCTAGAAAAAAGCACTGCTCTCTCTCTCTCTCTCTCTCTCTCTCTCTCTCTCTCTCTCTCACACACACACACACACACACACACACGCACAAAGTTGTAGAGTTGGAAGGGACTGAGATGGTCATCTAGTCCAACCCCCTGCGATGCAGGAATCTCAATTAAAGCATCCACGACAGATGGCCACCCAACCTCTGCATAAACACCTCCAAGGAGGGAGAGTCCACAACCTCCTAGGGGAGTCTTTTCCACTGTTGGACAGCTCCTACTGTTATAAAGCCCTGTTTCACACAACATTTATAGGGAAGGCATCCAAGGATGAACCCTCATACTGGATAGTGCTGTGTATTTTCTTGTGGAAGGACATGATCACCTTGTGAAGATTAGGTGGGGATCCTATCATTGATTTATGTGAAGAGTCCTTTTCAGCTGATGAAGTCATAGGCCTTCATCAGGTCTATGAAGGCAATGTAGAAGGGGCATCTCTGCTCTTGGCATTTCTCCTGCAGCTGGGCAGTAAGAAGATCATGTTGACTGTTGACCTCATGGTAATACAGCATATTATATGTAAATCATCTATTCAATTTTTTTAAAAGTCTTCCTTTAGATTTGGTTCCTGGTTGTCTAGTGTTGGTTCTTCCACTTAGAGGTTGCAGTTTACATAAGTTTGCTTCCTGGGGCCCATAAGATCTATCTGCAGTACTAGTTCCCCACCTCTCTCTGTTCCCAGAGGTCTTCCAAAGCACCTGATTATGACAGTGCTGCAATTTTGATAGTGCTGCAATTCCTGCATTTCAGTGGATTGGAATATATGTTGCTTTGGTTCCTTCTAGCTCTACAGTTCTGTGATTTTATGCTCTCCTCTGCCCTCCTCACTATGTGCACTGACTTTCAGTTGTGCTTCCAGAAGCTCTGCTTGCTGCTCTTCAGCTCTGCATGCTTTGATTCTTCTTGATCCTCTGCACCTAGCCTTGATTTGTCCTTTCCTTAGCATGGGGTAAGTTAATTCCTAGGCAGGCAAGTAGCTTTTGAGAGGAGACAAGGCACTGATATAACAGCCCCTGACATCATAAAAGCATCATAAAAGCATCAGTACCCTGAGCAGAGAAGGGTGGTGCAGTGGGCCCCTAGACTCGTAATCTGGTGAACCGGGTTCGTGTCTCCGCTCGTCCACATGTAGCTGCTGGGTGACCTTGGGCTAATCACACTTCTTTGAAGTCTCTCAGCCCCACTCACCTCACAGAGTGTTGTTGTGGGGGAGGAAGGGAAAGGAGAATGTTAGCCACTTTGAGACTCCTTCGGGTAGTGATAAAGCGGGATATCAAATCCAAACTCTTCTTCTTCTCAGCTCTAAGTGGGATGTGCACCTGGAGACCCCTTTTCTTCATGATCTTCATGTTGTGCCACCTGTTCAGGCAGCTCAGTATTCTCACCCCACCCACCATGCAGGATGGTCATCCCTGTCCAGGAAGGTGCAACTTTAGCCACACAGACTCAGATGTTCCCAGTCTGAGCCCTCTCAGCTCCAGGCAGGCAGGCAGGCAGCCCTGACAGGGTTATGCGGCTTTGGTTATTTCAATTGAACTATGGCTTGGCAACAGATTAGCCCATGTCAACAAACAGCTCTAAGCCTTTAAATCAAGTGGTGCTAACTTCATTTCTCACTGGAGGGCTGGATGTTCGGGAGACTTCAAAACTCACTGGCGTTTTGAGATATCATGGGGCAAGAGGTGTCCTTTTCTGTGAATGAGAGCAACCAGAGGAGAGGAGGAGGGAGGGAGGCATCTGTTGGGAGGACCTGCCCATCAGGATTTGCAAATATGTGTACCTCACCTGAGAGAGAAGCCTGTGAAGAGAGCCACTACTTGCATTTACAAACAAATCCAAAGCATTAATAAAATCACTGTTTTGTGAATTGAGTGAGTGTTTCATTTAAATGCTTCTCCAAAGGCGCTGTGGAGCTCATGGAGTCTAAGCTCAAAATGACCCCATTTTTGCAGAAGGTATTATGTGCTGTTTAAAGGCACTTGGAAGAAGTCATCCCTGATGAAAGCCCTGATCAGAGGCCCATTTGTGTTTGTTTATGGAATTGGTCATTGTTCAGTGTCTACCACAGCTAAGCACAAGAGTGGATCATTCTACTGTAATCCAGGGAAGCAGCAAGCCTGGAGATTTCAAACAAAGTTAAGGCAGAAATTACACATGGAAGCATTCACCATGCAAATCACCCCTAATTGCTTTCTTCCTTTTTGCTTCTTCCAGATACAGTAACTGAAGTAAAGACCAACATTTATGTAACAAGTTTTGGGCCTGTCTCGGACACAGACATGGTAGGTGCTGTTGAGATGGATTTGGAAGGTAGGATAGGATCAATTATTTATTAATTAGCCTTCCTCTTACATGCTTGAGTAATATTAGCATCTAGTTTAGCAGAGTTAAAAAATCTCATCCTTCGCAGTATCAACACGGGAACTAGGGGGAAAAGACTGTGTAGCTTTCTATCAATATCCAGGATGTCTTGGGCAGACTGCATCTTCCCCTTTATTTATCCCTCTAAACAAAATAACAACATAAAAACCTGTAATTTAAGAATATAAAAATATTGTTTAGTTACAAAAAACGTTGCAGACTTGATTCAAGCAGAAAATAGCAGTGAAATAAGTCCGGAAAAATATACTCCTAGATTACAAAATACATGTTTTTAGGAGCACACAGACCCTGCATCCTATCCCTACAGTTGCATGATGAGAAAGAGAACGTTCTCCGAGCAGGAAGGAAGGAATAACTATCATATTGCCACTGCTACCTTTACTGCCTCTCCAAGCAGAGGATGTGACCTCACAGAGTGATCTCTAGGAGTTTACAGGGAACTCCATGTGCATTAGCCTTTAGGTCACCTAGCAATCATGGAATTTTATATTTTGACTGGAGCATCCTTTTGCCTCACTTGTGGAGGTAGAACATAGCAATCATGGCTAGTAGTCATTGATAGCCTTATCCTGCATGAATCCTTATCCTTCCAGACCTTTGCATCTGGTCGTGGCAGGCAAGGTCCCTTTGTGGGGGTGAATGGACATGTACCAGCTGCTGATGGCAAAGTGTAAGTATCAGCTCTTCCCAGGTCAGTGGGGCTGGTGTGTCCTCTCAGCCTCTCCAAATAGCCATCCTCACCCCTGTTCCCTCCCAAAGTGGGTAGCAAGGGAAATGAAGGACAAGCTGTCATGGGAGCTAAGCACCTTTTTATGCTTGGGCAGGTAGGCAGCTCCCAATTTCTCTACCAGGCATGCCCACTAGAAGAGCCACCTGTTTGCAGCTGATCCTTATTCCATTGGCAGCAAAGATGAAGAGGGCAGAAGGAGATTCAAAGTGTTTGCTATTATGAGGAAAATGTGAAGGGAGGGATGGCTGGAAGGTTGAGGGGACACAGCTGGCAGAACTCCTAAGGACTGAATGAGGCCTCTCTTCCCACAGCTGCATGCCTAATTGAAATAGCCTAAATCATTGTCAGAAAGCAGCACACAGAGTTGCTTCTGTGCCCAAAAATCCCAAACCACAAGGGGCCTATAAATGAAAATGCTGATGAAGAATTAGTTCTTCCTGGGATTCCCCAATTAATAAAGGATGATGCAAGCTTTGGGGGTGGGGACTCTCCTCGCCAGGAGAGGTGCTTTTTATGGGCTCCGTGCTTGACGGACACCTGTGCCCTGTTTTCCTTTTGTGTTCTAAATGTGACCATGATAGTCTGGAGGTCTCCAAGCACGTTGAACTGGGGGAGGGGGAGGGGAGAGACACTATAGGGAGTGGCTGTTCCTTCCTTGGCAACTGGATTTGTCTTCCACAGGAAGATCAAAACAGAGCCACCAGTCTATGCTGGTGAGACTTGTGCCTGATGGAGTCAGTCTAGACCATTCTTATGGTAGCCCAGTAGCAATGAGTGTCCTATTCTGCTTGTACTCTCCACAACCCATGTATATTGCCATTTAGGGCAAGGGATGCCATTTCCACAGCCCTTCTGGTGGGCTGCTCAGGAAGAGGAAGACAAGCAGCAGAATTCCAAGTCCCAGCTACTGATTTAAGACTATATAAAATAGGGAAAAGAGAGTGATAATGAGTATGCACAATCAAATTTAAGATAAAATGCTAAACCAGAATATTAAAGCTGGGCATATACTAAGGTAGCAAAACTTAGTCTCCATAGTCACCTTTGGCTTCTGATGTAAGCTTCAGGAGAGTCAACAAAATACCTGGACTCTTATCAACAAGAGGTATTTTGTGCCCAGGTGACTTTAAGTGACAGGTCACTAAGCCCGGCCAGTCGCAGGACAGCCACATACTACAGGGGTGATGTTGGAGAGAGAGTTTGGGAAGAGAGATTCTTACTCTCTTGTAACAGAGACAGCAGAATGGCAATTGCTCCAAAAACATTAAAACTTGATTAGGTTTACATCTGCCCTCAACCACCTTTAAACAAATGTTCCCCATGAAAATACTTAAGGCTAGAATAAAGACACTTGGCTTTGCAAATAAATGAAGTTTTTTATGCACAGTGTTTCAGGAGTTACAGCAAATAAGCCTCCATCCTTTGGTAGTAAAATAAAGAAGAATCTCCCCATGACTTAAAAATAAAGAGCTTGGTTTCCTTGCAAAAGGATCATGTAAGATGTAAGCAGTAAAAATCTCTTTGAGAGAGATTCTTTCATTTTTTCTACAGCTGTGGATATTCCTGGATCCTTTGCCATTGCTTGAGGTTCAGGTGGCCTCAGTGGCGTGGTGTGGCGTGCCTTCCATCAGCATCAGCTGGTGGCCCAGCTGTGCCCATATCTGGACAAGGGTAGTCTAACTTCTGTGGTCTATGCTTTGGCAATGTGTTATATGTGGGACTGCCTCTGAAGACAGTTTGGAAACTTCAGCTACTTCAGCAGCCAGATTGCTCAACAGGGCAAGACGGGTTGAGCATATAATGCCAATCCTGGCCCAACTGTACTGGCTGCCAATTAGTTTCCAGGCCCAATTCAATGTGCTGGTTTTGACCTATAAAACGCTAAACACAATACCTCAAGGACCACTTTGCCCCATATGAACCAACCTGGACCCTGTGATCATCATCTGTAGCCATTCATTGCATGCCCCCTCCATGGGAGGTCTGGAGGTTGGCAAGATAAGGACGTGTTTTTTTCTGCAGTAGATCCCTGCTTGTGGAATGCTCTACCCAGGGAGGCTCATCTCATGCCCTGCTTACATACCTTTTGGTGCGAGGTAAAAACATCCCTCTTCTCCCAGGCCTTAAGCTGATTAACCAATCTATGGGCTTTTAAATGGGGATGTTGTTTTTGTTTGTTACTATGGTATGTATTTAGTGTTTTTATATTGCAAACCACTCCATGATCCTTGGTATGAAAACTAACAACAACAACAAACTTTTTAGTTTAGAGAAAAGGCAAGTAAGATGCTACATGACAGAAGTTTCTGATATCAGGCATGGCATAGAGAGGAGTGGATAGAGAAGTTTTTCTTCCTCTTTCACAACACTGGAACTCTTAGATATCCCATGAAGTTGAATGTTGGAAGGTTCAGGATAGAATAAAGGAAGTCCTCCTACATATAGCATAGAGTTAAACTATGAAACTCCTTCCCCCAGGAGGCAGTGATTTCCCCCCAATTTGGTGGCTTTAGAAGAGGATTAGGCAAATTAATGGAGGATAAGACTACCAATGGTACTAGCCATGATGACTATGCTGCATCTTCAGATTTGGAGACAGTGATGCTTCTGAATACCAGTTGCTGGAAACTGCAGGAGGGGAGTGTTTTTGTGCTCAATAGGCAACTGTTTTGGTGACTCTGAGAAAAGGATTCTGGATGAGATGGGCCCACTTTGACCTCATACAGCAAGCTCTTCTTATAATCTTCCATGGTTATAGACTGTGAAGCTGCTCAGTCATGGGAGCTGGACTCCAAAGGATCAGGCAGAAATTGGAGTGACTGGCCCAGCAGGGCTGGGAAATAATGTATTATAATATCCCATTTTGAGGAGTTCCCCATCAATGGGCTCTTTCTGGCTTTGGAAGGCCCTCTTCCTCTGGGGAAAGGAGTTAATTCAGTGTTACTGGAGCTGCTACTTTCCCACTTGGTCTGGCTTCTGACTCTTTCTCTTTCTGTCACACTCACTTTTCTCTCTTCACACCAAAGCAAAGAGCCATAATATATTCAGTCATCCAAGCCTCAGGGAGTCTCTCATAATTACTTCTAAGGTGGAGCATATTTGAATAAGGGAGCTTGTATAATGAACTGTGGAGAACAGGGAAATGGGAGGTATTGAAGAACAGGGTCTCTCTCCCCCCCCCCCCCCCGGTCTGCTGTGTGATTTTCAAAAGAGGGCTCGGAACAAGGTGGGCTGGTAAAGAATAATATGGCCACATCCACACAAGCTTGTTTCGGTTCCACAGATGTCATCCATGCATGGGAAATGTGATGCCCCTTTGGGTATTATTTTTTGTGTGTGTGTGGGGGGGGTTGGCATCTGAATTGAAGAAATGCTGCTGACACTATTCCCTCTAGATAGAAGGGCACAGGGCTGACTCAAGGAGCCTGAGGAGGGGGCAGCAAATGCCCCTTCCCCAACCAAGATGCACAGAAGCAGTGCCTTGCAAGGCCAGTCAAGTTATTTTGCCACCTGAGAGCCGACAGATGCATTTTCCCTTCCCTGGCAGTCAACACCCAATAGTAAAAAGAGGGATAAGAATGTGATACCTTTTGATGACAACCCAAATCAGCTATGTGGGGCAGTCACATCACTCCATCCAATGGCATGGCTGGTCTCCCTCCTGCACACACAAACACCCACTCACACACCCCTTTAGTACAGGGATTATTGATCAGCTACCCTGGCCAAGCCATGAGGAAACTTTGCTTGTGCCTTGTTATTTTGGATGAACTGGACATGTTGTTGTTGTTGTGTGACAGAGAGAGAGAGAGAGAGAGAGAGAGAGAGAGAGAGAGAGAGAGAGAGAGAGAGAGTCAGAAGCCAGACCAAGTGGGAAAGTAGCAGCTCCACTAACACTGAATTAACCCTTCTAGGCTGCATCAACAGAAGTATAGTGTCCAAATCAAGGACAGTAATAGAACCAATTCTGGTTTCCACAGTTTAAGAAGGATGTTGACAAACTGGAACATGTGCATATGAAGGCAACCAAGATGATTAAGGGTCTGGAAGCTAACCCGTATGAGGAGTGCTTGAAGGAGCTGGGTGTGTTTAGCCTGGAACTGAGGAGACTGAGAGGAGATATGATAGCAATCTTCAAATATCTTAAAGGCTGTCACATGGAAGAGGGAACATGCTTGTTTTCTCCTGCTATGGAAGGTGGACTCAAACCCATGGCTTCAAGTTACAAGAATGGAAATTCCGACTAAGCATTCGGAAAAACTTTCTGACAGTAAGAGCTGTTCGACAGTGCAACAGTCTCCCTTGGGAGGTGGTGGACTCTCCTTCCTTGGAGGTGTTTAAGCAGAACTTGGATGGCCATCTGTCATGGGTGCTTTAGCTGAGATTCCTGCATTGCAGGGGGTTGGACTGGATGACCGTTGGGTCCCTTCCAGTTCTAAGATTGTATGATTCTATGATTTGTATAAGGACATCATGATAATGGCAGTTTTATTTTCAACCCCTCTCCTAACAATCCCCAGCATGGAATTTGCCTTATTCATGTCTGCCACACATTGGCTGACATCTTCATCAAGCTATCTACTATAACCCCAGGTTCTTGCTCCTGGTCCATCACCTCCTGTTTAGGAGGAGAGGGGAGGGAGAAGAACTGCTGGATATTGGTGTGACAGAGACGTTGAGTGGATGGGTGGGTGAGTGGGTGGCTGGAGCACTGGAGCAAGAAGGCTCAGATCCAGAAGTAGCACTGTCTTCCTTGGCTGGAGAACAGGGAGTCAGTCTGTCCATGACTCCTCACATGAAGCTGCTTGCCTTGGTCCTGAATGCTCCAATTGGGATCAGCAGGTCTTAAGTTACAGGAAGGAGGCTTCAAAAGCAGCTGTACTTGTTCAAGGCCCACCACAGCATCAGAGATGAAGAAGTTCTGACTTCTTGCTCATTGGGGTGTTTCCATTCTTCCAAGGGGGAAGGAACTGGGGGGGGGGGTTTGCAAATGCCCAGCATCTGTCAAGAGGAAGAGAAGGGCAGCCCTGGAATTTTTTTTGGGAGGGGGGAGGAAGCAGCAGCAGCAACAACAACTGGTCATGTCTTGGGTATCATCTGCACTTACCAGCCGCACCAGCGTTGCCACAGAAACTGCTGCTGAAGGTTCTGTTTTCCTGAACTTGTTGCTGGGTCCTTGGTGCCACTGATGAATCATTAGAGGGGGTGGGGGAGTGCTTGGAAAGAACTTTGCTGCCCTTCCTATTCAGTTTCAGTGTTTGTGTAACTGAGAGGAGGGGTAGGGCAAGAGTATGGAATTCAGAGGAGAGTTGGGACCAGCTCTCTCATGCTCACACATAGAATCATGGAATTGCCGAGCTGCAAGGACCCACAAGGCTCATCTAGTACAACCCCCTGCAATGCAGGAATCTTTTGCTCAGCATGGGGCTTGAACTCATGAATCTGTGATCAAGAGTCTCATGCTCTACCAACCTAAAACATTTTATTTGGGGGTATTTTTTTTTTAAAAAAATGTGCATTCTAATAATTAAAATAATTTGCACAAAAAAGAATGGTATTCAGTTAACTGCCTTTTGCAGGTCGTGGGGCCTTGATACAACTTTGCGTATACACATGTGTTACTAGATTACTGTATCCCAGGATCTTCTTTTGAGATACAAGCAGGCCACCAGGACCAAAGCTGGACGGCAGAGGGAAAGGGCATTGCCTATGTTTACAGTAGTTCTCTACAGTATATTCTTTTTGATTTGAGGAGATGTGAGAGGGAAAATACGATCATTTAAACTTTATCCAACCACTTTAATTCATATAAAAACACCTAAAATAAGTAAAATCATAGAATCATACAACTGTAGAGTTGGAAGGGACCTCAAGGGTCATCTAATCCAACCGCCTGCAATGCAGCAATATCAATTGATTATCCATGACTGATGGCCATCCAACCTCTGCTTAAAAACTTCAGTAGAAGGAGAATCCACAATCTCCCAATGGAGTCCAGTCAACTCTTACTGTCAGAAAGTTCTTCCTGATGTTTAGGCCAAATCTCCTTTCTTGTAACTTGAAGCCATTGGTTTGAATCCTTCAGAGCAGGAGAAAATAAGCTTGCTGCATCTTCCATGGGAAAGCTCTTTAGACATTTGAAGAGCGCTATCATATTTTCTCTCAGACTCCTCTTTTCCAGGCAAAACATGCCCAGCTCCCTCAACCATTCCTCATGAGACTTGGTTTCCAGATCCTTGATCATCTTGGTTACCCTCCTCTGCAAACTTTGTAGTTTATCCATATCTTTCTTAAATTGTGGCACTCAGAACTGGACTCAGTATTTCAGGTCTGGTCCAACCAAGGCAGAATAGACTGGTACTATTTCTTCCCTTGATCAACACTTCTTTTGATATAGCCTAGAATAGCATTAGCTCCCCCCCCCCCCGGCTGCATCACACTGTTGACTCATGTTACCCTTGGGGTCTAACTGAGACCCCTAGGTCCTTTTCACATGTACAACTGGCAAGCCTGGTTTCGTGCATCTTATATTTATGCAGCTTGTTCTTCCTGCCTATGTGTAGAACCTGACATTTGTACCAATTGAAATTCATTTTGTTAGTTTGGGCCCAGTTCTCTAATCTGTTAAGGTCATACTGAATCCCCTTTCTGTCTTCTGTGCCATTAGCTAGCCCTCCCAGTTTGGTGTCATCTGCAAAGTTGATGAGCATCCCCTCAATTCCTTCACCCAAGTCATTTATAAAGACGTTGAACTACTGTGGGCCCAGGTCAGAACCCTGCGATACCCCTCTTGTCACTTTTTTCCAGGATGATGAGGAAACAATAATGAACACTCTAGGGTTCTGTCAGTCAGCCTTTTACAAATCTACCTAACAGTTACCTGATCCAGTCCACATTTTATCAGCTTCTGTGCAAGAGTATCATGGGGAACTTCATCAAAAGCCTCACCGAAATTGAGATACCCTATGTCCACCACATAACCCAGATCCACTAAACTTGTAACTCGTATCAAAGAAAGAATGAGATTTCTTTTTGACAAACCCATGCTGAGTCTTAGTAATCACAACATCCTTTTCTAAGTGGTCACAGACTGACTGTTGAATTATCTGTTCTTGGACCTTTCCTGGAACTGATGTTAAGCTGACCTGTCAGTAGTTATCTGGGTCCTCTCCCCCCGCTTCCAAGTTGGAGACATTTGCCTGCCTCCAGTTTGCAAGGACCTCACTTGTTCTCCAATAATTCTCAAAGATTATAGACAGAGGCTCTGAGATTACATCTGCAAGCTCATCAGGTCCTGGAGATTCAAATTCATTTTAAGTAGCTGGGTGTTCCCTTACTTCCTATTTGGGTTGCAGCTCAAGAAGGCAATGCTTGTGGAATGTACAGTTCCAATTTCAGGGCCAATTTTATTATGATTCATCCACTTACTTCTCGTGTGTGTGTGTGTGTGTGTGTGTGTGTGTGTGTGTGTGTTTAAGCTGTGTGTTTTCCACTTTCAGCCATATCTGATTTGTCAGACATATTTGCCTATTAATCAGTGGTGCCCTGTCTGCGGAAACAACTCCAATCTTTATAGCAGGTGCTCTGGACCATAGTGTCAAACACCTTAATTCTAACTAAAGAGCTCATCCACACTTACCTTCTTGCCCATGCTTTCTAGGCATAGGTCCACACTTTCCTGGTCTGTGTCCGAGTGCTTGGATTTTTTGCTGCACCACTTCCCCCAGGAAAACCCACTCTTTAATGCTGGATCAGATCAAATGGCAATTCGGGTTCCCTGCAGATTTCTGTTTGCTCTGATTCAGCGGTAAAGAGTGGGTTTTCCTGGGGAAAGCACCATGACCCAAAAGAGAGAGAGAGAGCAGTAGGAAAGGGAGTTTTAAAGCACAGAAATGTGCTTAAAAATGAAGAGCACAGGCAAGTGCGGATGAGCCCTGACTTGAAAAGAGGAATTGCAATCACCCTTCCTCCTCTATATGTAGTGAGTGGCAGCTGTGTAAAAGGCAGATTCCTTGCTATGGTTCATTAGAAAAGGAACTGGAAATAAAACTGCAAATACCACAGCTCCATTTTGCATACCTATGGTGTGGCCACATTTAGAGTACTTTGCACTGTTCTGGTTGCTTTACCTCTAAAAGGATGTTACAGAGTTGGAAAAGATTCAGAAAAGGGCCACCAGAATGGTCAAGGGGATGGTGCAATTCCCTTAAGAAGTAAGAAGACTTTTTAGTTTAGGGAAAAGGCAAGTAAGAGGCAACATGATGGGAGTTTATAAAATGATGCAGGGCATGGAGAAAGTGCACAGAGAAAAATCTCTTTCTCTTGTAACGCTAGAACTCCTGGACATCCAATGAAACCGAAAATTAGAAGATTTAGGATGGATAAAAGAAAGTCCTTCACATAACTATGACACTCACTCTCACAGGAGGCAGTGATGGTCATTAACCTGGATGGCTTTAAAAAGATTAGACACATTCATGAAGGAGGAGAGAGCTATCAATGGCTACTTGCTATGATGGCTGTGCTTTTTTGGTCAGAGGCAGTAATGCTTCTGAATACCAGTTGCTGGAAACCACAGAGGGGAAGTGTGTTGCCCTTGTACTTGGCATCTGGGTGGCCACTGTGAGAACAGGATGCTGGACTTGATGGGCCATGGGCCTGATCCAGCAGGCTCTTCTTAAGTTATTATTGAGTCCACACCTGCCCTCAATAGATGATCCTTCTACAGTACTGTGCTGTGTCACTCTTAACTGCCACTATTTCCTCCAGAGGAGAATTGTCTTTTTGGACATCTGTGGCACCCCCTTCCCTCATCTGCAGTCCAGGCTCCTGGGTAGAGAGCAGGGCTGTGAAAGCAGCTTAATCTGTGGATCTGCTCTGGGGTGACTAAATTCTACTAGCAGATCTATGTCATCCTCCTGGAGGCAGGCTAGGGCATTGCTGAGAAGGCAAAAAAAGAAGAGCCAAGATTAGCAGCAGGGAGGAAAGGTGGCTGCCAGGAGCAGATTAGAGACAGACACAGCAGCAGGCAGGCAGGCAGGCAGGCAGGCAGGCAGAGCTTGGCAGTGTGGGAATGAGTGCATGTTGGAGGAGAGGTACAGAGGGGGGAAGACTATGGGGCAAATGGAAGAAAGAAAGGGCGGAAAAGAGGTCCCAAAGAAGTATTGGAAATGCTGAGGGCAGACCTCACTACACATCTGGTTC
Source organism: Zootoca vivipara (assembly GCF_963506605.1). Lineage (NCBI taxonomy): Eukaryota > Metazoa > Chordata > Lepidosauria > Squamata > Lacertidae > Zootoca > Zootoca vivipara. Next base: position 17,984,080 of record NC_083294.1, read on the forward strand.
CCATGTCGGTGGGAAGAGGAGGATGTGAGCACATTGGTGGGCTCAGAATGCCAAGGACTATCCCAGTTCCCCTCCAGGCTCTCTGGCAGAAAGTGGCCCCACAACAATTATGCTGGAAAGGAATCTCTCTGTCTCTCTCTCTCTCCCTCTCTCCCTGGAAACCCCAGGCAGGGAGAGGGATCTTGTGCTTGGGTCCTGCTTGCATAATGGGCATCTGGTTGGTCACTGTGAGAACAGGATGCTGGACTAGGTGGATCCCCCCTTGGCCTGATCCAGAGTCTCATATTTTCATGTCCTTATATTCTTATATCTTTCACTAGTGGATCTAACTCTGCTGTGGGTAAGTATACAAGATAGGGAATTCCTCTGCCGCATAGATAGATGGAACAAGAATCTGCCTGGCTGAAAACATTCAAGACCAAAGTATTTTAACTTTGTGAAGTCCACTGGACTGAGGATTTATTTTATTTTTAGAACTATTTCTGCATATGTGAGCCATCTGCAGAATAACTATTTAAAATCTAAACCTGCATCTTCTCTTCTGGCAGGAGTACACAATTGATGTTTTCTTCCGGCAGTCCTGGCGAGATGAGAGGCTAAAGTTTGATGGCCCCATGAAGATCCTCCCCCTCAACAACCTGTTGGCCAGCAAGATCTGGACACCTGACACCTTTTTCCACAATGGCAAGAAATCGGTGGCTCACAACATGACCACACCCAACAAGCTTCTTCGACTGGTGGACAATGGTACCCTCCTTTACACCATGAGGTAGGTGGTGGTTTTGCTTCCCAAGGCATGTCTTCCTTACTCAGCACCCGCCATCACCTCCTGGAAGGGATTGAGCCTCTCATCTGAAATGGGCACCAGAGGGTTCCCCTTGGGCATCTTCCTCTGGCCTACCTGCAGCTTGACTAGCATCTCCTGCTGCCCAAGCATCTTCACAGCCCTACAACCAACCTGAGTGTGCCACAGACAGTGCAGGTTAGGCTCCATTGGGAAGAGTCAGCTGCCATGCAACTTTTCTGGAGACCACAGCTCAGGGGTAGTAGGAGGATATGATAAAGTATGCAGCCACTGGATCAATCCCGACAGCTTAGAGGAACCTGAGGCGCAGAATGGGGTGAGGGGGATCTCTGCCTTTCCCTGTCTGAGCTGTCAGCATAATCATATCACATGGGCCGTTGGCGTGACTTAGTAGGCACTTTCTCATTTTACTGACGGTCTTAATGATTTGCAGGATGTTGTTCAAAATCCCTGGTTCAGTCCATCTCCTCCCTTGGTTTATTCCTCACAAGCAATAAAGCTTCAGCAGAATATTCTTGGTATTTTTTTGCAGTTTAATGACTCCCAATCCTGCAATGCCTTTGTGTCCCTTTGTGCTGGGAGAAGCATGTGCTGCTTATGCAGCTTTAAGAGTATGCATTGCAATCCCTCATGGAAATGTGTGGACGTGAGCATCTGGATTACAGTGATCATTTCAGAAAGCAGTGGGCTACAGGAGCACAACTCGCTCTCAGGAAATGTCCATTTGGACAACAGTTTGCCTAGGAAACTCCTTGCTTGCAGTGGGAGAGCAGGGTTGGCAACAGGTGGGTTTAACACCTGGAGATTCCATTGGCAGTGGTCTTTGTGTCTTGTAGATTGACCATTCATGCGGAGTGTCCGATGCACCTGGAGGATTTCCCAATGGACGTGCATGCCTGTCCCCTGAAGTTTGGGAGCTGTAAGTACTTTCCTGACAGCACAAGCAAAGTGCCCTTGCATTCTTGGCTTGAAGGCAGCAGGTATGGATCCTTGGCAGGCTAGTTAGCAGGCGAGCAAGCACACCTGAAAGTGTGAGCTTAAGCGACATCCTGCATTGCTATGAACCTCTATTTTCAAACGCCTTCCAAAGTGTAATTTTTCCTCACAGATAAATGAACTTTGAGGTTTATACCTCCACCTTATACAGAATTGGGTGAAAATTGATTGTAGGACAGCAGTCTCTAGAAAAACCCCTTCCTGTGGAATACCATGCTCCCCTTAATTGTCTTAATTCTTTCTAATATTGTATTTTTGAATTATTGTAATCCACTCATCATCATCTAAAACAATTATTTTTACATGCAAAGTAAGGTAAAGGTAAATAACCCCTGGATGGTTAAGTCCAGGCAAAGGCGACTATGAGGTGCAGTGCTCATCTTGCTTCAGGCTGAGGGAGCTGGCGTTTGTCTGCAGACAGCTTTCTGGGTCATGTGGCCAGAATGACTAAACCACTTCTAGTACAACGGGACACTGTGATGGAAACACCATTTACCTTCCCGCCGCAGCGGTACCTATTTATCTACTTGCACTGGTGTGCTTTCGAACTGCTAGGTTGGCAGGAGCTGGGACAGAGCAATGGGAGCTCATCCCATCGCATGGATTCGAGTCGCCAACCTTCTGATCGGCAAGCCCAAGAGGCTCAGTGGTTTAGACCTCAGTGCCTCCCACTCCTTTCTATGCCCTGCAGTATAAGAAATCACAAGCTCACATGCATGCAGACCAGTCTAAAGGAAAGCACCAAATAACTGCAAATGTTGTGCTTTGTTTATCATCATCATCATTATTATATAATATATATTATATATATATTATATAATAATATAAATTAAAGTCCAATCAATATTTGATCAACCAGCTAGGGGAAGATTTCCTTGGCACATGATATGGAAATGGGATCAATGTTGCTTTGCCATACTGGATCTGAGAGCTCCTGGACCTAATGACCTCCCTGCTCCCCTCTGCTCAACCAGCTGGTACCCCACTACCAGCTTCACTGTGTGGTGTGTCGAGTCAAGAGTCTGGTTCCCACAGGTGTGGCCAGCCTGGCAAACATCTGGTATCTCTTTGACATGGAGCCTTTGATGCCCTCTCCTTGGGTCCCCACTGGCCACAGACTTTGCTGCTTTTGTGGCCTCTCTTTGTCTGCCATGAGCAGCCAGGTCTAATTGGAGCAATCCCTGAGCAGCACAACTGAACCTCCCAAGTCAGCATGTCCTTTCCAATTGCTGCTTCTGGGGCCCCACTGAGGTTGCCTTCTGGGACAAGCCTCTGAGTGTGGGCTTATTATTTTCCACCTGCTTTGGCTAACTTGAGTGCTCACTGATGCTTCAGCATGGGCTGCAGTCCAGAAATATCTCCAGTGGTCCAGTAGCCTGGTTATCTGAGAGGCCAATGGGAGCTGCTGGAACCACCACTAGTCTTTTGCAGGGTGTGGAAGATCCCAGGTGGCAGCCTCCTTTCCTCCCACACCTTGAGGGGCTGCAGGGTTTCAGTCAGGTGTCTCTGTGCCAGATACAGATTTCTAATGGGTGTCTCTTTTCCTGAAGTTGGGGTTGACCTTTGGAAGCCATTCTGGGCACCATTTTGGAGATGCTCCCCCTTCTGCTAGGGTGTAGCTAAACCTCCTCCATCCCATCCTTTCTGCTTTCTCCACAGATGCCTACACCAAGACAGAGGTGATCTACACCTGGACCCATGGGAAAGTGGAGGTGGCCGAAGAAGGCTCCCGCCTGAATCAGTATGACCTCCTTGGCCACAATGTGGGGAGAGACTCCATTGAATCCAGCACAGGTAATGGAGAGCCTCCTTGGATGGTTTCCTGCAGGGTGTCGGACTACATAACCCTTGGGCATCCCTCCCAACTCTACAATCCTATGATTCTTCATGATGAGCAGGAACCACAAAGGCGGGACTAAACATCTCACTTGTTTAACAAGTCTTACAATACTTAAAAGCCCTGGTAAAAGAGGAATGGGGTTTTGTTTTTTTGCCTAGTGCCTAAAGCTATGTAATGATGGCACCAGGCAATCCTCGCTGGAGATAGCATTACACAAGTGAGGGGGGCCTACAACTGAAAATGACCAATTCTTCTGTCCCTACCCTCTGGACCTCCCACAGATGGGGCACTCAGAGAATGGTCTCAGGTGAAAATTGCAGCGTCAGTTTTTATATGCATTGTTTTGCAGCACTTCCTATTCACAAATAGGCCACTATAGAGGTGGCACCGGTGAAGGTGCTGCCAAGGAGGAAGCATATCCAGCTTCCAAGGAGCATGCCACAGCCATTAGTGCCACAGTGGCAGAGGCAGTGGTGGTGGCGGCAGCAGCAGCAGTTGGTGATGCAATCCTTGGAGGTCGAATCTGCAGATCCCCTCAAGGTGGTCCCCTTACCTTGCCTCCTGGGTGGGCCAACGCTGAGGAGGGTGGCAGTGCAAGAATGGGCCTTTTCAGTGGTGGCTCCCTGCTTGTGCAATACCCTCCCCAGGGAGGCTTGCCTTCCTCCTTCCTTACAGATCTTCAGGCACCAGGCAAAAACTTTCCACTTCAATCAGGCCTTTGGCCTTTAACTATCTGTGGCCTTCTAAAAGTGGGTGGGATGCTTTAAATGTATTCCCTCCCATTGCTTTTAATGTATGTGGGGTTTAATCTATATGGAGTTTTTGTTGGTTGGTTGGTTGGTTGGCTGGCTGGCTGGCTGGTTGGCTGGTTGTAAGCTGCCTTGGGTTGCCCTGGGCAAGATAAAGTCACTGACAAATTTAATAAATCATATTTACTGGCAAGGATACAAAAAAAGAAAAGAAAAAAGGCAAATAAAAAAACCCTTGTATCCCTCTCTACCCCCCACCCCTCCATATCTCTGCAGGAACCTACATTGTGATGACCACTTACTTCCACCTTAAGCGTAAGATTGGGTATTTTGTGATCCAGACCTACTTACCCTGCATCATGACAGTCATCCTCTCCCAAGTCTCCTTCTGGCTCAACAGAGAGAGTGTTCCAGCACGGACAGTGTTTGGTGAGCTTCTGATGGAGGATGGACTGAGGGGTGACTGGAGGAAATAGGGAGACGGGGAGAGCATCAAGACTGGTGCTGGAGAGAAGCAGCAGCAGCAGCAGCAGCAGCAGCAGCAGCAGCAGCAGCAGCAGCAGGGACCTTCCTGCCTGTCAGCCACACTCCCTTCATGTTGATGACGGACATTTGCATAAGGCTTAAATTCTGAGGTTTCCCCCAGGAATATCTGCTAGCCATGGTGGCTATGTCCTACCTCCACTGTCAAAGGCAGTATTGCTTCTGATTATCAGTTGCTGTGAACTGCAGGTAGGGATCCAGTTGGCTGCTGTGACAACAAGATGCTGAACTAGCTCTTCTTTAAATCAGGGGTGGCTAACCGGTGGGTTCCCTTTAAATCAGGCATCCCCAAACTTCGGCCCTCCAGATGTTTTGGACTACATTTCGCATCTTCCCCAACCACTGGTCCTGTTAGCTAGGGATCATGGGAGTTGTAGGCCAAAACATCTGGAGGGCCGCAGTTTGGGGGTGCCTGCTTTAGATCCTGCTGCACTCCAACTCCCAGCAGCCAGAGTGGCTAATGGTCAGGGATAGTGATGATGATGGGATTTGTAGTCCAACATCACCTGGAGGGCCCCTACAGGTTCCCCATCGCCCTATTTTAAATGTCTCGCTAATTTAATCCTGCAGCATAATTGTATAATTTAGACACAGCTCCACTGGTGTTGACAATGGGACTGTGCTCAGGTGTGGCACCGGCTCCTTATACCTTTTCTTGGGGCATCTAGGGCAGTGGCTGCTGTGACAAAGCAGCCCAAGGAGGCTCAATGGATTCCCCCACTGCCCTCAAGAGGGAGAAAACCTCATGTGGCCTCATTTCAGCAGTGCCTTTTCTGGTTTTGTTCCCACAGGGGTCACCACCGTCCTGACCATGACCACCCTGAGCATCAGTGCAAGAAACTCCTTGCCCAAAGTGGCATACGCAACGGCCATGGACTGGTTCATGGCTGTCTGTTATGCCTTTGTGTTCTCTGCACTGATTGAGTTTGCCGCCGTCAACTACTTCACTAAACGCAGCTGGTCTTGGGATGGCAAGAAGGTTCTGGAGGCCCAAGAATTGAAGGTGAGAGAGGGAGTCATTGGTGGGGGCAGGAGAGAGGGAGAGGAATCAGAACCTGACGTGCAAGAAGAGGCATTGAAACCTTACTTTGGTAATAATAATAATAATAATAATAATAATAATAATAATAATAATAATAATATATTAGTTATACCCCGCCCATCTGGCTGGGTTTCCCCAGCCACTCTGGGCAGCTTCCAACCGAATATTAAAAACAGTACAGTATGGTTGATCCCAAAGTGAGTGGTAGCACACCCTGTGGGGGTGGGATTCCCTAGGGGGTAGCAGGGTGTGCAGGAGGAGTAAGTGACAATCAGATTTTGGAAAGCGGCTATCACCGGATCAAAGTTCATCAGTTTTGTTGAATTAATTAAACAAAAGGGTTTTAATTGGATTTTGAATAAATGTGCAATTAATTGCCACTGTTTTGACTTATATGGTGTTGTTATCTTCCTTAGTGAGTTAGAAAAGCTGCTATTTTGAATAGTGCTTTTGTAGGGTAGGGGGGCACTGGGGATGAGTTCATGGAACCAAGGGGGATTGGCCCCCAAAAGTTTGAGAACCTCTGCCTTACTCCAAACAGAGCTAAACATCAATGTTTTGCAGCCTAAAGAGGGGGGGAGGGAGGCAGGGAGGGGGGGAATGAGAGAAAGAGAGAAAGAGAGAAAGAGAAAGAGAGAAAGAGAGAAAGAGAGAAAGAGAGAAAGAGAGAAAGGGAGTCCATTGTTGCTGCTGCCCCTAATCCCCCCTTTTGCTTATCCTGTATGGCTTTTACGCATCACCAAAGGAGCTCTGAGAATAACTATAACCCAGAAGCATTTTTTCACCTGTGAAAGGCCAGTTGGCTTCCCACATCAGTGAAGATGATCTCAAGCCCTGCAATGTGTAAAATGTCACGTAGAATTACACAGATGACCTGCTGTGTAAAGGGATTTTGAGAAATCACATAGATACTGCTCTTGTTCTAAAAGGGGGGAGGGGGAGAGAAGAGCCCTACCTGCATATTCCCTCTGGTGTGAGGCAGCACACATACATGATTTGAGATTTCATTGGCCAAAAATTTCCTGTTGGAGATGCCATGTTTGGCAAGGATTTGTGGCATTTGCTGCTCACAGGCGTGGTTTACTCTAGGAACATTGGAAGCTGCTTTATACTAGTCAGACAGTTGGTTCATCTGACTCAGCATTGAATACACTGACAATACCTTTTAGTGTATCAGGCTAGGGATCTCTCCCATCCCTGCCTGGAGATGCCATTGGGGATTGAACCTGGGACCTTCTGCATGCAAAGCAGATGCTCTGTGTCGTTGAGCTACATTGACCCTTTCCCCCAAATGTTAGGATCACAAGAAGCTTCCATGTAATTAGTCAAACTTTAGTCCATCTAGCTCAGTATTGTCAACACTTCTGGCAGCAGTGGCTCTCCAGGGGTTCCAGCAGGGGGTCTCTCCCATCCCTGCCTGGAGATGCCATTGGACATTGAACCAGGTGCCTTCCACGTGCACAGCAGATGCTCCCCTTCCCCCTAATCCATGTTTGCTGCTTGACGGGGTGCATTTTTGAATTGCACCAAGTTCATCTGGTTGATTTTTTTGCAAGCCTTTTATTTCTGCAGTAGCGAGTGTTTCTGGGAGCTGTTTCTGGGCTGGTTTCCAAATACTTTTTTCATTCCTCCTCAGAAAAAAGAGCCCATCATGCTGGCAAAGAAGACCAACAACACCTACAACATTGTTGGCACAACGTATGCCCTCAACATCACCAAGGAGCCAGGCCTGCCCACCATTGCCAAGAGTGCATCAGCAACTACAGCCACACCTGTCACGGCTGCTGCTGCTGCTGCACCCCCAAAGGTGGCCCGGTTGGAAGAGAAGCCTCCTGAGAACAAGAAGACCTACAACAGTGTCAGCAAGGTAGACAAAATGTCCCGCATCGTCTTTCCGGTCTTGTTCACCATTTTCAACATGGTGTACTGGGCGACGTACGTCAACCGGGAGTCGGCTATCAAGGGCATGATCCCCAAGGAATGAAGCAAGCCCCTTGCCCCGCTTCCATCTGTCCATGTGGCCCAGGCAGAGGAGTCTCTGTGGGGGCTCCTTTGTCCCCCGGCTGGTTCTATATTAGTTTTATCTTCTTATTAATTTTATCAGCTGACTTCTTCCTTCTCCCCATGCAAATCAAACTGTGATTTTTTACAAGGATAACCCCAAGAACTTTTCATTTGTTACTTGTTTGGTCTCTTCTATTTCGTTGTTGTTGTGGAGGTGTGTGGAGGTATGTGTTGAGAGGACGTATAATAGAAAAGTGGTGCCTCCCGTGTGGTGAGCCTGACATCCTTCTCCCCAGAGTCCCCTGCTTGCCCCACGTCAATGGGAGCTGGCTTCATTCCCAGTTCATTTCATGCTAAATTCTGCTGAGGAATGCAGAGCAGTTTATTCTTCCCTTCTAGTGACCTCTGATGGTCTGCCCTGGTGTCTCCAGTGGTCACCTTTCTCATCCCTTGGTGAGTTTGTCTTGGTGGTTCCTCTTCTGCTCTGCTTCTTTCCTTCAATGATGGAGGCTGGAAATTGTGGCCCTTCAGATGTTGCTGAACTGCAAGTCCTATCAGCTCCAGCAAGCAGGGATGTTGGGAGTTTGGAAATATTGGATGGATTTGGAGGATAGGGGACATTGCACCCCATCCTCTGATGATGAGGCCTCCCAGAACCACACAGACTCCTCCTACCCTGGGTTTCTCCTTCCCTCTGCAGTTTTAAAGCAGGGAAAAGCAACCAGGCCCTCTTCCCTTTTCCACACCCCACACAAATGAGAGGTGACCCTGTTCTCTGTGCCTACCAGTGGGGAGGGGAGTGGTGGCAACCACAAATTGTGGCTAGTTAGCTGAGTCAAACTTTATAACCCTGGAACAAAAGTAAGCCTGTGGGATGTTAGATGGGTTTGGAGCATAGGATAGGATATTCTTCATTATTTATCCTTCCTCATGCTCACTTGTGTGAGTTTATCGTCTGGTTAGAAGAGTTTAAAATTACCATCCCTTTGTGGTATAAAATGTGGAAACTTCTGGGACAATGTTGCTTAACCTTAGTAATTATCCAGTGTGTTCTAGCTGACTGGACCTTCCCCCTTTTATCCCCATAAACGAAAGAATAACACAGAAGTCTGTCATGTAGGAATAATAATATTGTTTACTTTCATAATGTCTCAGACTCAATTCAGCAGTAAGCAGCAGTGAAATAAGACAGGCAGAATATATTTTTTCAATTACAAAATGAACGGTTGAGATAAAAAAAAAGGAATCTGTTCAGGAAAGCACAGAGAAGCATCCTCTCTTTAGTTACATGGTGAAGGAAAAAAACAACCTGAACTTTTGGGAGGGAGTAAATAGTAAGGATTATTTTCCTTTTGTTACTTTCCCCCGCTTAGGAAAGCAGGGGATATGACTTCACAGAATGCCCTATCTCCATGTGTCTTAACCCTTTGTTTGTCTAGCAACACATGAATTTTTATTTTGACTGCAATGCTATTTACCACAGACTCCTCATACCTGCTCACGGTAAAATATGCTCCTGTTCTGGAAAGCAATGCCATGGGGTGGTGATGGCCACCATGAGCAGCTGAAGGGAGGGATGCAAGGTGATGCAAACATGGCCTGCAAACAGCCAGGACAGCCATGGAGTTTGTGCAGGTTCTGTTCTCAGAAACTGACAAGTTTACATAACCTTGTTTAAGAGTGAGCCTGAGCTATAGGTGCTGACAGCAGTAGGCATAGGGTTATCTCACTCTCTGCACTGACTTGGCATCCCTTGGTTTCCTTGGAGATGCTTTCAAAACCTCTCTTTCCAAACAATGGATTTTGTAGTTCTGAACTGCCTGATTCAGAGGCACCAGTGTGTTAGTTATCTGCCATTGTGCTGGACTTGGATTTCTAGATTTTGTTTTAAAAGGGAGGTCGGGCAGAGTTGACTCTTCCTGCAGTTCTCATTCTTTCATCATTCCCCCCCCTCCCTCTTTGGTTGTGTTTGGGGTGATGTGCTGGGACAAATGTGCACACTGTACCCTAAAGGGTTTCTAGCCCCCTCAATGGTTTGTGTGAAGGAGTAGATTACCATCTGCATTTCTACTTTCATTCTTTGTGAATATAATGCGCCCTGTGGGTTGTTACAATATCTTGACATTTGGAGGCATGAGAAATGCTTCTTTTAAAATGTTGTGTTGGGATACTACTTCAACCACCTCATGAAAATGGGCCTGGTTTGGAGGAAGCCAAAAGGCAAGTCAGCCTCTTCCGTCTTGGCAGGCCGAGGATTGGGATGGGACGGAAATTTCTTAGCGGCTTGTCCCTCTAAGGAACTGAACTGTTGGACAAAGAGGAGAAACAAAAAGTCAGAATGCTGGTCTTTGCTTGGCAGCAATGGGCAAAGACACTGGGGGTGTTGTGCTTATTTGCATGTTCGTTCGGGGGGGGGGGATATAGGTAGGAAATGTAGATTTCTTGGATGCCATGATCCAAGTTTGGGGCTAGTACTCTTTGGTGAGAGAACCCCAGCAGAGATTTTAAAAACATAAATTATGCAGCAAAGTAAAGGTTGTAGACCTTTAACATATGCCCTTGTGAGTTCCAAAACTTCTCTCTTTCCCTAGCTTCTCACACATTTGAAAAGCTAAAAATGGTTTACTTACACACTCTCTAAAGTCACATTCATGTGCTTTTCCATAAGGTCCAGGAGACTTGGCTTAGTTACTAAATGGTAAAAGCTCCTAAATTAATCAAGAGTGGCTTGTAAGAGCCATGCAGTCTAAGCTGCAACAACCAGCTCAGATCTCCTCACATGTTGAGCTTCCCCGATAGACAGTTTACTCTATGGTCTTAACCCCTTCATGCAATAATTAGACTTAATCATGTTATATGAGGTTGGTTATCTCACATTGCGCATGTGTGTGTGCGCGCACACCCACACCCACACACCATTGGCCTCCACAAGACTTCATACATTCAGGAAGAGAGCAGCCACTCACTCACTCACATCCTTGCCATGATGGGTATCTGCTGCTGGGTGTCCTTTGTGGCATTCATGGAAGCAAGCCTCCTCTCCCCACCTAGGCCTGTGTGCCATTGTAGGTGGGATTCCTTAGAGAGAGAAAAATGGGAATGGACAGAAGAGAGCTGCACACGGCAAATTCCCAAATGATACTAGCACCTTCTTTACTGTCTCTGAGAGGAGCTGTTCAAGTTGACCAGAGTCTCTCGCTTCCCCTGGAAGCCCCAGCCCAATTTTGAGTAGAATGTGGAATTTCTCTCCTTATAAGAAAAATGTTGGTCTTGAAAATGGTTTTGTTTTTGTTTTGAATCAATATGCAATTCTCAGGGAAATCCTGGTGCTCTTCAGTTTCCCTTTTGTTGGGGCTTAAAATGTTCAGCTTGTCAAGTCTTGTGTGATATATTGTGGTGCAACTATTGAAAGTTTTCTTTGAAAATTTGAAAGGCCATTTTATTTTATTATTATTTTCTTTTTATACAAAATAGTATCAAGTCTTTAAAAAATCGTATCACTGTGAAAATCAGGACAAGGATGCTATTTTCTCCCCCCACCCCGTGTCAGTTTCCCCCCATTTCCCCCTGCTACTCAGAGTGGCCACAGAGCTTTGTGCAGCCCTGTCAAGCCTTGGCTTAACACCAGCCAAGGGCTCGTACTGGAGCATCAAAGCTGGGTAATTCTATAATCAGCATACATTTACCCAACTGCAGAGTGGCCATAATAACCATGTCCTGTCCCACAGGACAAGCACAAAGAAAGGCCTTCATTTTGCATAATTTACTGGTGTGACAGTAACTAGACTCGCCCTCTCCTTGCTACACTTATCTTTTCTTCCATGGCACTTTCCTTTCGGGTTCACATTGTCCTGCCAGAACTGCATGCTTGAACTGTGTTTTTAAAGAGACTCTAATCTTGAACCCACACCTCTCGATGTGCTGAACTTAATCAGATGTAGAGAGCAAAAAGGAATGTCAAGGAAGAGCATCTTGAAGCAGCAGGTTTAGCTGAGTTAAAAGAGCCTTAAAGTAGTTGTCCTTGGGAATGGCATAAATTCATAACTGATTTATTTTCAAAAGTGCACAGCTGATGCAGGCAGGGTGTGCGCCTGCCCAAGGCAATGACTGAGTAGGACAAAAGCTTGAGAGACCTTAACTGGACCTCTCATGGGAAGTTTTGGGTCTTAAAATATCTGGAAATAATGTTTGCCACAAACTCAGACTGGTGGCTTGCAGATAGATCAGCGTCTCCTTCATCCTGTGCAGAAAGCTCCATAGATGAAAGGTGTTCTCTACACCTGCAGTGGATTAGGAAGCACAGGTGTTAATCAGAGACACACTGGCACATTCTTTCAAGTGGTGGGAGTCCTGCTTCTCATCCACACTGCAATCATTATTTTCACCCTGAAATGTGCATCCACAATCTGGCACAAAATAGAATGGATTAGAATTTAGGACTGGTGCCAGCATACTTATTCTCCCTCTCCCTCTCTCTCCGATTGTAGAATGATTCATTTGGAGGGAGGCACATAGGATATGCATTCTATTTTAATATACCATCTAGATCAGGGTGGTCCAAAATGTGGCCATTAAGGGCTTTTTTTGGTGGCCCTCAGCAACATTTGACCCCTTCCCCCTCAGCCCTCCCACTGTCTTCCCAAAGTCAGGTAAGTGAGGTGAGGTCCTGGGCTTTGGGAAGGAGGCATGAAGGCTCTGACAGAGTCCTCCTCCTTTCTTCCAGAGCCTACTTAGCAATTTCCCAGTTTTGGGAAGAATAGAGCGCCATGCCTCCTCCCTAAAGCCCAGCACCTAAATTAGCCAGTTTTGGGAAGGCTTGTGGGTGTGTGTGTCAAATTTTGACTTCATTCCCCCCTCCCACACAAGGAGATGTTTGGCCTGCAGGTTCTGTGTTGAAGTATTTTTCATACCAGTTGGTATGAAAAGTTGGACCGCCCTGATCTAGATGGATATTGCTACCCATCCCCAAAGGAGGCTACTGGCTTCCAACTAAGTCCCGGTGAAAAGTCTATTTCATGAAAATACCGGGGAAATAGAGAACCAGTCCTTGGGGGGAAGTCTTCCTCTGTAGAAATGGGCTGTCCAGCCCAGCAAGGCTGGTTTGCATATACAAAACCCAATAAATATCATCCCATAAAAGCAACCCACCTTCAGAAACCTCATGGGAACAAAGAAACTGTAATGCAAAATGTAATCTCTGGGGAGAAGGCATTACATAAAGGAGTCTTAGATCACCGGCAACTTGCCTGGAGGGTTGACAAGCAACAGGTTCTGCTTGGATGCAGATGGACATCCTTGTGATCTGTTCTAAGGCAGGATATGTGAATTCCTGAGCCTCTTCACTCTCTTAGCCATGTTACTGCCACCTACAGATCTGACTGCCATCCATTTCCTTTGATGTCTGCTTAATGTATCACCCTTCTAAATTATTGCGCAAACATATGAGATAAACAACCAAAGGCATTCAGGAAATCTCATTAGGCATCACAGTGCATAAGCTGAAATGGCAAATGTGATCCTCAGGTTGGAGTTTTGCTTTACTTCAGAGGCCCAGTGAGTCAGCTGCTCAGCATCCAGTGTGGAGCTTAAAGTGTGGCGGGGGGACGGACGAAAAGCCCCAGTCTCTTCTGTCTCTTTGATACATCATCCCAGGGTACATTTTTGGGGCAGCTCCTGAGAGTGACAAGGAGAGGTTGGAGTCACTGAGAATGCTAAGCCTGAGGTGCCCCCTAAAGCCTTGCATATCTTCTTTTGTAACGGCAGTTCCTGGATTGTGCTTTGCTTTTTGGGGGGGGGGAGAGGACAGCTACTCAGATGATCCAGTTGGGTAGGATTGGCAAATGCTCTTTGGGGTTCTGGCTTTTTGAGAGCGATCCAGCAAAGACAGCAGCTCAGGCATCTGCTGCCTGGCCTGGCTTTCTTGGAGCAGTTTCTTTGCCTATCATGAAAGAGAGAGAAGTGGGAAGAGATGGAATGCTCCAGCCTGACTTCCATTTCTGCAGAGAGATTACTTCAGTAATCCACTTGACTTCCCTATGTTTGCTGCCCAATCAGTTCTCTGGCTGATGAAGGCGATCAGGCTATCTTTGTAAGAAGCATAAGAGGGAATGGAATGGAATGGAATGACAGGGAGGGGTATGATTGATGATATGGTCAGAAAAACAAGAAGACTTAGAAGAGCAGAGAGGGAGATGAGGATGACATAGAGTGAAGAAAGACAAAAAGGAAGCTGAGGTAACACCACAACACTTGGGTCATTCCAACATAAAGCAAGCCAAGTCTGAGGAGGAGCCATGGGTTGGTGTGCAGAGTGAGGAGGAGGTTCTCTGCTTCCTGCTACTTAACCTATTCCTGATCCACAAGAGGACCTCTCCTCTTATTCCTTATTCCTGTTATGAAGCTGTCAAGTCATTAAGAGAACTCTGGTTTACTCACATGAAGATGGAGTGTATATGTAAGAGGCCCATGAAAGAGAGCTCTGAGTGTAGAACGTGCCATAAATTTCAAGCCACTTCTTCATAAAAACAGCTAAAATTGAAGTTAAAGAGAGGGAGGGAGGACAGCTTATTTATAAGATGGCAAGAATTAGAAGTGAGGCTCTATTGTGATGTGGAAGCAACAGAAGGGCAGAGCGGTGGTGAAGGGGCAAGGGGCAAGAAAGAGGGCCAGGAATAGACTGTAGATCAAATGAAAAAGACAAAAAACAAGGGAGTCTAAAGAAAGGCATATGTAAATGTTGGAATCCTGGCAGCTAAGACTCAAGTTTGAGGCAAGTACTCTTTGGTGAGAGAACTCCAGCAGAGATTTAGCATTTCAAAACATGCAGCAAAGAAAACCATGGAAATATAGGCTGTAAAACCTTTTAAATGTGCTAATCCTGTGAACCCCCAAATCCTCCCCTTTTAAAAGTTTCAAAAGTCAGTTTTATGTGCTTTTCCATACAGCAGTCAGGAAAAGATGCACAGGCAGTAAAACATTGCATGGGCGGACTGATCTCTAGCAAAAGAGGCTGGTAAAAGACATGTTCTGGAGCAACCAGCTCAGACCTGGCAGCTTGCGGCCAGATTTCGCAGACAAGGATTGCTGGGGGAGACTGAAGAGTTTGTGAGTTTGTGTCTTCTGGAGCCTGAGGGGGTTTGTGGTTGATTGCTCTGTGGGGACACAGGATCTGACTGGGAGGAGTTACAGCTGAGAGAAAGCCAGGCTGTGGGAGGAATTAGCAACCAGCAGCAGTCAAACTTAGCTCAGTGCAGATCCTGGGAGCTTGTGACCAGAGCTTGCGACCAGACCTCGCAAAAAGGTCTGATATTCTCATGAGGTAAAATGTGTGTTGAACAAGGTAACTGTTAGGTGGATTTATAGCTGTTGACTAAATGAACCCAAAGAGGTTCCTCGGCATCCTGGAAAAATGGGACAAGTGGGGTGCTGCAGGGTTCTGTCCTGGGCCCGTTGATGTTCAATGTCTTTATAAACAAATGGTATGAAGGAGTTGAGGGGATGCTCATCAAATTCGCAAATGACACCAAACTGGGAGGGGTAGCTATTGCCATAGAAGACAGAATCAGAAATCAAAATGACCTTAACAGATTGGAGAACTGGGTACAAGCTAACAAAATGAATTTCAATAGGGATAATTGTAAGGTTATGCACTTAGGCAGGAAGAACCAGATGCACAGATATAGGATGGGGGACATCTGGCTTACTAGCAGTACATGTGAAAAAGATCTAGGGGTCTTGGTGGACCACAAGCTTAACATGAGTCAACAGTGTGATGCAGCAGCAAATAAAGCTGATGTAATACTAGGCTGCATCAACACAAGTATAGTGTCCAGATCAAGGAAAATAATAGTATCACTCTATTTTGCCTTAGTCAAACTACACTTGGAATACTGTGTCCAATTCTGGGCACCACAATTTAAGAAGGATGCTGACAAGCTGGAACATGTGCAGTGGAGAGCAACCAAGATGATCTGGAAACTAAGCCTTATGAGGAGTGCTTGAAGGAGTTGGGTATGTTTAGCCTGGAAAAGAGGAGACTGAGAGGAGCTATGATAGCCATCTTCAAATATCTTAAGGGCTGTCACATGGAGGAGGTGGCATACTTAGCTTGAATGGCCACCTGTCATGGGTGCTTTAGCTGAGATTCCTGCATTGCAGGGGGTTGGACTAGATGAGCCTTGGGGTCCCTTCCAACTCTAAGATTATATGATTCTATGACCTCTAGAACTGAATTCCAGAGAGAGAGAGAGAGAGAGAGAGAGAGAGAGAGAGAGAGAGAGAGAGAGAGAGAGCAACAGACTTGGTTAACTATTTCTTCCCAGGGTGAATGGAAATGTCATTGGTTAAGCCTGGCAGGACAGCTCACTCTATGGTTTTAACCCCTTCATGCACTAATTTGACTGGTTATATGAAGCTGGTTAGCCTACAGTAAAGAGTAGTCCACCTTCCAAAGCAAGTAAATTGTTGCTGGGGGCATCAGTCATAGCACCAGGCCACCTATACCCACTCAGCATAAAGACAAATAGTCCATGTTGAGGTGGCCTTTCTAGTGGCTGCTGCCTCTAAGGTAACAAAGATGTCTTAATTTTTGCCTCTGGCCTGGGGTGCTGGCAACAGCAGCAGCAACATTCATGAAAGCTTATACACCCGCTCTGTGAATGTGAAGCTAAATGGTGACAGGTGGTGTTCTGGAAGGAGGCCATGACTTGGTATGATATTGATAACTGCAAGGTATAAATATTTAATGTTTGACCTTGTTATTTCTCAGACAGCCAAATGCTACCAGCTGGCTTGGGGGTGGTGCAGGCAGGGGGAAAGAAAGTGCTTTGTCTTTGTGGCTGGGGAAATGTCAGGCTTTTTGGAATGCTTTCCCTGTGTGTTTGTGTAGTAAATCTGAAATTAGAATGGAGCAATGAGAGCACAGGGCCCTACTTTTGGCAGCAGGAAAAGCAGAGGAGAAAAGAACCATATTTGCAGTCATGGTTCAATAGCAGTTTGCTTCCTGGGCCGATGAAATGGTGGGGTAGAGTTGGGTGGGGCAGCTGGCTCCCCGTCAAGAAAATCTGGTGGCTGGGAGGGTCACCCTTTCCACTGATGCTGCCCTTTTACAAGTACCAGGCACAAGCCCTCTGGTAGTCCTAGCTAGGAACACAACCATGACTTTCAAAAAAAAACCCCCAAGGCACAGCAGAAATCCTAGCAGGTGAAAATTGCTGCCTAAGTATTCTACACTTCACATCTAAGAAGGGTAGGAAGTGGTTGTCTGGTCATAAAAAGGGTAGTCTCCCATTCCTCAAGCCTTCAAAATCTTACCTGGGCTGGTGGTTCAGAAACTTCAGCTGGTGCAGAATTCAGCAGTCAGGTTGCTCACTGGGGCAAGGCAGTTTGAGCATATAATGCCCATTCTGGCCCGACTGCACTGGCTGCCAATTAGTTTCCAGGCTCAATTCAAAGTTCTGGTTTTGACCTGTAAGGCCTTAAATGGCTCAGGACCACAATGCCTCCAGGACTGCCTCTCCCCATATGAACCAACACAGACCCTGTGACCATCATCTGAGGTCCTTCTTTGTGTGCCCCCTCCACAAGGTATCCAGAGGGCAGTAAGATGAGAGAGGGCCTTCTCTGCAGTGGCTCCCCGTTTGGGGAATGCTCTCGCCAGGGAGGCTTGCCTGGCACCCTCATTGCCTATCATTAGACACAGGGTAAACAAATGTTTCTCTAGAACTAGCTCTTCAGCTGATTAACAACTTATGGCCTTTTAAATGTGTTAGTCAGAGGGGAGTTATTGATTTGGTTTGGTTTCAATTCCATTTCTGTATTCTGTGTTCTTCTCTTGTATTTTTATGTTGTGAACCACCCTATGATTGTTGGATGAAGGGTGGTATACAGACTTAGCAAACTCTTCCCATAAAGTGCTACATTACAAGAAAATTCTGGAAACCAGTCTGATTTCTGAATTATTCTTACCCCAGCCTGTGTTCATCCCATACTTGTGGCATCCTCTGATTCAGGTGCAAGTGTGGTGAGTCCGTGGGGCAGTTCATAAAGATCATGTCTCATGGGGGGAAGCAGTGGGCTGGGCTAGACAACCTTCTTCAAATGTAGCCTTGTTTCTGTGTTCCTTTCTTTCTCTGATCAGAAGCTTTTCATGCTAGGATTCTCAGAGGATCTGCGTCTCACACCCCAAAATCCATGTCAAGTTTCTTCTCATCATGTGCCGAGGTTCATATCCTTCCTCTTTGGTTGTGTGCAGGGCCATCTTACCCATAGGCACTAGAGGTGCGGGGCACCCAGGCGCTGGGCTCTCAGGGGTGCCAGGCTGAGAGTCCGGGGCCCAAGAGTTGAGTCCAGGGAAGAGCTCATCCGCCGGGCTCTCAGGAGTGCCAGGCCGAGAGTCCAGGGCCCGAGAGTTGTGTCCAGGGAAGAGCCTGCCCGTCAGTCAGAGCACCACAGTGGGCTCTTCTTCTGTGGGCGGCTCTGCACTGCAAGTTTGGGGGTGACCAAGCCAGCGAGACGCTGAGGCGGCCAGCTGGCTCTGCCCTCCTGCGCGCCTGGTACTGGGCAACCCGGGGGGGGGGCACCGGGCGGATCTTTGCACCCTGGTGCCACATACGCTTAAGACAGCCCTGGTTGTGTGCTATGGAACACCCACCCACAGGAGGCAGGGATGGCCACCAACTTGGATGGCTGTAAAAGAGGATAAGAAGAATTCATGGAGGATGAGGCTATTAGTGGTTACTAGCTGTGCTCTGCCTTTCCAGTCTGAGGCAGTAATCCTTCTTACTACCAGTTGCTGGAAACTTCAGGAGGGGAGAGTTGTGTTGCAATCAGGCAGGGGCATTGTATTTCACCCCTTGCCATTACCTGGGAAGCAGAGGAGCTTCCCACTCAACCACCGTCAGAGAAGCAGCACTAGCAGCAGCAAAATTTCTGGTGAGTTCTTGCAATCATATTGTAGAGTTGGAAGGACCCATGAGTGTCATCAAGCCCAACTCCCTGCAATAGAGGAATCTTTTGCCCAACATGGGGCTCAAACCCACAACCCTGAGATTAAAAGTCTCAGCTATCCCAGAGTTGTTGCAAGATCTCACAATATTTTGGTGACATCTTGCCAGAAACCAGTGTCGCTACCAGTGCTGCTTCTCCACTGGTGGGAGGGACACCATTTATTCAGCTTCTGCTGCCCAAAGTGGCTGCTTCACCCATACCTCATGGGCTGGCTGGCTCTGTGCTCGTGTCCTGCTTGCAGATTTCTTATTGGCTGCTCATTGTGAGAACAGGATGCTGGACTAGATGGGGTCCCCTTTGGCCTGATCCAACAGGCTTACTTTATGTTTTTATATTCTAATCATCCTTGGAAGGCTCCCCTTGCAACATTCAGCTTCCTCCCTTTTATCATGTTCTGCTCCCATGATTCTGACCCGGCCAGCAATTTATGGAGCCCATAAAACTGATGGTGGGATGTATGCCTGGATGGAGCAGGCTCTGTTACTCTTCCTAGGGAGCATTTGATCTTCAGAACCCTGCCACCTTGAAATCAGTATTCTCCCTCAATAAGAATCTGCTTTTGGACCTGTCTTTGTCACTCTTTCCACCTCTTCTTAGGTTTTCTCTCACACTAATAATAATAATAATAATAATAATAATAATAATAATAATAATAATGGAAAATTTCAGTGCACTGACTGTGGGTTATATCTAGCATAACTCCTTCTTAGTGAAGGTGCATTCAAATCAATGGACTTTATTTAGCTATTCCCATCTACAGAGTAGTGGGTCTGAGTAGGAGTTAGTTGGATTCTCACAGTGTACTAGATTCTCACAGGTAGTCCTACCTTTTTTCTTTTATATGGAAGACAGGTGGTGTAACCTTGGACAATGCCAGCTTAAAAATAAAATAAATCCCTAAGTGAGCATGGAAGGTTACAAATTCAAAGTGCAGAGTCTGATCTTGTGAAAACCAGTTTTTAAAAAGAATATGTTAAGCGTCAGAAACAGATCAGGCCTTGGAGGTTGTGCTCAACCAAGGCTCTTACCTGAGCTAGCCAGTGGCAACTTACTCCTCGTCCTCACACTCTGTGACTCAAATTTTTCAAGAAAAGGGGGCAGAATCCAAGGGAGTGAGAAGGTATTGCAGGAGTGGACATTAGTAATATGGCACCTTGAGCAAGGACAAAATCCTCCCTCCCCATTTCTTATTTTCACAATAATTCCTTTTGGTGCAGTTGCTTTTTTATGGATCTTCTCAGTAGGTCCCTATATAAATATAGGCATTATTATTATTATTATTATTATTATTATTATTATTATTATTATTATTATTAACCTCCTCAGCTCGGCACCATATGCAGGGGAAACTGCCTGCACTGGCCTAAATCTGGCGCTGAGATCTTGGCATGCTGAATGCAACCCATGGGCCTTAAGCAACCCCCACCCCACCCTTGTATCCAGTGTAGTACAGTGGTACCTCGGTTTATGAACACAATTTGTTCCGGAAGTCTGTTCATAAACTGAAGCGTTCATAAACTGAAGCGAACTTTCCCATTGAAAGTAATGGAAAGTGAATTAATCCGTTCCAGACGGTCCGTGGAGTAAGCGTTCATAAACTGAAGCAAACTTTCCCATTGAAAGTAAGAGAAAGTGGATTAATCCGTTCCAGACGGGTCCGCGGAGTACTGAAACTGAAGCGTTCATAAACTGAAGCATGGGTGTAATTGGTTCCGGAAGTCTGTTCATAAACTGAAGCGTTCATAAACTGAAGCAAACTTTCCCATTGAAAGTAATGAAAAATGAATTAATCCGTTCCAGATGGGTCCGCGGCGTTCATAAACCGAAAATTAATAAACCGAGGTGTTCATAAACCGAGGTTCCACTGTATACTGGTGTTGGCAGTCCTTTAGCACAGCCTTCAGAGGAGGAATTATTGGGGAAAGAGGGGCCACCATTGCAGGCTCATCAGAGGCAATGCACAGTGCAGCCCTTTGCCAGCTGGTGAGCTGCTGTTCTGAAGGTGCCCAGCAAGGGAAACACCAAGGCAATCCATATCAACATGGCAGCCAGGACATCCTGGAGGTCCCGATGCAACTCTGCCTTATGTTGCACCTGCTCCCTTCTGGCCTCCTCTTGTTTCCTCTCTCATCTTATGGGACTGTCTTTCCTCAGCTAAGAGAGAGAAACGAGCCAGCAGCAGTTGAATGCATGACAATCCTCTGACAACTCCTCAGACCACATCTGTAAATAATTTGTGACTAGGGGAAAAAAGATATATTTCCTTTATTTTGTTGTATTTTCTTTACTGAACTGGCTGTTAGCTGCCATCTTAAGGGATGTACTCATGAAAACTGTGATTTCTTTCTCTCCTGTCTGAGATTGGTGTTCTGAGCACTTTTGGTGCCCACATTTAAATGCCTGTTTGTATTTATGAATTGTATTTTTCAGCATTTGCTGTTGACTTGTACAGTTGGTTTTAACTGGCAGGATTTGCAGTCTTGCATCCCCCCTCCCCACCAGCTACTAGCTTTTTCAATAAGTTAAAGCAATTAAAATGTAAAAAATAAAAATAAAAAGCCGGAGGGGATGAAAGACTACTGCTGCTAATGATGACAACCCAATGGAATGCTTGAGGTGAATCAGAAAAGGTGGATGAAGATCTTTCCAACTGGAGCCTTCTTCCCCTCACCCTCTGCTCTCCAAAGAACATGTGACTTCAAAGGATCGTGCAGCCCCTCCTTTGCCCAAAAACATCACTCTGGCACTCACTCCACACACACTCAAAACCCAACTGAAGCAAACAAATAAAATTCATATTTTAACAGAAAACCGACCTGTTGCTTTCTTTCTTGGACTGTACAGTACAGAATTTAAGAGTGAGTTCGCCTGGTAAGGAAGAGGGGTTGGACAAGGCAGCCAGAGCTGGAAGGACCTAATCCTTAGCAGGAAATAAATGTTGCCATTCCCAGCGGGCAGTAGCCCCCCAAAGAAATGAAAGCCAGCTGAAACCCTTGTGGTATTTTCTCCAGCCATTGTGGCATTGAGAAGTGGAAGCAGCATTTTAAAATGAGCATAGCTTACCTCTCTGGCTGGTTGTGGGAAGGGTGGGGGCCCATTTACTTGGCAAGGATAAAGGGCCAGGCTCAATCCCCAATGGCAACTTGGGGGGGATGGGAACACCCCCAGCTCCATATTGAGAACAGCTCAGTGGTGTCTCCTGCATGAATGTGTTGATGTTCAGGTCTCTACTTGGATTCCTGCTTCTTATCTGCCCATAACATTTCTTGGGTGTTTGGCATGAGGAATGAGCTCCATCAGGGCCTCTAAGGAGCCAGCGCCAGGGACAAGTCCCCCTGTGACTCAGTTTCAAGGTGGAACAGAGGAAGCTGCCTCAGTCAGACCACAGGTCCATCTAGCTCAGTACTGTCTACACCAGTGTTTCCCAAACTTGGGTCTGCAGCTGGTTTTGGACTGTAACTCCCATTATCCCTAGCTAGCAGGACCAGTGATCAGGGATGATGGGAATTGTAGTCCAAGAAAACACACATGGAGATCCAAATTTGGTAAACACTGGTCTACAATTACCAGTAGTGGCTCTCTGGGGTTTCAGGCAGGGTTTCTCTCACCCCTGCCAGGAGATTCTAGGGGTTGAGTTTCTTCATGTAAAGCAGGTGCTCTGTCACCTGAGCCATGGCACCATTCCTTTCCTTGGAGATTACATGCAGACAAATTCAATTAGTCTCTGCTCGCTGCTGGAGGTGTCAGGTCACAGCTAAGATTCTGGGGCACAGAAGTCATATCTGATCCCCATTTTTTTAGAACATTAAGTACAGCTTTTCCTAGAAGAGTCTCCAGTCTTAAAGGAAAAACGCAGACGTACCTCATTAGACAGCGATCAGAAGTAAAAAGAAATATATGGTTTAAGGGGGGAGGTTTCCCCACCTTCAATTTCTTGCTTATTGATGTCATTGAAACTTTTAAAGAGATCTTATAATTGGGAAAGTTCCATAGCTCAGCGGTAGATCGTATGGTATCTCCAGGTAGAATTGAGGAAGATTCTTGTCCCTGCAGAGATGGTGCTGTCCAGTGTAAAATAGACAATACTTGATGGATCAATGGTCTGGCTGAATACAAGTCAGCTTCCTATATTTCCTAAGCAGTTAAACAAATATGGGTTTTGGGGGGGAACAGCACTTTGGAGAAATTACTTGCTCCTTCTTTTGTATGCAGTTAAATAAATTTGGGAGTATGTAGTTAGTACATACAGAAGGACAATTCTCTTATAAACCACACACACACACACACACACACACACACACACACACACACACACACTATTCTGTCTAGAACAGCAGAGCTGCATGGAGGATAAAGCCATCTGTGGCCACTAGTCATGATGGCTATGCTCTACTTCCGCAATTGGCAGTAGTCATGTTTCTGAATACCAGTTGCTGGAAACCAAAGGAGAAGAGCGTTGCTCTTGTGCTCAGGTCCTGCTTGCTGGTTTCCTATTGGGACATCTGGTTGGTCACTGTGAATACAGGGTGCTGGACTAGATGGGCACCCTTTGACCTGACCCAGGAGGCTCTTTTTATGGAGAATGGGCATTATCTCTGTTTGTTTAACCTGCAATTAGCCACCTTAACGTGACTTTTGACACAACTAAGTTGGCACATCAGCAAGTGGTTCAAGCTGGTGGATCCATGCAGAAGATAGTGTTGTATCACCTTTCAGTAGCTTTTATAGCAAGGTAGTAGCTATGGGCTGAATTGCTGAGCAGATGGGAAATCATGGGTCTTCTTTACCAAACTACAAACCCAAGCTGCCTCCACCCAGCCCTGATGTTGCTTGGGTGATGGGCTCAATGCTGTCCCATTTATCCTGTCAGCTGGTTGGGTTGTGCACAACACCAAAATGCCTGGCATTTACTCTATTGTCATGTGTTGCTTTATATAACCAACCAACTAGGTTAACACAAAACTTTTAACATCATTAAAAATGAGATAAAAATCAAGGACTTTTCCTATAAGGCACCAGACATATTTTTATGTTGCAGATCACACACAGCTTGCTGTCCTTTACCTTATACTTTGGAACTCATCACCTTCAGATGTCATCCTTGCCAAGAGTATAAATGAATCAGTTCACAAAAGGCAAGAGTGGGCGCCTGAGGTTATTCATTAATGAGAGTGGCAGGTGCAATGCATGAAAACTAACCAGGCAGTCGTGCCTATGAAATGAAACACTTGAATTCACACACATGCAGTTTTAAATTTTCTGAAAATGCAAATTTTGGAAGACAAGGCCAGCTTATTCAGTCTCAGCAGTGAAATTCAGGTGAGTGAGACCCAGATTTGGGGGCTGAAGCCCAACAGAGTGCCTAACATTTTGCAAATGCAGTCATTGTGAGGCAGTTAAATCACCCACCCACATTCCACTCCAGGAACTTATTCCAGCTAGCAAGGAGGTCCCAGAAGCCATGAGCCCCAACTGGCCCCAACCAGAGCTCAGTTCATGTATGAAGTTAGTAGAAATAGGGCAAGTGATGGGTCACAACACACTGTGTTGTGTGTGTTGTGTAGATCTTCTGTTAAGTGAGGCGTACATGGTGCTGGATCCATTTTCATGTAAACTTTAGGGGTAATGTTACTGACAGCCTTTCTGATGTTGTGAGGTTAAGCATATTTCTACGTTTCCTTGATTATTGCCTTGCTCCATCTTCCTGACCTGCCACTTTCATCCACTCTATTCATGGCTGCTCTGTGGGGACAAAGCCTGCTCTTTGGTTAAGCTGAAGCCACTTGGTGATGTCATTTAAACATTGTTTGATCTGACTTGGTTTGTTGCCATGGTAACTTCCTTGGCAGGAAGGTGAAGCAGGAAGAGCACAGGTCAATGTCTGAAAGGACGCCACCCTTTCACCCTTCCGCAATGAGTAGAATTTCAAGAGCCTCTTCGCTGTTTCTGGTGGAGGAAAATGCTTCCTTTTATCAGGAGGAACAGATTGGAAGTGGGATCTGATTTTTGTGCTCAAGGGATCCAGAAAGCACTTCACAGTACTGCAAATGGAGTGAAGTGGGCACTTGCTGTGTGGACTCCTCAGCCCACATGAACAGCAGCCCCAAACAATAGTGTGCTTCAAATACCCTGACATCCGGAACAAAACAACTCTCTAGCTGGCAACTTAACTAAAGAGCTTTTTGTCATTTTTCATTCCTGAATGTTAATTTAAAGATGGTACAGCATGTCCTCTTTGTTATTCATTTTGAATATTTACACCCCAACACTGAAGCCAAGGTGGTGTTTACAATGCATAGTGTGATAAAATAGGCAAAATCTGAAAACCAAAATGGGCAAATATTTGGTGCAACTCTAGTGATGGCAATTCAACAAAAAGGGGAAATTACTGAAGAACCTTGTTCAGGAAATACCTAAAGAACATTCACTTGGGGATTAAGTAGAGAGTGGAGGAGGCAAGCCCCACAAAGCCAGTGTGAAATTACAGCACACCTTAGCCCTTGAAGAGGAAGTTTTCCCCCCACAAGAGGGGTAAATTTGTCACTTCTACTTCTTTTAGGTGTTAAGAGAGTTTCCTTTCAGGAATTCAGACTTCAGATTGCAAAGAGCTCATGCCCCAGGTAGTGGTTAAGACACCCACCCACACCCCTTTGAGGAGTTGAAGGATGACTGATGGCATGACAGCCTCCTGCAGTGTCAGCCCAGAAGCAGAGACAGTGTTATATTTAGAAGGGACGAGGGGATGGGCAAGGGAAGGATGCCTCTTGAAGGGGGATGTTGGGGGGGGGAGCAAACAGCACTGTAGCTGTTGTTTTGACTAGGAAGCTGCAGGGAAGATGAGAAGGAATTCTGGAAAATGTGGAAGTTCCCTCTCTGTGTGTGTGTTCCCATGCCCTCCATCCCACAAGCCGGGTTATTGGAGACAAACTTCTGAACAGCAGCCAACTTTATGAGCTTGTTCCTATTCCAGGGGCAGGGCAGAACAAGAATTGCCTGCCAGGCCCCTCTCTCTCCTTAAATACCAGCACTCCAGAGGCCTGGCTCAACAGTGGAACAAATTGATCACCTCGGTGTGGCACCAGTACTTTGCTAATTGCCAGGCTGTGATGAACCCCTCTGTGTATTGGCCAGGCCAAGTCAGGAGGCTCCGATAAATGTGCTGCTTGCATCCCACAACATCCCTTCCCCCTTGGAGCAGAGAGTGGCATCCTTCCAGTCTCACAGGCACCTGGAGAGACATGCAAGGTGGAGAGCAAGCCATTTGCTCAGAGAGGGAGACCCAGAACGTTTAAGAGCATAAAAAGAGGCTGCTGGAGTAGGTCAATAGTTCCGTCCTGTTCTCACAGTGGCCTACCAGATGCTTCTTCTAGGAAACCCTCAAGCTGGATTAAAGCACGAGAGCACTCTTCCCTCCAGTGGCTTCCAGCAACTGCTGCCTCCAACTATGATTTCATGACCAGGTGAGGATTTTGTGGGATAACCAGCCTCATATAACCAACATGCTTAAGTCTAATTAATTTATGAAGGGGTTAATGTCATAGAGTGTCCTGCCAGCTTAGCTAAGTTACTCCCCCTCATCTTGGGAGGAAGATAATCAAGCCTATTGTTCTCCTTCATTCAACCTGAGAAGCTGAGTGTGAAAAGAGGTCTGAGCTGGCTGCTCCAAGCTCCAAGCCATTCTGGTATTTATATAACAATAATTTAGAAACCTTCACCACTGTACCTAAGGTAAGTTGAACTGCCTGTGTTTTCTGACTGACGTATGGAAAAACACATGAAACTGATCTCTGAAGAACTTGTAAGTAAACCATTTTTCACTTACCCAACATGGCCTTTTTCTATGCTAGGGGAAGATGGAAGTTTTTGGAACTCACAAGGGCATATTTTAAAAGTCTAACAACCTATATTTCAATGCTTTACTTTGCTGCATGTTTTGTGACTTTAAACATCTGCGGGAGCTCTGACCAAAGAGTACTTGCTCCAAACCTGGATCTTGCCATCCAGGGAGTTCTACTTTTTATACCTATCATATTTTTTCCTAGTCAACCAACATATTTGAGCCTGGCATTTCTCACCCTACAAGCTGAGGGATGTTGCACACAAAGGCTGAGTGTGAAAAGTCTGGAGGGGAGTGAAAAGCGGGGATGCCAGACTCAAGGAGTCTCCACCACCACAAGCAAGTGGCTCCCCATAGCTTTGACATATTTACTAATCTCACTCATCTATACTTCTCCTCCTGTGCTGGAAATGGCAAATTCCTTTGAAACAGTCCCAGGGTCAGGACTTCATCACCAAAAGCCCTTCCCTTGGAGAATTAGTCCCCTCCCCACACTATTGGCTGCCTTCTTTGGACTAGTGGGGACCTGATGGTCCAGTTGGCTTGCTCCAATCAGCTGGGCTGCCAGCACACCCCCTCCCTGACCTCAAGGGCTCTCATCCTTCAGTGACAGCAAACCACTCCTTCATGAATGAAGTTGCCTGTTCCGCCTCCCCAGCCTCTTGACAAGCTAAGGAGGGAAGGCAGAGCACCACTGAGGAGTAGGAGCACCTCCGAAAGAGCTTCCTTTAGCACATGTTGTTTTTAGTAAAAGCAGTTCTCTGCCCTCTTCCCCATTCTGCTTGCACCCAATCCCTTGTTTTTTCCCTGGGGGTAAGGGGGCCCCATCCCCTGCTTCCCACAGGTTGGCAGTTCCATAGTAGGAGGGTGTGTGCATTTGTGGGTGGGGGGTATGGATTAGAAGTGAGTAACAACGTTGGGAAGCCAATGGAAATGCCACTTATATTTAGCATCTAGAGGAAGTTTCTGCATCAGATTATGACACCGTTAAGTAGGTCAGAGCAAAGACACACAGTCGCGGAGGCAGCACTAGAGTCCCCTTCAAAGACGCCCGTCCCTCACTTGTTATTCCTGTCACTTCCCGCCTCCTGAAAGCCCTGTTCCTTTTGTCGGCCTCAGAGTCCCTCCAGCCCAGAGCTTCCCACAACACTCCTTGGCCCTCAAGGGCTTCATTAGAGACACCCCAGTTTCTCTCCTTTCCCCAGGGCCTGGAAGCAGGCACCTCCACTATTATTATTACTATTACTATTAATTATTACTATTAATCACCATTACCATTTTCTGAGGGAGATGTGCAGTAGTGGTGGGGTGGGGAAGACAAAGGGGAATGGCCATAGTTTAGAGGTAGAGGATCTGTCTTGCAAGCAAAAGATCCCAGCTTCAATCCCTGGCTTGACAAGATCCCACTGCCAGATATCCCCAACAGCTTCTGCCAGTCAATGTAGACAATGCTGAGTTAGATAGAGCAATGATCTGACTCAGTATAAGGCAACTTCCTATGATCCATTCATCTTCAGGTTTCAAGTAGAAATGCTGGACAGGTAGGGGACCTTCCCTGCAAAGGAGGAGGAGGTGGCAGCTGCTGGCAGGACCACAACAGCCTCCTTTTCTACAAAATGATTTGGCAGGTGCTGCTTCAGCTTGGGGAAGCACGACACAGAACTCGCCCACCCTGGAGCTGGAAAGGGATGTGCTGCAGGCAAAACAGGGTGCCAGGAATCTGCTGGTTGCATGTCTGAGTGAGCAATGGACAAATTCCAGAGCTGAAGCAGACGACTGGTGAGCTGAAGGTGGCAGCATCAGCCTCTTGACAGCTGCAGGAGGGAGGGACACTGGCGGGTATCTCCTGTGAAGATGGCAGAAGAACAACTTACTGCACATGGGTTTATGTGCTCCCCCTTCCCAAATTTGTGGGAGCCTTTCATGAGGTCAGATGGATTGAGGAAGGGGGGCTCTAGAGATTTATAGGCCACTGTCCAGAGAGTCACATTAGAGTGACACCATTATGCAGGCAACTAAAATGTCAGAAAAAGACATGGCAAAGAAAGCAAAAGTGAGTTTGTGGGGGTAATCTGGCAAGTGCTGATTCAGCTTGGGGAAGCACAACAGTTGCAATGAGCTCTATGCCTATTGATGAAGCTGTCTCTGTCTGAATCTAATATGGACCGAGGGAGTCTTGAGGACTTGAAAGCTGGCACACAGTCTTGTGACAGGTTGGTTGCTCACATAAAAGTATTGCCGTAGTGCAGAATTATTAAATTTTATTTGTAGGACAACACACGTGCCTCTTGCTTTCTGTTCAAAGGCAGTTGCTGTTAAGAGCTGACTATGAGAACATAAGCACAGCCTGCTAGAACAAGATGAAGGGGCCCATCTAATCTAGCATCCTGTTCTCACAGTGGCAAACCAGATGCCCTCCAAGGAAGCCTGTTAGCAGGACATGAGTGTGAAAGCAAACTGGTATTCAAAGGTATACTGCTTCTGACAGTGGAAGCAGAGCATAGCTATCAAGGCTGGTAGCCATTGGTACGGTACTCTCCTCCTCCATGTATTTGTGTAACTTCTTTTAAAGCCAAGTTGGTGGCATCACTGCCTCCTAGAGGAGTGAGTTCTGTACTTTCACTCTGCACTGCATGAAGAAGTGATGTATTTTATCTGTCCTGAATCTTCCAACATTGAGCTTCACTGGATGCCCATGAGTTCTAGTGTTGGAGGAGGGGTGAACTGTTGTGGCTGCCTTGAGAAGGCGGCCAGCGACTTGAGGCAGAGATATGTGCTGTGTTGTGGATGTGTGGGGGTTATTTGCTTGCATAGCTCCCAGCCCAGCAAAAGAACCAGGAAGTGGAAGCTCGATTATCTCAGTTGCTGGATCTGAGGCAGCCTTGCTGGTTTTTGCACCAGCCCACACACAGCTATGTCATTAAACAGGTTTGCAAAGGCGCAGTAACAGACACACACTTCAGGCTACTTCTGCCAGCTGACACCAGACTCGACACCTCTAAAGACGCATTCTTTAGATATTTGTTTTCTCTCCCCCCCCCTTCTTGTCCATTGCTGAAAATTTCAATAAACAAACTTTTTGTTAAAAGAAAATATGCTGCTTCTTTTCTCATCTCTCTTTGGCAATTCTGCTACCCATGTTCCAACTGACTGGCACCCTCCATGCTGCAATTCTGGGAGTTTGGAGCATCATTCGCTCAGCAGGTTACACCAAGGTCCAAAGGGCTGGCTGCTATTTCGCTTTGCATAACTGATAGAGCGTCATTACCACAGCCGTCATGTCTGTGTAAAAAGTGCCCTAATACTCCACCTTCCCTTATTCCAGTCTGCCGTCAATTGCAAAGAATTGGGGGGGGGGCTGTCAGTTTCCAGCCCATTTCCTTGGAAAGTCCACAAAGTGTGTGTCAGGTTGTGGAAGAATCAGAGGGTTCTTGACATAATGCCTGCCTCTACAAGTCTCTGGGCAGGCCAGGATCCATGAGTCTGGGGGAAGCAGGCAGGCTCAAGTGGCAGCTATCACCACTAGGCAGGTCAGGAATCAGAGTCCATTTGCAAACACAGAAGGCAGGCCCACTCAGCTGTGCTGCAAAGTCTTCCACTTGTCAGATACTGTTAATTTTCCCAATGGTTCCCTTCTTGAAGCTGTCACTGCTATGAAAGAAGTGGGAGGAAGGAGAAGGGGCATGGGCACCACCTGGCCAGGGCTGCATTTGTTAAAGGAATTGTGAGTCCAGAAAGCTTGGGGCAATATCACTAGAGCTGAAGCCACACGATAACACCCAGCTCCTTCCCTGCTGCACAGACAGGCTCAGCATTGCTTCCTTTGGACTCAGGACAGCCCTTCTACTGCATGGGAAAAGAGAAGAATTGTGGTGGAGGTGGCAGCAAACTCTTCCCCATGCCAAGCAATATTGCAGAGGATGCCATCCTGCACCAATGCCAAGGGGAATTGCTGTGGAACAGACTCCCCATGAGTCATGTTCTGCAATGCCAAAGTTCTATACTAACTGTTCCAGGAAGGCAGGAAGAGTAATTCCCTTCAGTGAGCAAGAGCGGGAGCCTTTTTAGACTAACCTTCAGGTGTAGGAACTGTGAGATGGGCTTTAGTAGGTAGGAGAGGATATATTATTTACAATTTATTCCTCCAGTCTCCCATGTTTGAGGGTTTATACAAAGTTTTAAAATCCCATCCATGGCAGCAAAAATAGAAGCTTTGGGAAATTAGCTTGCAAAGCCTTCTGTTTTGAGCAATTGCAGCTTAGGAATTAAGCTGGTTTCGCCTTGGTTTCCCCACATAAAAAAGAATCAGGCAACGACGTGTAAAGTAAGCTTTAAAAAATATTGTTTACTTACTTAACAGTCTTGCATTGGTTCACAGCAAAGGTAGCAGTAAAACTATGCAGGTAAAATACTTATATTTACAGATTTACAGAATAACCACTATCAGGATTGTGCCTGAGCTAGATCAAGCATAGCCATGTGTGCATTCCTTGCTGGTTGAAGGAGAGAGAGAGAGAGAGAGAGAGAGAGAGAGAGAGAGAGGAGAAGAGTTTATATCTCTTGTTTCTTCCTGCCATTGGAAACGGGGGAATGACACCACACAGAGCTCTTTTTCCACCAATTACATTCCTATGGTCTGCCTACCTAGACTTACTCATCAACAAGAATACACATTTGTTGAATTTGACTGTAGTCTTCCACAGCACATACATGCATGTCCAGCTTACAGGCTTCTCTTTGGGGTTTCTGGTTGACCAGTGTAAGAAGATGCTCAACAAATCCTTTGTACAGTGTAAGAAGATGCTTAGTGCAAATCCTTTGTACTAATCCAGATGCATGGCTCTTCTTATGTTTTTAACTTCTCTGTGCTATCAAAGAGCAGCCCACTTACAAGGTTGCCAAGATGGGCTAGGTGCTCCGGGGATGTTGTCCAGAACTTAGACTGAACTTAGAGGAAGCGCTGTTTTGTCAGGGTTCATGCTAGGTGGTGGCTGAGCATTGGCCAAATTGATACCTCAACAAGGTAGGGCCTTTTCCTCCACACTCCACACAGAGCTCCACACTGAGAGCATCTATCCCTGACCAACCCTGTCCAGGCACTAGTGGACCTAGTAACAGAAGAGATTCAGAGTAGAGTCAACTCGTATGACACTAGCGTGAGAACTGGAGCTGAGACAATGATGCTTTTGACACAGAAGTGTGTTTCAAGTGAAATAATTATCATTACATAATAATGCATTATCTATAGCTTGCCGTCCTGTTAAATATAAAGTAGTGAGCCATAGAGGCCCCATTTGCCTGTTCTGAGGGGGACCCTGTTTGCCTGCTCCTGAGAGGGTTCTCTGCAAGGTTCTCCTTTACGTCCCTTTCATTCTCATTGTTTCTGCTTTTCATATTGCTGGGGCTTCCTGAGGCCTCCTTCCTTCCTCTCCTTGGAAGGGTTTTCCTCTTTGTGGTGCATCTCCCCTTCATCTCTTCTAAGCATCTCAGGCTGTGGGATATCAACCCTCATATAACTAACATGCCTGAGTCTAATTAGTGCATGAAGGGGTTAACACTACAGAGAAAGCTGTTCTGCCAGGTTTAGCTAGGTCACTTCCATCACCTTGGGAGGAAGGTAATCAAGCCTATTGTTCCCCTTCAGTCTACAACAAAAGCTCAACATGTGATGAGGTGTTGAGATGGTTGCTGCAGCTCAGACTGCATGGCTCTTACAAGCCGTTGTTTTGTTCCTATACAATAATTTAGGAACTTTCACCACTGTTAACTAAGCCAAGCTTTACTGCCTGTTTAATGTTTCTGGAGAGTTTGTAAGTAAATTGTTTTTAACTTACCATGCATGTGGTCCTTTTACTATGCTAGGGGAAGAGGGAAACTTTGATAGGAACTCACAAGGGCATATTTTAAAGATCTAACAGCATATATTTTTCACACTTGATCTTGCTGGATATTTTGTGATTTTAAATATCTGCAGGAGCTCTGACCAAAGAGTACTTGCTCCAAACTTGTTTTTTGCCATCCAGAGAGTTCTCTGTTATATGTTGAGTTTTTCTTTGCCATAAACAGATTTATCCTGGGTCTAACAGTGACAAACAAGATTAGGAAACAGTAGAGAAGACACCCAAGTGACACAGCAATTTGCAGTTGTTTGTGTGTCAAAAAGAGAGTGTGTATGTGTGATCATTTGTGCAAGGAGGTACACCACTACCGTGTTTCTCATATTATAAGACATGTCTTATATTTATTTTTTCCTCAAAAAAACACACTATGGCTTATTTTCAAGGGATGTCTTATTTTTTTCTTCCTCCTCCTGCCACAGCCAGCATTGCTGCTGTGCCTATCACTATGTCTTATTTTCGGGGTATGGCTTATATTTCTTGAATGCTTAAAAATCCTGCTATGGCTTATTTTATGGGTATGTCTTAAAATATGAGAAACAGGGTATTTGCATTCTGAGCATTAGGGTATGTGGGATTTTGGTGTAAACCACAATTTGCAGTACTAGCATTCCTATGTTTCAAAACCAAACTGAAATTCAGCAGAGAAGGAAGGACACACGCACACGCACACGCACACACACACACACACACACACAGAGAGAGAGAGAGAGAGAGAGAGAGAGAGAGAGAGAGAGAGAGAGAAATTAGCAAATCTGCACCACAAATAATAGGGTGTTGGCCCTAGTAATAACTCCTAGATATGCTGGGAAGAAACACTCAAACACCAATTTCTCAGCCACACCACAGGGAATTTCAAAGCCACCAGAGGATACATTTATTGACAACAGTGAAGGGAATGAGTTTTTAGGTGGAGCTCCATGTATGCTTTTGTTTAATCTCGCATGATGTCATCTGTTTCCTTATCTCTTTTCCACTTTGCCTGCTCTACTGGGAAATGGTTTTCTACACTGGGAGCAGGCCCTCTTGAAGAACAGAGGTGCTCAGATATATGGGAGAGTGTAGAGAGAGTAGGAGGGAAGCTACTTCTTCCTTCCCCTTTCCATCTCTTCTGAATTTCCATCTTGTCACAACTGCTCAACCTGCACTTCTAAAACACTTTTTGTTCCCTCTGTCAGCCCATGGAGCAAAACCAAGCTCCTGGAAGCCAAATGAATCCTTCCTGCTTCATCCATGCAGCATCACTGGCTCTAATGATGCTGGAAGCAGAGACCAGCTGGAGGGCTGATCAATGATGTGCAAGACAGGACAGAGCATCTGCTCTGTGCTGGTTCTTCCCAGCTGGCTTGTCTGGTGTGGGACAACTGCCCTTGAAGAGGGACCATAGGACAGGAGAGATGCTTACATCATTGAGCATATTGCTCCACCCAGAGTCATCATCACCTCAGTGCGGCTGGGCTTCTCAAAGGCCCACAGGCCAGGTTACCCTTCAGTGAGTAGGGGCAGCAGTGCCACAACATGCCTTCCAATGATCACACAACAGAACTGGGCTGTAGGCTGGCACCCTTTGGAATAAATAGGGCAGAAAGCTGAGAGACCAAACAAGCCAAAGTCACTGACCAGCAAAGCCAATCAATCCTGGTTTCCCACTCTCCTCCTTCTCCTCCTCCTCCCCCTCTTTCCTGCCAAATTCTACAAGGGGCAACAGTGAGCTTAAGGAAGCTGACAGGCAGCACTATCTCCTGCACTGGCTGGAAGTAAGAAAGCAGGCAGGTGAAGGCTGGCTAATACCAGGTGGTGACTGGTGCCCCAATAGATCTGCCTCCACTGGGGTTACATTTGCCAAAAGACAAACAATGCAGAACCCTAATTTCACATGTTCATTGCCCAGTAAGAATGAGCCCATTGAGGAGAAGCACTGAGGGCAAGTTTGAGGGAGGGCACAGAGAGCAGGGGGCAATGGTTGAAAAAGTTCATTTTGTTTGGGGCTTAGATCCTTGAGCTCCTCAAATAGAAGACTGTGACCTAAACACAGAAAAGACAGTCCTTAACAACAAACCACTTGGCCAGGAAGGAATGGGAGATTCAACCTTCCTGCACCAAGGACTGGAACTATTAGTGTGAATCTGTGCAGCATGACTGTCAACTGCCACTTGTACTGCAAAACTCAGCAGCGCAACAACTGTCCACATGAGGCCATTGCCAGGCCACCATGAGCTGCCTTCTCAAACTTCTTATCTCTGCTGTGGCCCCAGTCTACCTCTTGAGGAAAAGGCCTGCGTTTTCCTCCCTCTCTCATAACACTAGAACTCATGGGCATCCAATGCAAATGAATTTGGGAAGACTGGGGATGGATGAAAGGAAGTACTTCTTCGTGCAGCACATAAGCTATGGAATTCTCTCCCATGAGAGGCAGTGATGGCCACCAAATCTGATGGATTTAAAACAGTATTGGAAAATTTTATGTAGTGGCTCTTCTCTGCCTCCATGAACTGTTGTTGGAAAGCACAAGTCTCTGCTTCTTTGAGGAAGACCTTCTTGTAAAAGATGAGTTGTACCTTACAGCAGTTGGCAAGAATGTGCTTGCTAAGAGTCTTGTGAACCTGATCAGGAGAGCTTTAAACTAAATCCTAAGGGGGAGGGAGGCAACACTACAGATGACAGGAGAACACCTGGTACTGGGGCTAGTAGCTTCATTGATGCACAGGAAACTGAGGTGGTACTCCAGAAACTTGCTAAATGGCAGGGAACTACAAGAAGGAAGCAGGTGGAGAGAATGACTCATGGTATCACTGTCTCCACACAAATGCAGAGTATGGGAAACAAGGAAGACAAATCAGAGTTTTTAATGCAGGATGGCAAATATGACCTAGTAGGCATTACTGAAACCTGGTGGGGTGAAACTAAGGAATAGAATGTAGAAATGCAGGTGTATTAGAGGGAATAGACTAAACAGGAAGGGAGGAGTAGTAGTAGCATTCTGCTTGTAAAGTGACCCCATGACCTGGAGCGCAGAAGGCATATTGAGAGTATATGGGTAAAAATTGTAGGAGAAGGAAACAACGGTGACCTTACAGTGGGTGTTTGCCATTGATCGCCAAGCCAGACTTGGGTAACGCCTTCCTAGAGCTGATTACCAAAGGTTCAAAAAGGAGAGATATACAGTAGTTGCAATGGGAGACTTTAACTACCTAGACATCTGTTGAGACTCAAATTCTGCCATGAATGTAAGGTCCAACAAATTCCTCCATAGCCTCACTGAAATTTCATTTCCCAGAAGGTGGAAGAAGCAACAAAGAGATCATCTGTCTTGGACCTGGTCCTCACCAAAAGAGAAGAACTGATCACCAAAATGGAAGTACTAAAAAAAAACTTGGGAGGAAGTCATTGTTTTCTCCTGGGTTTCACTATATAGAGGCGAAAGAAAGCTGAGTGTAGTCAGGCATGCACTCTGGGCTTTAAGAAGGCTGGTTTCCAAAAGCTGAAGGAACTACCAGGTGAAATCCCATGTCAGAAATACTCAAAAGAGAAGGGAGTCCAAGATGGATGGGAGTTTCTTAGAGGTGAAATACTGAAGGCACAAATGCAGACAATTCTAACAAGAAAGATAAGTGGGAGGCATCTAAAGAAAATGGTGGGGCTGCATAAGGAGCTTAGATATGAGCTGAGATTTAAGAAGGGCATGTATAATAAATTGAAGAAAGAGGAAATCACAAAGGGAGAGTATGCACGAATAGCCAACAGCTGCAGGGTGAATGTCACTCAGGCCAAAGCTCAGAATGAGCTCAGGCTTGCAAGACAGGTTAAAAAGAATAAAAAAAGGTTTCTTCAGCTATGTTTGAAGCAAGAGGAAGAACAAGCAAGTAGTACATCCTCTGTGTGGAGAAGGTAGAAAAATGCTATTGGGTGGCACAGAGAATGCAGAGCTGCTGAACACATACTTTGCCTCTGTCTACATCCAAAAGGAAAGCAGTGCCCAACCTAGTGATAACAGAATAAACAATGCCAGGAAGTAGCTGCAGCCAAAGATAGGAAAAGAGGTGGTAAGGGAACACCTAGTTACTTTAAATGAATTCAAATCTCCAGGGTCTGATGAGCTGAAGCCAAGGAGCTTGTGGATGTAATCTTGGAGCTTTTGTCTATAATCCTTGAGAATTCTTGGAGAACAGGTGAAGTCCCTGCAAACTGGAGGTGGGCAAATGTTGTCTCCATCTTCAATGGGGTGGGGAGAGAAGACCCATATAACTACTGTCCAGTGAGCTTGACAATGATAACAGGAAAGGTCCTAATTAAACAGATAATTAAACAATCAATCTGTGAGCACATACAAAAGGATGCTGTGATTACGAAGACCCAGCATGAGTTGCTCAAAAACAAGTCATGCCAGGCAAATCTCTTTCTTTTTGATAGAGTTACAAGCTTGGAAGATCTGGGGAATTCTGTGAATGTAGTGTATCTAGATATTCTTGTAGAAAAGTTGGTAAAATGTCGGCTGGACGAGGTAACTGTTAGGTGGATTTGTAGCTGGTTGAGAAAACAAGCTTGCACCATCTTCCTTTGGACAGTGCTTTATATATATTTGAAAATGGCTATCGTATCTCCTCTCAGAAGAAGCCCACAATCACAAGAGTGCTCTGCTCTTACTCTGCAGTTCCCAACAACTCATAGCTGCCAAGTTTTCCCTTTTCTCACGAGGAAGCCTATTAAGCATAAGGGGAAATCCCTTTTAAAAAGGGATAACTTGGCAGCTATGCAACAACTACTGTAGTGGGGGGGGGAGCATTATTGCCTCTGACTGTGGAAACAAAGTATAACCATCATGGCTGGTAGCCACTTGTGGTATGATATTCCTCAAAGTAGTTAGAAATTTGTGAGAACCTCATGACTTGACAGTAGCCCAACCAATTGCAAGAAGAGTGCCTGAAGGAATTTTGATGGAGTTCAAAGAGTTCCATGTGCCCCAGACGGCAAGCTGAGACCAACTAGGAACCAGTCTTTAGTGTTGCAGCTCCAGTTATGTGGAATAAGCATGTGCAGGCCATGATGCTCAGGGGCACTTTAGGGCTTGTGCAGCAATGTTCTCCTGACCAACCACTTACAATGCTTGGTGACCCCAGCCCTGCTTTTTTCCTTTACTTACTGCATTTCTATCCCAAGATAGCCTACATGGCTTTCCCCCCCTTAATTTAATCCCCACAACAACTCTGTGAGGCAGGTTAGGCTGAGATGTAGTAACTAGCCTTCAAGGTCATCTGGTAAAGTTAATGGTCGAGTGGGGATTTCAACCCTGGTCTCTCAGGTTCTACTCTTCATTTAATCCCCCACAGCAACCCTGTGGTTTAGGTTTGGCTGTGAAGGAGAGACTGCCCTAAGGTAAGCCTCATGGCCCAGTGGGAGTGCCCTTTCCTTATGGGAGCCAGAGTGGTGTAGTGGTTAAGAGCGGTGGACTTGTAATCTGGTGAACCGGGTTCGCTTCCCTGCTCCTCCACATGCAGCTGCTGGGTGACCTTGGGCTAGTCTGTTACGGAAATTATGGGGGGAGGGGCATATCTTTGAAGCTGAAGGGACCCCAGCAGGTAATAGCTGGGTGATTTGAGAGATCGCTGGACAAATGCTTCCCTCCGGAATTGCCAGGTGAAAGACTATGTAAACCAGGACCTCATTGTTCTTCTCCTGGGGAGGTGCTCAAGAAGTTCCTCCTGGCACTTATCACATTTTTTCCATACAAGTCACACTTCTCTGAAGTCTCTCAGCCTCACTCACCTCACAGAGTGTTTGTTGCGGGAGAGGAAGGGAAAGGAGATTGTTAGCTGCTTTGAGACTCCTTAAGAGAAGTGAAAGGTAGGATATCAAGTCTTCTTCTTCTTCTTCTTCTTCTTCTTCTTCTTCTTCTTCTTCTTCTTCTTCTTCTTCTTCTTCTTCTTCTTCTTCCCTTTCCATTTAAAGAGTTTCCTATGCAATTAGCATTTTTGAGGGTGCTAAAGCAAGGGCCCAGCAAGAAGCCGGTCACTGGTCTGATGCCTCAAGTGAGTTGCCTGGACAGCAGTGGAGGCGGCAAATGGGCTCGTAAATAAGTTTATATTCCCTCCTACAAACCTGGTAGGGGTTTTGAGTTCTTCAGGGGTCCTGTCTCATGGTCCTGTCATTCTCACAGGTCCACTGAATGGGAGAGGCCTTCTCAGTGGTAGCTGCTCACAGGCAAATTTGGAATTCCCTATCTAGAGAAGTTAGACTGGCTCCCTCCTTGCTCTCCTTCTAATAGCAGGTGAAGACCTTCCAGCATTTCCCGCGCAGCCCCTTCTAGCTTCCTTCCCCCGGGAGTAGCCCTCGGGCATATCGAGGGACACTGCCTTTGGGGGCCTGGGGACGCTGCTCTTCGCAAATGTCGCCGGCTCCTTCCTCCACCCAAGACCAGCAGATGGGGCGTTAGGACCCAGTAGGATGGGAGCATCTCTCCTGCACGCCCGCCAGCCCGGCCCGGTTGCGTCTCACGCACACACTTCGCTTGCTGGGCCAAAACAGCGGAGGGCGGCCAGGCGGCGCGATGCTAAACTTTTACCCTTCTCTCCCGAAGGATAAGGGGGAGCCAGGAGTCGGTAGCCCAAGCAAGAGAGCGAGGAGAGGGCTGGGCTGAGAGGCGGTGGACGCGTCGATCTCGCCCGACGGGCGGCAGTGCCTTGTCGCGCTTCGGCGGAGGGTTGACACGACTCCCCTACTCTCGCGCCGTCCGGGCTTGGGGTTCGGATCGGATTGAGCTCGGCTGTGCTCGTTGCTGCCAGCACGTCCAGGCACCCTCCTGGGGGAATGCCGGCCCCTTCGCTGCCGCCGCCGCCACTTCTCCACCGATTCCTTCTTCCTTGCTCGCTGGTAGCGGCGGCGGCAGCCACAAGTGTTTGCGCTCCCGGAGCCCAGATCGTGTAGTCCCGCGTCCCGTCTCCGCAGAGGCCGTCCCCACGGCGGACCAGGAGGACGGGTTTCCTGCCGACGCCGACGCCTTTCTCGTCCGGTGGTCCGGCTGCCTGCCTGCCTCCCCGTAGGTGGAGGAGCACCTCCGGGCGCCTGCGGCAGGGCTCGGGCAGCGCCCTCCTGAGGATGTGCGCTGGGAAAGTTCTCCTGATGTGCCTGGTCCTCGGTCCAGTCTCCCGAACGAGGTGAGCAAGCGCCCTGCCTACGGCTCCAGCATGCCCCAAACCCTCTCTGGGACCTACGACCACGGACACGTCGCCACCGCCGTCGCGCTCTGGCATACCCCCACCCCAACAACTTGTTTGAGAATGCTACACTTGTTCCTTGCATGCTGACTGAGGAGCGCGGGAGATCTCTGGGGACCTTTTAGTCTGAGCGCAGGCACTCCCAGTCGTGTCCAGCGGAGAACGGTGGAAAGGGAACTGCCTGCTTGGCCTCACCCCTTCCGCCTGTAAAATGGGGATGTGTGTGTGGAGGGGGGATTCCAGGCTCTTTGCAAGCGTTTGGTGGAGCACATCAGGTCCCCTGGCTGGGAGGCTTCTTTGACCTTCTTTAAGCCTCGTTAGGATGGTTCAACCAAGAGGGAGAGAGAGGGAGCTGCTGGGATAGATTTGGAAGGTGGGATAAGATATACAGTATTATTTATTAACTATCTTTCCTTTCATTCACTTGAGTGAGATTCACATCTAGTTTAGCAGAGTTAAAAATATACCATCCTTCACAGCCTTGACAAGGAAACTAGGAACTAAGCTGTGTAGCTTTCTATAGTTATCCAGGATGGCTTGGGCAGACTGGATCTCCTTTATTTATTCCTCTAAATAAAATAACAACACAGGAGTCTGTAATGTAAGAACATAAAAATATTGTTTTCTTACATAGTTGCAGACTCGAATCAAGTAGAAAACAGCAGTGAAATAAGTCAGGCAAAGTACACTCCTAGATTACAAAATACATGATTTTAGGAGCACACAGAGCCTGCATCCTATCCCTACAGCTGCATGATGAGAAAGAGGGTGTTCTCTGAGCAGGAAGGAGGTAATAAGAATTATATTCCTACTGTTACCTTTCCTGCCCCTCCAAGCAGAGGGTGTGACCTCACGGAGTGACCTCTAGGAATTTACAGAGGATGCCTTGTGTCTTCAGCCTTTGTTCATCCAGCAAACAAGGAATTGTACATTTTGACTGGAGCATCATTTCTCCACAACCCCCTTCTCAGGCATATATAACAATTTCATGCACATTTTATTAACCACCCTGAGTCCCATCTTGACTTGAAGATTCTGGAAACTGTCTCTCAGTAGAGGTTTGGTGAGAAGATCAGCGGTTATTTATTTTGTCTGGCAATAAGCCAGTTCTACAAGTACATCTTCAATTGCCTCACGCACAAGGTGATAAATTTCCCCAATATGCTTGGTTCTTGAGTGAAAATTCTCACTCCATGACAGCTTCAGACAACTCTGGTTGTCCTCTGTCAGTCAAAAGGTCTTCTCCTGCACTAACCTAAAGTCTTTGGTCAGTTAATCGAGCCAGGCTAACTCTCTGCACACCTCTGTAGCAGGCAGCTGCATGTTCAGACCGTGGAAGACAAACCTACACCATTCTGTTTACAACTGCCCGAAGAAATGGGAGCCTTTGCAAACATAAGAAAAAATAAACACCTGTGGATTTAAACTCTTTAGTATCCCCAGCCTAGTCAATGTCCATTTAACCCAGGAGTTCAGGGTGACTGTCAGCTGGCAACTTAAGTTTATAGTTCAGTGGGTGCTCCTAGTTTTCTGCTCAGAATTCCCACTGTGTTGCCAATATTTGGCCTAGTGATGGTGGTCAGGTACAAAAGTTTTCCTTTTGCTGACCTGTAGTGATTCTTGTCAGACAATATTGTTATAAGAATTTTGAGGTCATATCTATATATATATAATAATTGTTCATAAAACATGTACATGAATGTACAGTACAGGCACATGTCTGAAGCAGCACAGGAAGACAGGCCTTTCTGACACCATTTTGACTCTCTCTCTCTGACCAGGTGTTCCTCTGCAAGGAAGAAGAAGGGAGGGGGGAACCTTCTCATTGTCTCAGGAATTAAAGTGATAACCCTGGCATCCTGATACCTGAGTGCCAGACAAAAGGGTGTGATTAACTTGGCTGGGAAACAGGGAAATGTAAATATCTCTCAATTTTGTTGATTAGGTTTTGGGGGCAGGGGGCAGGGTCCAGACTGCTCAGATTACTGCCACCAGACCTCCCCGTTCATGATGTACCTATGATGAATCTAGGGAGAGCGGTCTTGGGCTACACCCCTTCTGTGACATATGGATGATGCTTCTGGGGGGTGGGCTGAAACCAATTTCAAATTTCTTTTTAAGGGCAAGACATCTTTGTTTGGGGCCCTTCCTTGTTCTCCTGCGTGAGAGGAAGGACCCTGTTGCAACAGCGAAATAAAAGTGCCTTGCTTCGTACGTCCTGGTTTGGTCTCTGTTATTTGGTGGGCAGGAGACGCTTAAATTCGTCTGTTTGCCTGGATCCTTGGGCTCTCCCCGGGTCAGGATCCATTTCTCTGGGTTCATAGGAACCAGCTTAAATTTTACTTCAATTGTCTTGCGTGTTCTTGGCTCTTTAAAAAGTCAGTGTTCATAGGTGTTGCAACTGGGTGTGCTTCTTGCACCTCCAGATTGTCAAGCAGGTCAGTGACATTCTGCTTTTGACTTAGAATAAATTATTAATCTTCTTCTCTATTTGAAAACCTAAATAGTAGTGAGCTTCTTCCTAATTTTTTAACCTCTACATCCTTGCTTATATGCTTTACAACTTGTGTGTAGTCCTGGTCATTTTCAGTTGCAATAAAAAGATCATCGGCAAATGCCAAAACATAATGTCCATAATGTCCAAAATAGTCCATTTATGCATTTAGTGTACAAATATTTTTCTGTGTAGCCTTGTTTGTACTGTACTCTAGTTGTATGAGCATGCTATGTAACTTTTTATTCCATGCTCTAGAAGCTTGCTTGAGGCCATAGATCCCCTTCTGAAGTTTACACACTATATGTGCTTCATTTGGTTAGATAAAAACTTTGGGTTACTTCATGTAAATCTCGTCGTCTGAGATTTTGCCGTGCAAAAATGCTGCTTTAATGTCTATGTGTCTCACTTCCATTTCCTTAGAAGCTACTATCTTAAAAGCATTCTAATGGTAGTGTATTTTACAACAGGAACAAATGTTCCATCATAGTCTTCTTCGTATTTCTGAGAGGAGCCACAGGTTACCAACCTCACTTTATAGCACTGAATTGTCTGCACCCTGCTTTACCTTGATCACCCACTTACTTCCAATCCCCTTCTTCTGAGGAGGAAGCTTGGTGAGAGACCAGATTTTGTTCTGGTGCAGTGCATCTATTTTTTCCTGTGCAGGATCCCTCCAGAGGCAAGCTTCAGTGTCTAGTATCCCTTCTATCTCTTCCCTGGTGAAAAGGTTCTAAGGGTTGCACCAACCTCACAATGTAGGACAGTCTTAGTGGCAGAACACCTCTGCTTGATCTGGCTGAGTGTCTGACCTCTGGTTCTGGAATTGCCTCAGTTTCCTTATCACTTTCTTCAAATTCAGGCATCTCCTCCATCAGACTGTTCCTCATCACCTCTGCTGCTACTGCTGGTAGTCTAGTCCACTGTGTCTTCTTCCTGTTCACCTCCTGTACAAGGGTGCTGTTACAGCAGACTGCAGATCTGGACTGTTATATTAGTTGTGGGAAGTGTTTCATCCTCTGGTTGCTCAGAGAAATTTACAACAGTTTCTCTTTTGTCAGCTTTGCTGTGCTCATCAAAATAAACTGCATGTCTTGAGCTGACATTTCCTGTCTTTAAGCCCATAATTCTGTAGCATTCTCCCCCAGAAGCGTAACTAAGCAGAATTCGTTTTTTCTGTTCTGGAGTCCAGCTTGTGCCTATTCTCTTTGAATCTGTAGCTATGGACAATGCTGCCAAAAACATGTATGTGTAACAAGTTGGGTGTGAAAGTTCAAAAGATGTGTATGTAGTTCCCTTAGTTGGTAGTCTATTTTGGAGATATTCCACAGTGTCTGCTACATCTTGCCACTTCCACACTATATCTTTCTCTCTGCAGCTGCACTCTGTTGTGGGGTGGAGGGAACACTCCTCTTCCAGAAGGCATTTGAACCATACTCTTTGCCATTGAGGGTTTTCTGAAACAATACACTGAAACCTTTTCTGCCCAAAGTGGACACATTCATCATGTTGCAGTTCAGTTCTGGAACATACAGGACTCATTGCAAGGGGGTTGTCTTTCACTTCATTTGCCACTTAGTATGCCTGAACCTATAGACTCATAGAATTGTAGCGTTGGAAGGGATCCAGAGCATTATCTAGCCCAACCCCCTGCAATGCAGGAATCTCAACTAAAACATCCAGGAGTCCAAATGGCCATCCAATCTCTGTGTAGAAACCTTCAAGGAAGAAGAGCCCACTGCCTTTCAAGGGAGTTTGTTGTACTATCTTAACAGCTCTTACTGTTAGAAATCTCTTCCTGGTGTTTAGTCAGAATCTCCTTTCTTGTAAGTCATTGGTTCAGCTGGTACCCTCCAGAGCAGGGGAAAACAAGCTTGCTCTATCTTCCATGTGGCAGCCCTTTGGATTTTTGAAGATGGCAATCATATCTCATACCAATCTCTTATTTTCTAAGCTAAACATGGCCAACTCCTGTTAACTGTTTAATATATATTGGAACGGAAAATAAATATATAATGTGCCTGCATTATACTGTGAAACATGACTGTATTTTTCCATTGAAGCTGAAGAGAGCCTAACTGGTTAATCATTAAGTGGGACTGTATCTTTGTGGCCCAGTCACAAGATGTTTAACTCTCATGAAAAAGAATTGTGTTACAGGTCTACGCATGTGCTAATCTGTAGACATGCATCTTAGATGGGGGTGCTCTTTTGTTTATCAAGCTACAGAAGAGAACGGATGTGTTGATTCTGTTTCCAGTAAACAGCCTCAGGATAATGGAGGCTGGAATGGAGAAGAGTCAGAGCTTTGATTTTTAACTCAGCATGAAA
The DNA here is from genome assembly GCF_963506605.1 of Zootoca vivipara. Taxonomy (NCBI): domain Eukaryota; kingdom Metazoa; phylum Chordata; class Lepidosauria; order Squamata; family Lacertidae; genus Zootoca; species Zootoca vivipara. Next base: position 18,028,836 of record NC_083294.1, read on the forward strand.
GATATTTGTGATGTAAGACATTACGCCTTATGATGGGAACAGTATAAGAAATCATGCATCTAACTGAATGTAACTTTTAGTGTTATGTTTTGAGTTAAAGTTCTGTAAGTAAAGCTTCTGAACCATATTTTTGAAAGGTTGGTCCCAGGTGCAGTTATCCAGTGATGGGGGACAGACAGGTGTAGAAAAACTCTCCTCTGGATGATGTTCTAACAGGTTCTGGGACAGAGCCCTCTGATGAGGCCCAGCTCAATCTACATCCTGGATATCTGCTGCCATTTTTTTGGCAGTTGTCTCTAAATCCTGAATAGACCCATTAGTGCTCCCTTTTAGTAGGTTTGTGCAGCCGCAACCCCCAAGTCAAGGGGAGGCATTTGCCAAGGGCCAGGTCCTAACCCCCACCCCCCCACCCCTGCACAGAGCCCACTGCCAGTCCCTGGAGCCCTCAGCTGTCACACTCCTCCTCCTATTCCTTTTTTACCTTAAAACAACACCAACACCTGGTTTTGATTTTGAAACTAAACCAAAAGCTGAGCTTTCAACTTGGACTGAAAGGTATCTTAAGCCTTTAGTTTACATCAGATCATCAGATGATTAATTAATTAATTTCTTTTACAGATCACTTCCTATGAAACACCTTGAAGCAATTTAGCAATGAAAACACATATAAAACAATTTCATATATATATATATATATATATATATATATATATATATATATATATGGATTTCAAATCCAACACAGAAACGGTCTGGGATAATTAATTTGTTAGTTATGTCAGGTGATTAATTGACTAGTTTGAAGAAATCCTCCCCCAAATTTCAGTGCATACACTATTTAGAAGACAGCGTGACTATGATGGATATTCTACCAGGAGGAAGGGGAGACCCAGTCCTTGCTTAGAAAATCATTTGAAACTGGAGCTGAGGTGTATATTGTTGTGTTGGCAACAATGCTATCAGCAGATCAACCACCCTCTCACAGGACTTCTTTGAAAATGTGATGGGAAATCCACAGCAGGTTTTAAGTGAGGAAACAGTTTATCCATGCAAATTACTACATGCTGTTAGAGGGCACTTTGAGAGGAGAGTGAAGATGGTAAACTGAGACCTTTGATCACTTCCTTGCTGCCAAGCCTCCTTGTCACAAATAATGCCCTTCTCCTACATCCCTCTTATGCCAGAATGCCGGCAGGAGGCCAGTGATTGATCCCTCTCATGAACAGATGGAGCTGCCTTCAGTCCATCCTAGGCTTCCCACACGTCAGGAAAATTCTTGACGTGTCCTGGGTTTGGGGTGTAAAAATGGGCATCAGGGGGAAAATTTGCCAAAGCAGCAAAACGTCAGGGGAAACCCAGATGTATGGCAACATGGGAAAAGCAGTGGAAATAGTTCCAAAACCTTAAAATTACAATGGGGGGGAAGCGGAGCTCAATAATTTGGGTTTGTTCCCAAAAAATGCTCAACAGTTTTGGGGTCTGTCAATTTTGCAGGTGTCAGGAATTTTACTTTTTGAAATATGGTAACTCTTGTCCATCCAGCCAAACACTCTTTGGTCTGACAGGCTGCAGGCTGTGAGATCCATGGAATTGTGACCTCCTTCATGCAAAGCATGTCAATAAACTATGGTCCTCTTCCTTTGCAAACATACCAAGGAGCAACCAAACTATGGCAGGCTAGAGATGGCTTCAGAATCAGCTGTCACATGGGGGTGGTGGTTTGGGGGAAACCCCATGTCAAAATCAGGCCAATGAAAGAGGATCCTATCCAACTTTTATATTCTTCTTTTTCCTTGCCCTGCAAAAGCAATTTTGTGAGTGGTGCCCAAAACGATACCCTCTCAGAATTCCATATGTGCGAGCAGGCCCCAAAGTTGGAGGGGCCCTTGCACGGGAATATAAGCATAACCCTTCTGAGTCAGCCAAGGTATTCTGCCACAATTGGTGTTCAGTAGCAGGCTGTTCTGCTACATGGGGGGGGGGGGTTTGGTGGCTGCCCTGATAATTGAAGTTAGGATGTTCACCTCTCAGTTTTAAAATCATCTGTATGACAGGCCATCCCAATATCTCAGCAATGGACCGTGTCTGTGAATTATGAATATGTTTTCCTTCCATCTGCTCTCTGCTGACAACCATTTCAAGGGTAGAGGCCAAGATTTGTTGCTCTAGTAGCAAGGAAGAGTCTTGTAACACCTTAAAACTAACAAATCTTATCCCACAAACTTGTGTCTAAACCTCAAAAGCTTCTGTCACAATGGCTCTACTCTGCCTCCACAGTCGGAGGCTATAGATGTTTCAGATTACCAGCTGCTAGAAGCTACAGGAGGGGAAAGTCACTGTTGTACTTGGGTCCTACTGGTGGGTTTCCCATTACGGGCATCTTACAGTCATACCTCCATTTAAGTACGCCTTGATTTGAGTATTTTCAGTTTAAGTACTCCACGGACATGTCTGGAACGGATTAATCCACTTTCCATTACTTTCAATGGGAAAGTTCGCTTCAGGTTAAGTACGCTTCAGGCTAAGTACGGACTTCCGGAACCAATTACACGCATACCTCGGGTTAAGTACGCTTCAGGTTGAGTACTCCGCGGACCCGTCTGGAACAGATTAATCCACTTTCCATTACTTTCAATGGGAAAGTTCGCTTCAGGTTAAGTACGCTTCAGGTTAAGTACTCCATGGACCATCTGGAACAGATTAATCCACTTTCCATTACTTTCAATGGGAAAGTTCACTTCAGGTTAAGTATGCTTCAGGTTAAGTACAAACTTCCAGAACCAATTGTGTTTGTAAACCGAGGTACCACTGTATTGGTTCTTCTTACTGGCAACAAGTTTCATCAGAGGTCCTCAAGTGATTACTGCTTTGAGAGAATCTCCTCCACTCCTCACAGTTTTATCAATCAACTATCAGGTCACCTTGTCCTCTGCCACCATTTCCCCAAGCTAATACCCCCTTTCCAATCCCAACTCTACTGTATGCCTTCCCGCATACAGGGGCAGATGAAGGGAGGTGGTGCGGGCAGCCCACCCCAGGTGTCATCACTGAGGGGGGTGACATTCGGCACGCTGCCTGCCCGCGACTCCCAAGCCTACCCCAAGCAATTGGGGGAAGGGGCAGAGCTGCGCAGCCTTGCTGGCAGCCTTCCCACCTTGTCTTGACACCCCTTGCAAATGAAAGGTGACCCTGTTCTCTGTACCTACCAGGGGGAAAGAGACTGGTGGCAACCACAAATTATGGGTGGCTGAACAAAAGTAAGCCTTTGGGATGTTGGATGGATTTGGAGTGTAGGGTGGGATGTTCTTATTTATCCCTCCTCTTACTTGTGTGAGCTTAATATCTAGTAAGCAGAGTTTAAAATTGCCATTTCTTTGCATTATAAAATGTGGAAACTCCTGAGACAAAGGGTTGCTTAACCTTATTAGTAATTATCCAGGATGCTTTGGCAGATTGTATCTTCCCTTTTTTACCCATCTAGACAAAATAAACACAGAGAAGTCTGTAGTGCAAGAATAATTTTTTTGTTTACTTACATAAAGCTTCAGATTTGATTGAGCAGTAAGCAGCAGTAAGAAACAAGACAGGCAGAATCTACTTGAACATTACAAAATACTGTATATGGTTGACTATAAGGATTCTTCTTCTTTTGGTTACCTTTCCCTGTGAAGATAAGCAGGGGATGTGACCTCACAGAGCGCCCTCTCTACGAATATACAGGGGAGCCCCATGTGCCTTTGCATATCAACACATAAAATTTTATTTTGGCCTAACCATTTCCCACATGGACTGCCAATCAGAGTTGATGAGCTTACACAGCTCCTCAGAAGTGTCTGTCCCAGAAAAGCAGCACCATTCAGAACTGGAGACTAATCTCTGAATCTGCCAATCTGGTGCGTTTTTGTTGCCCCGTTCTGAGCTGTCTACAGTAGCTGAGCTCTGGGTGCTCTTTCTTTAACCAAGTGTGCTTGGCCTCTGCTGACATGGCTTGATTTTGGGATAATGTCAAGCATCACCCAAGGAGGGAATGTCAAAACCCATCTTTCTCTTCTGAATCTGATAATTAATATGGCTGACACATCCCTGGCCAGGAAGCAAAGCTGTCCCATAGCTTGCCTGCCCCTCACAGCCCATCATGCACACCCACCATAAAATGTGTGTGTGTGTGTGTGTGTGCGTGTGTGCACGCACGCATGTGCGCACGCTCTCTCTCTCTCTCTCTCTCTCACACACACACACACACATGCAGGATGATAGTGCGTCTCTCCCACCTGAGCTGCCTTTCCGTGAATTGCCTGGTCAAGAGAGGTGCCTGTTTTGACAAGCAGGTTTTACAGTATGTCAGGCATGAATACCTTTTCCTCTTGATTCTGTCTGAGCAAGACAAGAGCTGGGCTGTACCTTTCACAAGTTGCCAGATTGAATTGCTGTGTCTTGACACAACATCTCCTCCAGCCTGCTCAGCTCTTGATTGCAAAATGTTTGCTGCGTGTGACATTTCCATTAACAGGCAGAAGGCATGTCCCCTGCACCTCCCTAATTGCTTGGTGCCTGCAGGAGTCTTGCCATCACTTATTACACCTGGGAGATGGAAGAGCTTCCCCTGCTTATTACTGGGAAGTGGAAGCTGGGAGGGGAGATTGTAAACTTCTCACTAAAATTGAATCAATAAGCAGGCAGAGGAAGGGGCATCTGGAGGCACACGTCTTTAAATCCAGTGCCTTATTGTATTATGGTGTGTGTGTGTGTGTGCGCGCGCGTGTGTGCTGGGGCACATCACAGCGGCCAAGTTACCCAGTGGCACAAATTGAAATGATCTCTCAGTTTTCCTGCCTGGGATTCAAAAGAGCATAAGAACATAAGATGAGCCCTGATGTATCAGGCCATCTAGTCCAGCATCCTGTTCTTGCAGTGGCCAAGCAGATGCTCAAAATGGAAGCCCACAAGTAGGACCTGAGCAAAAGAGCACACTCCCTTCCTGTGGTTTCCAGCAGCTGCCGTTCAAAAGCATTACTGCCTGTAGAGGAAGAACATAGTTATTGTGGCAAGTAGCCATGGATAGCTTTCTCCATGAATTTGTCTAATCCTCTTTTAAGAACATCCAAGTTGGTGGCCATGACTATCTCCTGTGGAAGGGAGTTCCATAGTTTAACTGTGCTGCATAAAAAGACTTCATGTTATCTGTCCTGAATCTTCCAACATTCAGCTTCATTTGACGCCCACAAATTCTAGTGTTTCTGAGGGGGGGGGGTAGTTTTCTCTGTCCACTTTCTCCATGCCATGCATAATTTTATAAACTTCTATCACGTTGCCTCTCACTTGCCTTTTCTCTAAATTAAAAAGCCCCAAATGCTGCAACCTTTTCACATAGGGGAGTTGCTCCATCTAATTGATCATTTTGGTTGCCCTTTTCTGAAACTTTTCCAGCTCTTCAATCTCCTTTTTGAGATGAGGTAGCCAGAACTGTACAGATTTAGTGTAGCAGAGCACCTGCCACTCAAGCCTGCAGTTCTTTACAGCCCTGGCTCTTTGAAGCGTTCACTTTTGTCAGGAGTTATCTCTGCATGAGCATGTCATGTGTGGGGAATACTGCAGTCAAACATAACTATGCATGAGTGCTAGTTAGTGCGATAAGGGGTTAAAACCATAGAGTTGGATTCCTAGACTCAGCTAGGTCACAAATGCTTTCTCTAATGGGTGAGGAAGTGGAGCATTCACTTCCTCTTACCACCCTTTTCTCCATGTATCCTATGAGGCAGGACATGTCTAAGCTTCACTCCAAGCTTAGACCATGTGTTTGAAACTACCAGTATCTTTCTGTACTCCCCCCCCCCCAAGTATTCTGCCTGTGTTCTTCTTGCTGCTGTTTGGATAAACGCATTAATCTGACCTTTTGAACAAGCTACTCTCTTTCTACCTCTCTTGCAATGAAAAGACCACGCACTGTTAAGCAAAGCATTTTAAATGTACTTAACAGTGTGTGGTCTGTTCATTGCAGAAGAGATAGAAAGAGGGGAGCTCTTTATGCTGCCAAACAGGATAAGGGGTCTAACAACCTATTTTCCCACGTTATACTGCTGCTAAACTTTTGTGAGTTTGAACTCTGGTACTGGGTGCTCTCTCTTACTAGAAAGTGAGTTTAGCCCCACATGTTGAATCCAGGCACCCAGCCGATTCTTTTGTTATTTACCCCACACACATGGGTCCCAGGAATTTGTATATTTATTTCCCCACAAGTTAGACTCTGCTTCAGTGACTTGAACAGCAATTATTCAAATGAGCCCTATGATTCCTTACCCTGAGACTAAGACTAAGCATGGGGAACTGTAGCAGTTACACACTGCTTCTTGCTTTACCCCCTGCTGGTCATTTTCACCCTTACTGCTCCTGCTTTCCCCTGTGCTGAATTTTGATTGTACAGTATGCTCCTTGGGGCACGGAGTTCTCCTCTTGTGCTATGTAAAGTACCAGGATAGTCCTATATTGATTTGTACTGCAGGAGAAGAAGCTGCAGTGCTATAGCACATCACCTTGTATTGAGGTTCACGTATGGCTGTTGTGTTATATAAGTCCTCTCCAAAATGTTGTGATGGTGTTGGTGGGCGGGGGGCAACAAAGCACACAGAAGTGTCCCCTGCTGTACCCATCTGCCCCTGAGTAGCTCCTTTGACTGCCAGCAACTCTCCAGGGTCTCAGATATGCTTTTCCCATTGCCTGCTCCTCCATGGATTTCCTGTTTCCCTTGCAGGGCAGAGAGCACAGAGGAATATGACTACGATTACCTCAGCAACACCAACAAAACCTGGGTCCTGACCCCCAAAGCCCAGGAGACAGATGCCACACAGATCCTCAACTCCCTCCTCCAGAACTATGACAACAAGCTGCGCCCTGATATCAGCAGTAAGTCTTCCTCCTCCCAAGGGAGACCTCAGCTGGAAGGCACCCTTGACTGAGGGGTGCAGGTTGCAAAGAATGGGGGAGTACATGGAACATGACTGATTGCTGGCATTGATGTTTTGTACACTGAGCACCAGGTTCCCAAGTCCAGCAGCACTGGGGTGTAGAGGCAGAGGGCAAAAGTGGTAGAGGGTGGGCGATGAGAGCAAAAGGGGTGCATTCTCAGTCTCAGTCTACCACTTGCTTACTTACAGCCAGTCTGGGTGGGCAGGCGGGTGTACACTGGGTGCCAGCTTAATCTGGCCACTTTTACGTTTGAGGAAAAGCAGCCGTAGAGGGGGCCCAGGCCAGTTTTCTACTGGAAAATTTTCCCTACACAACTGCTAGATAGGGGACAATTTTCAGCAGAAAAACTAGTACATGCTCCTGATCCAGATCGAAAACACTTTCTGAATCAGAGCTCCACACCTGCTGCTTCTGCTTCTTTTTTTATTGTGGCTACTTAAAAAAAATGTTAGCCACAAGTTGCATTAGTTTGCTCCTTAGGCTGCCCTTCCAAGAGAGCCCAGAAACTAGAGAGTTCTCTGGGATCAGCAGAGCAGCAGAGCAGATTGTATTCTGCATTGGGGTCTTAAATGTTTCTGGGTTCAATTTGAGGCACTGGCTTCGGCTGCTTAAGCTGCAAGGAACTGCCCACTTCCAAAGGAACCTTCTCAAGAACTTCTCTTAAGGGTGCTTTGCTCTGGGTCAGGGGCAGCCCGAGGTGTTTTGGCACCAGCAGCAAACTGTCCCACTGTTGACCTCATGATGGGCAGCTGTTAGGCTCTGCAAGGGCTTCCCCTCAAGGAGCAGTCCTTGCAAAGCTTGCCACCCCACCGGCAAGGTGGGGAGATTCAAGAAGAGCTTTTCCTTAAAGAGAAGTTTTTGCTTAATCTCCTCCTTTCCTGCTCAGCAGTGAGGTTTTGTAAGAGCTTCTTAAGGAAAGCCTCACCCAGGAGTGGCATGAAACAGGAAGTGTGTTGCGCTTCAGCAGCAGAGAACTTCCCGCTTGTGCTCAGGGTGGGTGCATGCATGGGCATGCAGAGGGTGCACCAGGGGGCAGGGCCATGGGCAGGGCATGCTACCAGAGTGAGCCTTGCCCACTGCTGCAAAGCAGGGTGCACTTATGGTGCCCCACAAGCCCAGTGTCACTTTGCAAGACTCACAAAAACGTGCTGTGATCAGGTGTGCACCCTGGGCCCTGCGAACACAGCACTGCTTTTACGAGTGTTGCTGGCCTCACAGGGAGGGCGCCATGACTTGTTATGTCATTCTCATGGTGCCCTCCAGCTGGAGAGTGCTGAGTACACCAACAGCTCACAATGGGGCAGGGCACGTGATGCATCCCTCCAACTATGCCTGGGGTGACAGACCCCTCAGACCCCCCACACTACGCCACTGTTGCACTGCCTGCCCTATCGCCTCTACTATGAGATGTTGGAGGAAATTTGTGCCAGTGCTACTTCTCCAGTGGCAGCAGAAGCAGGTGGGGCAGGTGGGGTGCCCATGAAAGTACCACCTTGGGATCTTTTGCCATCTGAGGTGGTTGCAAGACAGAGCTGTTCCGCCTGGCCTTTGGGTTGGACTTAGTCTGAGCCCTGTGTTTTCCTCCCTCATGGCTTGGATTTATAGACTACTTAAAATGAGGCTGCATTTTAAATTTTAATGTTGTATTTTAATCTGTCTTTTAATTAATTGCTCTTTATGTTTTATTGTAATTTTATGGGTGTGAGCCACCCTGAGCCCGGTTTTGACTGGGGAGGGTGGGGTATAAATAAAAATTTATTATTATTATTATTATTATTATTATTAGGCCAACCTTGCTCTGGGCACAGGTATAGCAGGTGTGGACTCTTTGACTGTGGGTGGCACCCAAATTATGGAACAGCCTCCCAACCTGAGAGATGCCCCAGGCCCCTTCATGGCTCACTTTTAAGTAGGCACAGAAAACTGATTTGTGTTCCTGGGCATTTGTTTTTTTTAAAGTTTTAATTATTGTGTTTCTATTACTGCTGTTAAGTTTGCTGTCTGCACATTTTCACTGCATTTTATTGGATTGCATTGTTGTATTGTTTTCAGAGCCACTTTTGGGTGCACTTTTGGGAACACATAAATCACTGAGCTCACCTATCCTTGTGGCTGCCCTTGGCATATACCCATGGCTGACCTGTCCTCTCTTTTGTGGTCTCTTTTACAGTCAAGCCCACCTTCATTGATGTGGACATCTACGTAAACAGCATTGGGCCTGTCTCTGTGATCCACATGGTGAGTGTTGAACCCTTTGGGAGAACAGTGGAAACTGGAAGAAATTTGGAGTGGGGGGATATGTGTATAAGAGGGTTGGGGAGGGGAAAGGAGAGAAGGAGCATCACTGGAAAGAAAGTGACTTGTGGGCATCCAGTGGAGCTCAATGTTAGAAGATTCAGGATAGATTAAAAAAATAAAATCCTACATACAGTGCATTGTTCAACTATGGAACTTGCTTCCACAGGAGGCAATGATTGCAACCAACTTGCATGGCTTTAACAGAATTTCCTCCAAATTAATGGAGGAGGTGAAGAATATCAGTGGCTCCTATCCAAAATGGTATGCTGTGCCTCCATGGTTGGAGGCTGTGATGCTTCAGAATCCTAGTTTCTGGAAACCACAGAAGGGAAGGGTGCTCTTGTGCTTGAATCCTCCTTGAGGGTTTCCCACTGAGACATCTAGTGGGCCACTGTGATAACAGGATGCTTGGTTAGGTGGGACACTGGCCTGATCCAGCAGGGCTATTCTTATGTTGTTATCTTCTTATCTCACCTGTATACTCACCAGAGAATATGCACACGGAGACTACCCCCAACCCACCCACCGCCAAGATGTTAGGGACTTAGTGCTGCCAGAATTACTAGCTGCAAAGTCCCTCTGAAGCCCATGCCCTGTCCTCTTTCTTACATGGTCGGCTGAGACTACGAATCTTCCAGCCCCATAGAACCATTCCTCCCCCTGCACCCTTGGCCTTATCGTTGCTCAGCCTTCCACTGAAGCAGGCTGAGCTAATCCCTTTTTCATTGCCAATTGCTTATTCAAAGGGGTGAAGAGACCCTTTCCCTGTTAAACCACTGAACATGTGTTTTCAGTAAGCCATCAGCATTTCCTCGGCAAATAATAAGAACCTTTTTAAAGCTATAATGCCGAGCTTCTTTGCTGAAGCTGCTGCCATGCATACTAAGAAAGGAGAGGTAGGGCGCTCTGCTAGGGGAGCAGCTTTCATTTGTGAAAAGCTTGCTCACAGGAAGGAACGAAGGCTGCAAAAACTCTGCCTTTGAACTAACAAATTTTAAGAGGCTCTTTTTATATTCTGTAAAGTGCTGTAAGGCTTCAGGACCAAAGACAGCACTCTATTCTTAAGACAGCAGAAAAATGTAAATATTAAATTCTTTCATGACAAATTTGATAACCACGAGGAGGAGGAAGAGTAGAAGCTCCGGCTGGCTGCTGCTGCTGAGGGTAATGCTATACCTAGATAAGCACAAGAGCCCTCCTGTGGTTTCCAGCAACTGGTTTGCAGAAGCTTTCCTTCCTCTGACTATGGAAGCAGAACATAGTCATTATGCCTAGTAGGCATCAATAGCCCTCTCCTCCACAAATTTGACCAGTTGTCTTTAAATGACATCCAGGTTGGTGGCCATCACTGCCACTTGAGGGGACAAGTTCCAAAATTTAACTAAAATGTCCTTCCTTTTATCTGTTCTGAATCCCAACACTCAGCTTCGTAGGATGTCCATGAGCTCCAGGAGAGAGGGAGAAAAACTTTTCTGTATACACTTTCTTTATACCATGCATAATTTTTTAAACAATCACGCCACCTTTTCATTGCCTTTTCTTTAAACTAAAAAGCCCCAAACGCTGCAATCTTCCCTCACGGGGGGGGGGTCATTCCATCATCTTACTGGACCATTTTGCTTGCCCTTTTCTGAATGTTTTCCAAGTCCTTTTGGAGGTGAGGTGACCAGAACTTCACACACTATAATAAATGGGGTTGCACCATAGATTTCAATAATGGCATTATGATACTGGCACTTTTATATTCAATCCTTTTCTAATGACCCCTAGACCAGAGAAGGGGAAGGGACACTACAGCCCATCTTCTTCTTGTGGGATGGGTTTGGTAGGTAGGAGAGAATATATTAATTACAATTATCCTTCCAGCCCCCCATAATGTGTGAGAGACTTAAACATTTAGAATATTTGGTTTAGCATTTGCACTTAGAAGCTGAGTGGGGCAGATCTTTAGATTACCACCGCTTGACAGAAAACTACGGCAGAAGCTTAGGAAAGGTTGAAACACCTCGTTATATTTAGCAAGCTGACTCCCCTTCTATAATTACCACGATTGGTGTGTGTGTGTTTTAAAAAATCAAATCACAGACTGTAAAGTAAGTTAAAAATAGAGTTTACTTACTTAAAGTATTGCACACATTTCCAGCAAACAACAGCAACAAAAGCAATGCAGGTAAAAATACTTGTAGGTTACAAAATACATAGCTGACTTCTAAAATGGAATCTGCACTCAGTGAGAGCATAGACATTTATCCATCTCCATTTAAGACATGGTACAGAAAAACAAAGAGAGAGTATGCAACAGAAAGGATAAGGGATTATATCTCTCATTTCTTCCTGCCACTGGAAACAGGGGGAATGACATCCCATAGACCTCTCTGTCCACCAATTGCATTCCTGTTGTCTGAGTCTGCCTGCCTAGAAATTTTCGTTCTGTGGTCATTAGCCCCTAGACTTACTAATTACAAGAATATGTATTGTTAGATTTTGACTGCAAATCTCCTACACTTCTTGCCTGTTGGAGGGCAGAACCCCAGCTCAGCTGCAGCCCTCCCCAACTTTGAGTGGAAGTGTGCTAAACTACTGTGAATAGGGGAAGGTCAGTGAGCAGGTGGCCCAGCAGTGGTGGTGACACTCAAATCCCATAATTATGCCTCCAGCTTCTTCCTATCAAAAGTCTTGTCTTCTTAACTACAGACAGGTTGTGTTATCTTGAGCAGAACTTGGCTGATGTCATGCTCAAGTTCTCTCCTGGTCCCTTAGGTGAGGACTTTTAGTCATATGAGCTGAGCATATGCATCTAGGTCATTGTGATCTTCTGCTAATAGTGTCAGGCTGCACCTGCTTGGGAGGTGGTGTTGCCACAGGAGGTGCTACAGGAGTGTACCTGGCCTCACTGCATGTGGTCTGGGGGGGGGGGGGTTGTAAAAAAGGTCCATGGGGAGGAGCCGGTAGAGGGTGCCCTGACCTTCCTGGAAAGGCGCTCTGTCCCCTTACAGGCCCACCCCAATGGGCGGTTGAGGAACAGAGGCCAAAAGAGGAAAGTTCATCAAGGGTAAGCCACATTTGACCCCAAGGCTAAGACTTGATGCCTGTTGACTCTTTGCACCTGGGTTACTTAAAGGTCACTTTAACTGCAATGTGCATTAGAACTGGTGGAAAAAGCCTGTTGATGAGCAATTCTGCATTATGTGTTGTTGTTGTTTAGTCGTGTCCGACTCTTCGTGAACCCATGGACCATAGCACGCCAGGCACTCCTGTCTTGCACTGCCTCCCGCAGTTTGGTCAAACTCATGTTCGTAGCTTCGAGAACACTGTCCAACCATCTTGTCCTCTGTCGTCCCCTTCTCCTTGTGCCCTCCATCTTTCCCAACATCAGGGTCTTTTCCAAGGATTCTTCTCTTCTCATGAGGTGGCCAAAGTATTGGAGCCTCAGCTTCACGATCTGTCCTTCCAGGGAGCACTCAGGGCTGATTTCCTTAAGAATGGATAGGTTTGATCTTCTAGCAGTCCATGGGACTCTCAAGAGTCTCCTCCAGCACCATAATTCAAAAGCATCAATTCTTCGGCGATCAGCCTTCTTTATGGTCCAGCTCTCACTTCCATACATCACTACTGGGAAAACCATAGCTTTAACTATACGGACCTTTGTCGGCAAGGTGATGTCTCTGCTTTTTAAGATGCTGTCTAGGTTTGTCATTGCTTTTCTCCCAAGAAGCAGGCGTCTTTTAATTTCGTGAATCTGTTTATTTAATTTATATCTAGCCCTTCTTCTCAAATTCCCCCAGTAGGTTGCGGGCAGGGGCCCTAGGATAGTTTGATTGTTCAGCCTTTCTCAGAGAGCCTGTGGCAGATGTTTCTTCCAAGCCATATAGCAGCCATTACTGGGGCAGGAGCAGGGTCTGATCAGGTAAAAGAAAGAGAATAGGAAGAGCAGCTGACATGTTTGCCCTGCAACCTTTCTGAAGAAAAGGGAGGCAAGTGAGGGCAACAGATGAGCCATTTGGGGGGGGGGATCTCATCTGAGCCAGGCCAGGCTCCAAAATAATTCCGATTCTCCACCAGAAAAATGTCGTTTTGCTTCCATGTCACCAACCAGTTGGTCTAGTGCAGGCACTATTTCTTGACACTGAACTCCGATGACATTGTTCTGAGCTTCTCTTCCTGTTGCTGTTTTCTACACCTGATCTGTAGAGGCACTTTCCTCACTTAAGGAATGCAGTCATAATACCAGCCTAGCCAGTGTGTACTGGTGCAGTTCCACTGAGGCTTGGCAGGGTTACTGTGCCTTTAAGTGAAAGTTTCCTTTTTGAGCAGCTATTTAGTTGCTTCTGGTTCTCTCACCTTCCCGAGTGACCAATAATTATGGTTTCGCCAGTCTGTCAGTATTTTGAGGGAAGGATTCAAGGGCACACCATAACTTTTTTGATTGGCATGTTACAGTCGATTAAAGCACTCTTGTCACCATAGCACAACAAATCTACTTTTAAAAAAATCATTTTTTACAGTTTGGAAAATTATGGGGAAATCGTGGGGTGAACAACTCATTGACAGGAATATGTGTAAACCCACCACAAGCAAATCAGGATGAATTTAGGATGATTGTTCATCATTACCAACCTGTAATGAAATCAGAATGAATAGCCAATAAAACTGGATATAGTCTAACTACCACATAAACTTTGCTCAAGCAAATCAGGATGAAGGCTGAATTGGCAGGCCATCTGGTGGAATCCTTGGTCAGTTCCTGATCCTTAGGAGCAAGAAAGGAGAATTTAATTGCTGGTTTCTTCTTTGAAACAAGAGCAATTGCAAATAAAATAACAGGAAGTTGTTCTAGCTGGAGTGAGGAAACCAGTAATTATCTGAAAGCCAAAACTGACTAATTAACTTTCAGCCCAGGAATCACATGGCTAGAAAGGAACAGGAACTAACTAGGTACATTAAAGGGAAGGAGCAAAGAGGAAACTGCTTATCAAAGGGACAGTGAAACAGGACCATAGCAGAATGGGACTTAAGCCCCACAGAAGCATATAAGATCTTACCCATAGAGACAGGCCGTGCTGAGTTTGATGGAGCAAATAGCACTATATCTATGTGTGAATTTGCATTTTAATTCCACTTCCAGCTGAAAGTACTAGCGCAGTACTTCAGCAGCATTCAAGAGCTGTGTGGGCAGCCACATCAAAGCCAAACAAAGGCTGCTCCAGTCACTATGTTTCCAGGGGGTTAAATTCTGATTTATTGCACAGAGCCCCCTTCCATAAAAGTGAGAGTGGAACATACATGGGAGGACAGTTTTGATTGTTTATGGGGAGGGGAGCAGAAAAGAAGCTGCCCCTGAACCAAATCAGCAACATATCCTGCCTGTGTGTTTTGACTGGGTTTTGTTTAGTAATGTGTTTTAGATTTCTTGAGTGCATCTGGACAGGCTTGGGCATCCAGTTGAATTAAATGACAAAACACATGAAATATTCACTAAACTATTGGGATGTTGCCTATGTCTTTAACTTGTGTCCCAGTGAAGCTTACAAGTTGCAAGGAGGTGGCCTTTGTTCTGGGCTGTGTTGCTTCATTGCTTCCATTCTCTCTGTGTGTGTCCTCTACCTGCAGGAAATATTCCCAGCATGTCCTTGAACTGAACTCTCAGAGCTCATAGCAGGGGAAGGGAATCCTGAGCTATATGCTCTAGACTGCACTTCCAGAAGCCCCCTACCTTGCAAAATCTAAGGCGATTCTCTTGCTCTCCAACTGCCCTTGTGGGGCAGTCCTGTGCATCAGCCTCCAGTTCCTCAGATGACCAAGAAATTTGCTTTTTGGAAAAGTGCCTTGCGACTGAGCCAGAAACAGCAATGACACCTCATCTCTGATCCTGTATAGTCTGTGCCAGCCTCAAGGTTCTTGGCAGGAGCACTTGGGTTCTGGTCCCTCCATACAGATGTATTCTTCTGTCATGAGGTAGACTGTCATGTGACATTTAGCAACTATGAGGACCTTTTACCCATCCCAGCATGAGACTGAGAGGATTTGTTTAGCAACTGCCCACCAGCCCACTAGAAGGAACCCAACCCAACCAGGCAAGGTTTATCTTCCTCATTTGCTCTAGAGGGCAGCAAATCTGCAGCACTACCATGGGTCAATCAAGTAAATGAATAAAAATACTTACTGGTAACTAACTGACCGATTGTGTTGCAAAGAACTCAGTTCTGCCTCCACCAAGATAAAGCCTGCCCCCCCCCCATGCCCATGAGCACCACTTCGGGGTATGGGAGGTGAGGAACAGTGGGATAGAATAGGACTTTCAGCCATTTGGTTCTCCTTCACAGGAAGGTCAAAAGTTTGCACAAGGGTGGTAAGAACAGGAGGGTCAATAGTTCGATAGAAAGGGTTTTACTTTTACAAAGGAGAGCAAAGTGCTCAGCCCAGGATGGAACCTGGCAATTAAGGAGGATGGTACTCTCCTTTTGGTTGATTGAAAGATTGTCAGGGGAAGGGAGCGAAAATGTTGTATGTCAAACTAGAAAATAGGGTGTTTACAAAGACAGTCAATGGAACGGAACAAAAGAAGTAAAGCAATGTGGGACAGCTGCATTGCTGTTGAAGAAAGAAGCCAGGAAAAGGTTGAAAAGAGACCCAGAAGCCAAAATGGGGTGTTTTGCCTTGGTTGGAGAACTACTCCGGTCCAGGTCTAGTTTTATCTCTGTTTATTTGTACTAGGGCTGGCCTACCCATGAGGCAAGCTGAAGCAACTACTGTACCTCAGGCAGCAGAAACCCCCAAGTGGGTACCGCCACATGTCACCTGCTCCCCCCCACCCTCATTTCCAGGGATGTGGTGCTGGCATGGTCACCAATTTCCGGCAGGATTTTGTGAGATCTTGCAGAAATCTCATGAGATCTCCCCGGAACCTGCTGACGCTGCTGCCACTTCATACCGCCATCCCACCACCTAGGTAATGGGTGCTTCAGGGGGGGAGGCAGTGTGTGGTGCAAGGGTGGCAATATGTTTTGCTCCTGTGGTGAACTTCTCAAACTGTAACATTAGGTTTCTCTTTTTAAAAGCATCTTGTCCAAAACAGTTGCCCAGGCACACTGAGTTGCCCCCCCCAACATTGCAAGGGCTCATCGCGCGTATATGATGTTGCACATGTGCCTCTCCTCCCCCCCCCCAACCCAGCCAGGCCAACTTGGCCTGCCACCTGCCACCTCCTGACCTCCAGCTGCCTTACCTTCACTGCATCCCTGGCAGAAGACATGCCAGCACGAAGATGCTTTCAACTGGTGCGGCCCTTGGGGAGCTTGCCAGAGCACACAGGACACGCCAGGGCGAAGATGCTTCCCGCTGGCATGTCCTTTGAGAATAACAGTGGAATGGGGGGGGGGAACTAGGGCCCTCCTTGAAAATATTGGGGGGTCCTGCCCCCCACAACTCTGCATAGATGGCACCAATTTGTTGCCTTATTCAAACCTTCTAGCACTTCAGAAGGAGTGGGAGCTGGTTTGACTGGCTTCCTTCTTGCCTAACCCTAACCTGTCCCTTCTACAGCCCCCCTTTTTTGATGTCACAGGGACAGACTTGCCCTCCCTCTGCTGGCTTACACTGCTAGTGAGCTGCTACTGCTAGTGAGCTGCTGCACCTTTCAAGGCTGTCTGCATAGGTTTTCCCCTGTATTTTGGAACATCTCTCAGTCCGGATAATGCAGATTTAGGACCACCATGTCACCCTACCTGTACACTACAACTAATGTGTGCTTCAGAGGACCTGCTACCAGTAAGACCAATAGTTTAATATGTAGGAGAGATGGGGTCTTCTTGAGAGGAGCCCAACAGTTATGGAGCCCTCTTCTGAATGGCTTGCCCTTGGCCCCTTCAGTGCAAAGGACCTTGGAAACTCATCTCTTCATTGCTTCCTTTCCTTAAGGGTGTTATTCTGAGCAAGTAATTGTATAGCCAATGGAACCTTTTATCCTTCCTTTATGTGCATCACTTTGTGAGAGTCTGGTCCTGAAAAGCCACTTATCATAGAATTGTAGAGTTGGAAAGGACCCCCAAGAGTCATCTAGTCCAACCCCCTGCAATACAAATGCTAAGAATGATATCCACCAAATGTCACCCTTCAGGATGAAGAGCTGCAGGTCTCAGTTTCAGGCAGGCTGTGGATGTTCTTTTGTGCCTCTCACAGGAATACACCATTGACATATTCTTCGCCCAGACTTGGTACGACCGGCGCCTTCGCTTCAACAGCACCCTCAAAGCCCTCACCCTCAACACCAATATGGTGAGCCGGATTTGGATCCCAGACACCTTTTTCAGGAACTCTAAGAGGGCTGACTCCCACTGGATCACCACCCCCAACCAGCTGCTCCGGATCTGGAATGATGGGAAAGTCCTCTATACGCTCAGGTAAACCCCTGGCTCCCAGGCAGTCATTCAACAGGGATGAAAGAGTCAGGGGAGAGAAGGGCAGAAAAAATAAGCAAATTCAGAAAGGATTGGGGAGGGGTCACACCACAAGTGGTTTTGTGGTTGTCTCTCCCTGGCTTTCACCTACAAAGAGACCATCCAACTGGCCTCTTCATGCAGAATGGATCCAATTCCATTTGCTTTCAGACTGGATCACAGAGGGAAGGAGACATCCAGCCTTAGAATGAAATAAATGGAACATGAAAGGGACTAGATGTGGGTTTGGTGGCCTCAGGTAGCTGCTGACGCACCCTTTGGGGGGGATGCTAAAATGCTCCAGAGAAGCTCCAGAAGTATTGATGTTCATACAAGGTTAGTTGTGCTTCTGCAGCAGCTATCAAACCAGTATTCCCCATCCCCTTCTCCTCTCCAGGTTGACCATTGAAGCTGAATGCCTCCTCCAGCTGCAGAACTTCCCAATGGATACCCACTCCTGCCCTCTGGTCTTCTCCAGCTGTGAGTACCGGTTGCATAGATGTCATGACAGGGTCATGGGACTGAAGGGTAGGGCAAAAAGATGCTAAACCTGCCCCACAAAAGAGGCTGTGCATGGATCTAGAACACTCCAAATATTGTTGTTGCAGAGCTTGCATGCCACCTCCAATCTCTGCTGAGCAGTGCTCAATAATCCAGGGCATTCCATGTGCTCATCCAGGGTTGGGTTTCCATTGAGAATCAAGACACACTGGAGGCTGTTGTGTCTAAGAAATGGGGGTCCCAGAAGACCACAAGCTTAACATGAGTCAACAGTGTGATACAGCAGCAAAAAAAGTCAATGTTATTCTAGGCAACATCAACAGAAGTCTAGTGTCCAGGTCAAGGGACATGACAGCACCACTCTATTCTGCCTAGGTTAGACCACACCTGGAATACTGTGTCCAGTTCTGGGTGCCATAATTTAAGAAGGATGTTGACAAGCTAGAATGTATGCTGAGGAGGGTGACCAAGATGATCAAGGGTCTGGAAACCAAGCCTTATGTGGAGTGGTTAAGGGAGCTGTGTATATTTAGCTTGGATAAGAGGAGACAGAGAGAAGATATGATAGCCATCTTCAAATATTTAAAGAGCTGCTACATGGAAGATGAAATAAGGTTGTTTTCTCCTACTCAGGAGGGTAGGACCCAAACCAATGCATTCAAGTTACAAGAAAGGATTTTCCAATTAACCATCAGGAAGAACTTTCTGACAGCAAGAACGGACTCCCTTGGGAGGTGGTGAACTCTCCTTCCTTGGAGGTTTTAAGCAGAGGTTTTAAGCAGAGGTTAGATGACCATCTGTCATGGATGCTTTAGTTGAGATTCCTGCATTGCAGGGGGCAGGACTAGATGACCCTTGCGGTCCCTTCCAACTCTACCATTCTATGATTAGGTTGCGCCTTTTGGCCTGACCCAGCAGGCTCTTCTTATGTTCTTCTTCAGATCCCTGTAAATTCTGTGTGGGCGCAATCCTCACAGCAGCCTCCCTCCCTCGCAGTGGCTCACGGAGTCCTTTTCTTTGTAGATTGAGGCAATGACAGCTTGCTCTCTCTCTTCTCTGTCTCTCTCACAGAGGCCATAATGTGCTTCCAAACATACAAAGCCCCTTTCAGCCCATAGACTCAGATTCTGATTTAGTGGTTCTGAGTATGGATGGGAGCCAAAGAGGATGCCATCATGCTGCCCATTCCTTCCCTCCCTCCCTGCCTTTTCAATGGGACAGTCTCCTTCCAAACCCCCTCCCGCTCCTGCTCCCCACCTTCAGCCTGTTCATTTGTTTGCTTTCTGGCTGGTGCTGCTGCTGTTTCCTGGACTTCACCAGCCCTTCAGCCTGCCACCGCCTGTCATGTCACTGCCACAGATCCTGTGCACAGCCTCCTCCCTCTCCCTGTTGCCCACCCACGTGGCTCTGAGCAGTCCCTCCCAGCCTGTCCCCATCTCCTCTGCATCTTAGCTAATTAACAGTACACGCCACGCATGCCTGGCAATTAATTATAAACATAGTTTAGCTATGCTACGAGGTATCTCCCACCGCCCCGGGAGGATTTATCATATATAGGCATCAAGATCGCTGCTTCGAAACAGTTTTGACGTTTCAATTTGCAGAGAAAACCAGGATGCTAGAGACAGCTGCAGCTGGCAGCTCGCTGGAGTCCCCATTTCTGCTCTGCCTGCCTCCTCTGCCACATCCTCACTTCCTAAACACAGGGAGATGCAGGGAGTACCGGGAAGGGGGGAGGGGAGGGTTTCACATGCAGAAACTCTACAGATGGGCCCCAGTGGTGGCCCTCTGCAAACCCCACCTCATAGCTTCTCATGTGGCCCTGATGCGTGACTGGAACCTTATAGAAACTCATTTCCACTCCGATAGTGAGACTGCTGGGGGAGGGGATGTTCTTTCTGCCTGTGGAGGGACTCAGAAATTGAGAGTCTTCCCTAAATACATCTGTGCTCCTGCTGTGTGGAAGCTCCATTCCCCTTCAGATTTAGACCCGTGTGTGAGGGGGGAGGGATCGGTCAGGGAGTCACCTGCAAAAGATGAGCAGTAAGAAAACTGTGTCTGAATCAATCCCCAAATCAGCCTTCACCCAGGAATTACAAGTGGAGTGGTGATGGATGCTGTTTTATAAGAACCTGCGCTGTCAAGTCCCCTGAGGCCATCCAGAATAAGACTAGTGGCCTGTTCAGGTTAGAGGGCATAGAGGGCACACATGGGTCACAACACATTTCCAAAAATGTGCTAGAATTAGCACAGAAATAGATTGGCTTGCAAAGTCTTTGCTCTGTCACAGCCAGCAGGGTGTCAGCTTAGACTAGCACTACTGGAAAGTTTTGCATGGCCACTGCTGATCAAACAGGGTCCCAAGTCCCAGCTGCTGTCGTGTCCTTTCATTCCAAGCCAAAGGGTCAGCTAAACACCTGTCTCTGGCCAGTGATGTTCCAGAAAGGGCAAACACGGCTTCAAAGCCATCTCTCTCTCTCTCCTTCTCCCTCCCTCCCACCTTCTCTTCCTTGAGAGAAAGACCACAACACGCCAACATTCCTCTTTCCGAGCAGCCCTTGCATCTCTGTCATATTTCTGGTAGTAAACAAGTATAAAATCCCAGCAGCATAAGACCTGTTTGGATCTTACCAGGTGCTGAGAGGATGATGGGGAAGGCCTCCTGGTCAGAGGATATATGGCAGGCACCCCCAAACTACGGCCCCCCAGATGTTTTGGCCTACAACTCCCATCATCCCTAGCTAACAGGACCAGTGGTCAGGGAAGATGGGAATTGTAGTCCAAAACATCTGGAGAGCTGCAGTTTGGGGAGGCCTGATATATGGGCTCGACCCTTTGCATCTCTTGCTTGCCTGACAAGTGTGAACAGGTCATGAGTCCCTTCAAGCTGAGGGGGGTAGGGTGTCATGGCTGAGGGGCAGATTGCATGTCTTGCCCACAGGCTGTGTCCCAGTTGAGGGACCTTGGGTAGCAGCATGGCTGGTAGTTATTATTCTCCAGCAGTCGGAGGAGACAAAGCTGAGCCAGGCACCCAAAGCATTTGCAGCCTGAGGGAAGGGGCTTGTGCCCCAGTCCCTGGGCAGAGGGAGGGCTGTAGTTCCATTAAAAATTAAAAAAAGGACAACACTGATTGAGGAAATAAATCAAAGTGCTCTGCAGGATCCTGCCCGTTTCAAATGTGGGGAGCTAACAGCCACTGTGTCGTCCTGCTGCTTTATCTCCAAGCCCTTTTGGGATTGGCAGCTTCCATCCTCCTCAACCACAACCATTGTTGTTCCTGGGGGGCTTCGAGAGGTTGCTAGTGGTTGGATAGGAAGCTAAGGAGACATGAAAAGATGGTCCCACACTCACACATGACGGTGCCACATGCTTAGCTTGAACCCTGGTCTTCCAGGTCCTAGTCCAATACCCTAACCAGTACGCCACCACTTATGCTGCCTCCTCAGAAGCAAAGGTGAAAATAAGGTGCCTGGGCTAGTTAGGGGCATGGGCGCCTCCCCATACCACTCTCCAAATGCCCCGGTGGGGGCACCCTGAGGAGGAGCAACTGGGACATTTTTCAAGGATATCTGCCCAGGGAGGAATGGTAAAGAGGAAACCACCACCCAAAGCAGCAGTGGGAGAGGTGTGTGCATGTGTGCATGCTTGGCTCTGTGGTTCAGCACCTGCTTGGCATGCAGAAGGTCCTGGGTTCAATCCCTGGCAGCATCACCACTGAGGAACACCTGGGATGCCATGAGCTGCTGAGGGGAGCCTCTCTCTGTGCTTGGTGGACAAACAGCCTGAATCAGAACATAAGGCACTTTCTTACATTTGTATACTGCATTTCCCTCATCAAGGGTGGGGGCTCCCAGGTGGTCTCCCAGGTGGTCTCCCATACAAAACATTGACCAGGCTACTTGCAGGCTGCATAAGGCAGAATCTTAGGATCCCCATGGTCCCAATTTCCTCAGTCAATGTCCACAAACTTTATTTATCATAAGTTCAACAGGGAAGTTTATTATTTTTTAAAAGGCTCACTTAGCCACCCTAAGAGAAATACAGTGGTGCCTCGCAAGATGAATTTAATTCGTTTTGCGAAAAATTCGTCTAGCAAATCCCATAGGAATGCATTGGAATTTTTATTTTATTTTATTTTTGCCCATAGGAACGCATTAATTGAATTTCAATGCGTTCCTATGGGAAACCGCGATTTGCTAGACGAATTTTTCACAAAATGAATTCGTCTTGCGAGGCAACCTCCGATCGCAAAACCCATTCGTCTAGCGAAAAATTCGTCTAGCAGGGCATTCGTCTAGCGAGGTAGCACTGTACAAGATAAAACATTACCCAGCAAAGTGATTTATTTATTTTTATTATCTTATCAATATTTATCTTATTTATTTACCTATCTCATAAAACCTATATACCATGTGAATTGAAAGAAAAACCTCAACGTAGTTTACAAAAAGAATAAAACAATTATCCAAAAAAAAAACACAACAGTTGAAAACAGCCGTTTAAATGTTCAGATAATAATTAAAATATGTAATAAGCTAAAAATAGATTAAAATGTATGTAAACATGTGTAGGCTTTTCTAAAAAAAAACATTTCTAACAGGTGCTTAAAAGGGTATAGGGAAGGCAACTGCTTGGTGTCAATAGGCAGGGAGTTCCAAAGTGTGGGTTCTGCCACACTAAAAAATTGATTCTTCCCAAATGCAGAATGGGTATTGTGTGGCACCTGTACCATGGCCAGTTCTACAGATCAAAGTGGGTTGAGTTGTATAAAAATGTATATAAATATTGAATTAATGCAGCAATAATTTAAGATGTGGGGCTGAACAGTTTGCTAAGTTACTATTTAGCAAATGGATGCACACAGTCAAAATCATTAAAAAAATTGTACAGAGGTATAATGAAAGATTTGTAATCAGTCTAATAACAATATAAAATATTATGAAATTATTAGCAGTCAAAAAGCACGGGGGGCCCAATGAAAGGACGTCTGAGAGTAACAGCCATACTTTTAAGAGAGGCAGTCTGATCACATTCAGGACCACAAACAGCTTCTGACAAAGGCTGAGTCTTTGAGCTATTTTTAATTTGGCAAAATCTACACTGCCAACATGGGCTGCCACGCGTCTGGATTTCTCTGAACATTTCAACAATTCTCACCAGGTCACTGTTTACAAGGGCCGAATACCAACTGTGTCCGGGAAATTCCAGACATATGACAACCTTTGATCTACCTAATTTGCCTCTTGTTAGGAAGGGAGGTTGCCAGCTCCCACCAGGCAACTCATGGCCTCCTGACCCCCTCTGTTGCCCTGAAAATAATGTGAAGCAAAAAAGGAAACAATCTATCTCAGTATTGTCTACACTGACTAGTAGCAATGGTACTCCAGGGTTTCAAGAAAGGAGTCCTTTGCAACCCTACCTGGAGATGCTGCTGTGGATTGAACCTGGGACCTTCTGCATGAAAGAGAGGTGTTCTACCAGTGAGCTACATGGATGCTTCCCTGGTGAGGAGATGCAATCAGGAACCTTCCACAGATGGGCAGGTTGGTTAAAGAGAGTCCTTGCACATCTTCCTTGGATAGCAGTTCTTCTGAGCCAGCCCAGTGGGCACTTCACATATCTCCTGGGGGACAGAATGCAAAGCCCCTTTGATTAAGTTGCCCCAACAGGAGGGAGGAGCTGTGAGGTGGTTTGCAAGAGAATCCACCTTACATGGGCCTTGACCTTCCTGCCTGTGTCTGCTCTGCTCCTTCCAGATGGCTACCCACGAGAGGAGATCATCTACCGCTGGAGAAAGTACTCTATTGAAGTCTCTGACCAGCGAACTTGGAGGCTCTACCAGTTTGACTTCACAGGTCTGAGGAACACATCTGAGGTGCTCAGGACAGGTGCTGGTAAGACATTTGTCCCACAGGAGTTAGGCACATTGTAGGAGGTGGCTTTTTCACATGAAAAACAAGTGAATAGTTTGGAGACAGGAGGGCTGGGAGGGCAGGAGAAGGCGGGAGTGGAGGGTGTAGAGGCAGCCTCTCTCTGTGCCCCCCCCAGTTCTCTGACTGAGAGCCCCACAGAAGCTGTAGCTGCTTCCTTTTCTTTCCCCTGCTCCCAAAAGCAGGCACCAGGCTGTCCTTAGGGCACCACCACACCTTCCTTCAGAGCTTCCCCTCCACTCAGGCACAGGACCTCTTTGGGTTCTCTGGAGTTCTGTTTAATACGTCCAGTGCCCTGGAAGCCCCCTTGCAGTTCCTGAGCACATTACTGAGCACATTCAAAACTCCTACAAGCGAAATTGGAAAAGGAAATATTTATGCTAAAATCATGCATTGATTAATCCATACTCTTAATCCATTTATGATTGGCAGACTGCAAATGGGGATTTTTATTGCTTGGAGAAAGAAGGTTTTAATTGGAGCCATTCTCTCTGGCAGGCCTAAAAGAGAAGCGTTCCTTCTTCCTGGAAGATGGCTGCCTTAATCATGCATTTTCCCAGCTAGTTGAATTTGGTTGCTGGAGGCTGACCTCCGTGACTGAAAATTTTAAGAATGTCTCCAGTGTTGTCCAATATGTTGTAATATTTGGCTAAAAGAAACCAAGGTTATTCAGTTAATAAACTGAATTTTTTTTCTCCAAGGGGCAATTATCCACCTGGCCTTCCTTTCACAAAGCAATCAAGTACCCCTCCTCATATATGCACATATATGGCACATTGTAAGCACACATAGATCATCACACAGACCAGACTGTAGGGGGGGGGCAGGACTGAACTCTGGTCTTCCTCCTGGTCTCTTATTCTGGACCCTCATGTCAGCCACACCCAGAGTTCTCACAGACATGTTTCCTACAAAGTGGTGAGCAAAAGGATTTAGGAGCCAAGGAGGAAAATGGAGCAGGTGCAGCTCCAGTGGTGAAGGTAGTTCCAGACATTGTTGAGCATTGCTGCAGAAGCACAGCCTCCCCCTTGGGAAGGGACTATGTCTGGCAGAACACCTGCTTGGCATGCAGAAGATCCCAGTTTCAGTCTCATGCTTGGCATCTCCAGGTAGTGCTAAGAAACATTCACTGCCTGAAATCCTGAGGGGCCATTGCTGCCAGTAAGCATAGATCAGGCATGGGCAAACTTGGCCCTCCAGATGTTTTGGGACTACAACTCCCACCATCCCTAGCTAACAGGACCAGTGGGTCAGAGATGATGGGAATTGTAGCCCCAAAACATATTGAGGGCCAAGTTTGCCCATGCCTGGCATAGACAATACTAAGCTGGATGGACCAAGGGTCAGATTAGGTATTGGGCCATTTCCTGTGTTACGTCAACTGAAAATACAATTATCAGACCATGTGTGGTGTCTTTAGATGGCCTCTCAAGCCGGAAGCCGTGACTTCTGCAGCAGCCCAGCATAAAATCAAGGCATGCAGAGGTGGCAATGTGATTTGCAGAGTGGCCTGTTCTTCTGACCTGCCCGCCTCTCTGTGGCCTTCTCTAGGGGAGTACATAGTCATGACCGTCTCCTTTGACCTGAGCAGGCGGATGGGGTACTTTGCCATCCAGACCTACATCCCTTGTATCCTGACGGTGGTCCTTTCCTGGGTCTCCTTCTGGATCAAGAGAGACTCTACACCAGCCAGAACATCTCTGGGTAAGGAAGGCATTGCCCTCAGCTCTGGTTAACGCCTGCAGCACCAAAGTACAGTGGTTATCCCATCTCGGTGGGATGACTAAACCAGGCAGCATGGAGTGATGGAGCAAGAAGGGTAGTTCACTCAAAACTGAGAGGGAGGAAATTAAGCAAGCTGGAGGGAAGCTGAGGGAATTAGAGTGACTCTTGTGAGGAGGGGAAGACCCTTGCAGGGGAGGGCTGTGGCCCAAAGGCAAAGAGGTCCAACACCACTGGTGTTGTTGGCAGTTGTCTGTCTCAAGAGACAATGAATCATAGAATCATAGAGTTGGAAGAGACTGCAAGGGCCATCCAGTCCAACCCCCTGCCAAGCAGGAAACACCATCAAAGCATTCTTGACGTATGCCTGTCAAGCCTCTGCTTAAAGACCTCCAAAGAAGGAGACTCCACCACACTCCTTGGTAGCAAATTCACTGCCTAACAGCTCTTACTGTCAGGAAGTTCTTCCTAATGTTTAGGTGGAATCTTCTTTCTTGTAGTTTGAACCCATTGCTCCGTGTCCGCTTCTCTGGAGCAGCAGAAAACAACCTTCCTCCCTCCTCTATATGACATCCTTTTATATATTTGAACATGGCTATCATATCACCCCTTAACCTTCTCTTCTCCAGGCTAAACATACCCAGCTCCCTAAGCCGTTCCTCATAAGGCATCGTTTCCAGGCCTTTGACCATTTTGGTTGCCCTCTTCTGGACACGTTCCAGCTTGTCAGTATCCTTCTTGAACTGTGGTGCCCAGAACTGGACACAGTACTCCAGGTGAGGTCTGACCAGAGCAGAATACAGTGGAATATATCGTTAGGGGTGAAACTGCTGTGTTAGCAGCACCTCACCGGTGGTCCAAAGGAAAGGAAAGCTATATGTTTGGCACCAACTCAGCCACAGGAGTTGCCTGAAGGAGGCATACAAGGCGCAATACAACTGCCTTAGGGAATCCACTCCTGATTTGTGTATGTTTTACTCCTTAGCCTTTTCTTCTTCCAAATATGACCCACAAGGTAGCAGGTATGGATTGTTCATCAGGGTTTACTCTTGAAGCCTTTCTCATGAATGAGTATAGCTGCAAGGCAGTGGAGGTATAGAATCAAAGTTTTCCTTTTCTTAGATGGGCTACCTTCCCAGGTTGATGAGCCCCATCTGCTCCTCACTTCTACAGCATGTGCAGAAACTGCCTTCTTCAACTGCCAGTTGAAACCATTTTCCATGGTGTGCCCATTGTCACATTCTGACAGCTTCTAGGAGCCACAGTTGAGAGCTGAGTGCAGGGTGGGAACCAAAGGTGGACAAATGTCCCCAAAAGGAGCATAACTACCCCTCTCCTAAAACCCCACACATTCCATAAACTCAAGTGTAAATATGTATAATTAAACCATATTTCTTAAAGAGACTTCAACCTCCACTGTGTCTTGATTCTCAACAGAAACACATCTCTGGGTGAGCACCTGGAACCCCCTGGGATCTCATGCAGTGCTTGGCAGAGATTGGGGTTGCGTGCAACCTTTGCAACAATAATAATCTACTTGGTGATTGCGGGTGATGTTCCAGTTCCATGCACACCCTCTTTTGTGGGGCAGGTTTAGGGTACTTGGGGATCTTCTTGACCCAGCCCCAGGTCCTGTCATGGCATCTATGCAACTGGTAGTCACAGCTGGAGAAGACTAGGGGACAAGTTCTGGAGCTGGAGGTGAGGGATCTTTGAACAAAGGCAGAGCTCGTGGCTCCAGGCAGGCTATTTTTCCTACCAGAGAGTTGGTTCTTCCCCTGCCTCTGCACCCTTGTCTCTCTGCACTCCCTCCTGCCCTGCAACATGCCAAATTATTGTTCTGTGCATGATAGGATCTCTGGACGCCCCCTCCTTTGCCCACCAGGGGGGGAAATGCCAAGTTTCTTGTTCCTTGGGAGGAACAAACCCATCTCCACCGACAATTTCAACCATGGCCTAAAGCAGCTCCTTGTCTCAATCTCATTAGAATTCTCTGCATCCTGAGTCTTGTTTGGCTTTTAAGACAATTAAGGATGCTTTTCAAACATGGTATTTTAATGGCAAATATTTTGGGTGGGTGGGTGGGGGTGGGGGCCTAAATTAAACATAATCTAAAATGGGTGTGGATGGTGGGGGGGGAAGAGAATTAGGAAGAATATATATTTGATTTTATTAGTAGTAGCATTGAAAAACAAATCCATGAGGATTTCATACACCTCCACAGCAACTGTGCTGACCCCCCTTCCAGCCCCGTCCCCAGAAGCCTGTGAAGCCAAGCCCCAATGCCCACGGTCTCCCATGGCTCACTCACTCCACTTTGTGGCCATAGGCATGTTAGATCAGGCATCCCCAAACTTCAGCCCTCCAGATGTTTTGGACTACAATTCCCATCATCCCTGACCATTGGTCCTCTTAGCTAGGGATCATGGGAGTTGTAGGCCAAAACATCTGGAGGGCCGCAGTTTGGGGGTGCCTGTGTTAGATATAGTGCCAAAGGAAGATCTCTGATCTGACCCTTGTGTAGAAATAATTTTTCTTCAGCTCAAGAAATATTTTTTAAAGCTTTACTTGCAGAGCATGGTATTAAATATTACAAAGTAACAAAAAGATACATTGCAAAAAAAAACAAGCACTGAGTTTCATTCTTACAAACCTTGATCACGCTAATCCTAGGGTGAGGTTTTAAACGCCTTTACTAAAATGCAGTAAAGGTGGCAGGGACGCAGGTGGCGCTGTGGGTTAAACCACAGAGCCTAGGGCTTGCTGATCAGAAGGTCGGCGGTTTGAATCCCTGCGACGGGGTGAGCTCCCGTTGCTCAGTCCCAGCTCCTCCCAACCTAGCAGTTTGAAAGCACGTCAAAGTGCAAGTAGATAAATAGGGACCACTACAGCAGGAAGGTAAACGGCGTTTCCGTGTGCTGCTCTGGTTCGCCAGAAGCGGCTTTGTCATGCTGGCCACATGACCTGGAAGCTGTACGCCGGCTCCCTCGGCCAATAATGTGAGATGAGCGCGCAACCCCAGAGTCAGTCACGACTGGACCTAATGGTCAGGGGTCCCATTACCTTTACCTTTACTAAAATGTAGCTTTCTGCTAAAGTCAACATACTGTGTTTCTATTCTTTCCTGCATGCTGGTAGCAGCCTACCTGCATCTTTGTGTTGCAGTGGCCTCATTTACATATATACAGGTGGCAACCATTTTGGGGGGGTGTTCTGTTCCTGGCCCCCACGCACGTTGGTGGAGTGCTTATAAGCATTACACCCTGTTCCTCTCCCGTTCTGCCCTCTTGCAGGTCCAAAAGGCAATTGCGCATCAGTTGGATGTGCCTAAAATGGCCACCACTTGTACACATACAGGGAAGTACTCAAATTACAGCTTGTCTGTTGAGTGGCAAACCTAATACAGTGGAACCTCATGTTACATGCCGTCCTCCTTACGAATGCTTCAGGTAACCCAGAAGTAGATGCCCCTTGTTGCGAACTTTTTCCTGGGATGTGAGCAGAAGTTGCGCGCCAGTGCCGCGGCAGCAGCAGGAGGCCCCATTAGTGAAAGCGCGCCTTAGGTTAAGAATGGTTTTGGGTTAAGAACAGACCTCCAGAACAAATTAAGTTTGTAAATGGAGGTACCACTGTATTCCTGATCTAGTCACAAGGCTTAGTCACTAGGTAGCCCACCACACCAAGTGGAAAAATTACTAGCTATATGCCTAGAGCTTCTTTTACAACAACTTGAATACAATGCAATTAAATACAACATTTTATATGCAATTAAACTTATACCTTCAACAAGGCGTCCAGCAACTTCACCCAGGTGTTCTCCTATTCCCAGGAATCACCACCGTGCTCACCATGACTACCTTGAGCACCATCTCCCGCAAGCACCTGCCCCGGGTCTCGTACATCACTGCCATGGACCTCTTTGTCTCAGTGTGCTTCATCTTCGTCTTTGCAGCCCTCATGGAGTATGCCACCCTCAACTACCTGGCAGGAAACAAGAAGCCAACACAGCATAGCAGCAGGAAGCCCAGACTGGTGAGATGGATGGTGAGGTGACACTGCCTGGCAGAGCTTGGTGCCTCACCCAGGGTCCCTCCAAAGGATCCAGGCAAGGGAAGGTGCCAGCAGAGGGAGGACTCTGATGAGGGACCCCTCCAGGGTGGCATTTTGCTGCAGCCGGTATGTTTTCTGCAACATGCTCTTGATGCAATAAATAGCACATAATGGTGGATTTATTCTGCCTTATCAGTAGCTCTGTGGTACTACCCTGATGCTACCACGTTATTGCTGTCCAGAGGGAAAAGCCAGAGAAAAATAAACCAGAGCATTTTGTAGTATAACAGAGTTATGAGGTTTCAAGCAGCAAATTAAGGGAGATGTGATGACTGGAAGTGAAGCATTGTGACTGCCCTGAAGCTTTTTGCAGCTGCAAATAGTATTCTATTGTGCTCTTGATGTTTTTGGGGTGTGCAACCACCCCAATGGCATCAACAGCACAAAGTCATCAGGAATTTGCATTAAAAATGATGTGGGGTGAGGTGGGGGGCTCCTCACTCCAGATGATCCTTTGGGGACTGCAAATCTTGTCCCAGAAAGCAGTTGGGCTAATTGGGTGGGGAGGGCATCAAGCTGGTCTGTTCCCCCTCTGAAAGTTGTGCCAGAGGGATAGAGAAAAGGACATCCCTGAGCTGTGCCTGCTGGCACCTTCCAAGCCAGCACTTGATTGCCAGTTCTAGAAGGTTGAGCAGGAGGGGGGGAGCCCCTGTGCCCCTTCTCTGCTTCTCTCATTTGCTCCTTCTCCTTCTCCAGGCAGCCAGTCATGCCCACCTGGTGATGCCCTCCTACACTGCCATCAACATCAACAGCCTGGTGCACTGGCCCCCTGAAGTCGAGGGCAACAGTGAAGAGGTGGAGAGCGAAGACCTGGAGCCCCCCTGCTTGGAAGGGAAGGAGTGTCAGAGGTTCTTCTGCTGCATTGAGGACTGTCAGAAGGGCACCTGGCGGGAGGGCAGAATCCGCATCCACATTTCCCGTCTGGACTCCTACTCCCGGGTTTTCTTCCCCACAGCCTTCCTGCTGTTCAACATTGTGTACTGGATTGCTTATCTCTATCTCTGAGTTGTCTCCATTAAAAGGTCTGCACAAAAGGAGGACTTTGAAGTTCGCCTCTCCTTTCCTCCTCACTTGCCAAAGCTAGGATTGCAGGGTGCAGCTGCCAGCCAAGAGGAGGGACTGCCCCCCCTCCAGTCTGAAGAAAGAGTTGCTGCCCCTGGAGACTGTAAGGCTTCCCTCTTGACCCATGTTGGCTAGGACAAATAGGGGTTTGGGGTTGCTGCAGTGGCCAGGGAGGCTTTCTATGTAGACCTGACACATTTAAAATGCTTTTGTCTGTAATATTCAGTTGAGAAAAAGCATTGGTGTCCCCTCACTCACCCTACTGCATATCCTCTGAATTCCATCACCACTCCCCCCCCTGTAGTTTATTACAATGGCTGTTCTCTGTCTCCATGGCCAGAGGCTGAACAGCTCTAAATTCCAGTTGCTGAAAATCACAAAGGCGAGAGGGCTCTGGTGCTCAGGTCCTGCTGGCAAGCTCCTTCCCTTTTGAGAAATCTGGCTGGCTACTGTGAGAAGAGGATACTACCCTAAGGTGGGCCATTGGCTTGATCCCCTAGGGATCATCTTATGTGTGGGATGTTTAAAAGGTTGTCAAACCAACAATTCATGTTTTGCTAGAGAGGCACATAATAGGAGCTGAAGCTCACAGAGTTTTCCTGTAATCTTGCTAGAGAGAACTCTGTGAGAGATGCTCCCACTGTGCCCTGACAGGGGGAGGGTGTAGCTGTATATATTCTCCTGCCTGCCTTGGCAGACTCTCCTTATTCTCTGTCATCTCTTTCTGCTGTGTCAGCAATGTGAGAACATCTGCCAAGTCTGAGCCATTTTAAGCTAGACACCATTTTAAGCTAGACTTAAGTATGTCTTTGTAACTGAATTACCATTTAAAGCCTGCCTGAACAAAGCTGCTGTATCTGTTACACTTCAACAAGTATTCTCAGTGAGTAAATGTTATTTTTACCTTTTACAAGACTGTTTGTGTGATTATTGTTTTAAGAGGGAGTAAAGGGGGAAACTCCAGGAAAATCCAGTCTGCCTTAAAGCATCCTGGATTAGTTGAATGAAAAGGCTAAAATTAGCCTAAGAGACCATTTTAAGCTGCAATGGGATAACACTGCTGAACTCACAAACATGAGGGAGGAGGGATAATATCTAATAAATATATCATCTCCTAGCATCTATTCACATCCCAATATTATGTTCTTGTTTATTGTTGTTGATTAGTCGTTTAGTCATGTCCAACTCTTCATGACCCCATGGACCAGAGCAGGGCCGTCTTAAGCATATGTAGCGCCCCGGCGCCATGGTGTGAAAATCCCTCCGGCGGCCCCCCCCCCGTCTCCCAGTGCTTGTTGTGTGGCTGCCGCAGGCGCCGCAGCGCGGCGCCCACCTGGCGGCCCGGCGCCCAGCGCCACCCAGCCTTGCCGTAGGGCCGGCCCTGGACCAGAGCACGCCAGGCACTCCTGTCTTCCACTGCCTCCCGCATATGTTCTTATAGGTAGCTGGAAATGTAACGTGCTGGATGCAAGCAGCCAGCTTTCCCATCAAAGTTGGTGCTTTCAGCAACAGCCATTTCACACAAATCTGCTAAACAGAATGAGGGGAGGTGGTGGGAGGGGACCTTTCTACTTCATCCCCCACTCCCCTTGCAGGTCAAATAAATGGACATGGGGCAGTCAATGCAGCCCTCACCAGAACTGGAAAATGCATGGCTCAGTGAAAAGCACAGAGCATCTCCCTGAAGAACAGGATCCTGAACTGGTGTAAGCCACAGGGAAGGCAGTTGCCCCTGCTGTCAGCCTCACAATCTGTTTCCATTTGCTCAAAGCCTCATCCCATTAATATTTACTCATGATGTAAATTGCAAATAAATGTTTTAAAGAGAACATACTTTACGAGTGAGTGCTACATTAAAGGGCTGTCTCTGGGAGCGATCATGTGGGATGTGGAAAAGACGCTGACAGGGATAGCCAGGCCCTCTTCTCAGAGAGAAAATCCAGGCAGACTGGGAGATGGGCTCTGACATTGTGGAATATGATCCGAATAATGATGTGTCATGTTCAATTCAGTCACAAAACGAGCCTCACAGGGACTCTGGGGAAGCGGGAGGGTGAACCTCCCTACCCTGCAGCAAGCCCAACAATTGGAGAAGGAGCTCCTGGTGGTGAGACCAAGCCAGGATTCAGCTGCAAGGCAGGAGCTACTTGGCCTGTGTGGCTGCATCGAGGACTAGCAGGATGGGGGGGGGGGAGACACCTGTCCTTGGCCTCTAGCTTTGGGAAGGGAGGATTGGTCAATGGCCCTGCGTGGGGGTTTCCCCTCTCCTGCCACATACATAGTGCTGCCCCCTGGACAGGTACTGTTGGCTCTGAGGTTACCCGCAGGCACCTGCTGCCCATGTAGGCCAAGCCAGGATCTCCTGGCCTGGGGAGGGTGGGTTTTGGTGCAAACTGCCTCCCTCTCAATCTCTCTTTGCAAACAAACCCAGGCTTCATGTGCAAAGAATTGATTCACAGGCCTGTTGCCATGTGGATGGTTGACATAAAGAGCACGGTGACAGATAGGTGTTGCCATAGCAGGTATTAGGGAAGAGGGAGGTGGAACCCCCCCCCCGGGCTTTCCTAACATATGACAGAAAGCTACCTCCATGCAGGTCAGAACAGTTTTTTCACTGAGCCCAATATTGCCTGTTGTGGTCACAGGGGAGGCTAAACCCATCAGTGGTGGTGCTTGAGCTATGAAGTTGTTGCTAGGGAATGTTTCTGTGTCACAGGTGGGCTGAAGGTGGGCAGCACTGCGTTGATGCTGCTTTTCACAGCACCTCTGAGTTGGAAGGATTCCCAGAGGTCATTTAGTTCAGTTCCCACAGTGTGTAGCTCAGCAGGCCTCTGCTTGAAGATGGATTAAGGAAGGCCCTCCCTCCAGCAAAGGTAAAAGGTAAAGGACCCCTTGGATGGCTTAGTCCAGCCAAAGGTGATTATCCGATGCGGCACTCATCTCACTTTTCAGCCCTCTTTCTGGTGGAAGCACATTCTCTCTCACACACCTGCCTGTAAACATTTGTCCATGCTCAGTATTCATGGGGAAATGGCCATGGTTAGGGTTGGAGGACAGCAGCAAGTTGTTTTTTTTGTAACTTGTACCTGTCTTCCCACATGCACAAACATGCACCCAACCACAATATTTCAATAAGGGCTTATCCATACTTCCTCTCACCCCACTGCTTTCTCCCGAGGAAAATGGCTCTTTAGCACTCAGTTAGAACAAATGGATTGTCTCTGTATTGACCTTTGCTCTGATTTAGCACTAAAGAGTGGGGTTCCCCCAGCAAAGCAGTGGGGCAAGGGGGAAACCACTCAGACTCATGCCTAGAAAGCACAGAAACTGCTCAGACCCATGATTTCTAGGGATAGGACAAGGGGAATGAGCCTGAAGATGGTTCCATCAGCTTTTTAATCTTTTAGCAGGTTGAACACAAAATCCCTGCTAAAGTGCTGAGCAGCAGGTCTTGCATGCCTTCGAAAGGGCCTACAAGAACTCCCTGGCATGGGCCTGAGAATGTCTGTGCTTTGAGGTGTGTGTGTGTGTGTGTGAGAGAGAGAGAGAGAGAGAGAGAGAGAGCTGTTGAAGCACAGAATGAGAAGGCCAAAATGAATCCAAAATGGGGGAGGGTAATGCAAGGGGAAGCAACCAAAGTAAACTGAATAACTAAAGGGAAATGTGATGCAAACATGAAGTGATGTGAGCAGAATAAGCATTTGTGCTTTATTTCAAGGTGGGGCTGCTGGGAGGACCCTCAATGTTCCCAGTAGAATAAAATGCAGCTCAATGTGTAGAGTGGGAGGGTAGGGGGAAGAGACTTTGAGGCAGAATATAAGGGAGAGGAAATCATGTCAAATTGTGTCTGTCTTTTTATCCTCAGATAATTAAATTTAGGAATATTCTGAACTAGCTGTGGTTGATACACAAGGTGACCTAAATTAGGGGTTGGTTCAGTTGCTGCCAGCACCTTCGTGAAAACTCAGCTGGAGATGTTCTTTGCAATGTCTTTGTTGCCTTTAAGGAAAAGAGAACATCATTAGCATGAGGTGTGAATGTTGGGGGCTCACAGACCAGGCAGCTCTGCAATGTTGGGAAACCTGGGGTGGGGGGTGTCCCATTCCTGCTATTCTGGGATCCTCCTGATGCGCCACAAGAGAGGATGCATGGGTTTGATCTGACAGGAAATCAACTGGGGAAGGAGGTGAGCCAATGTAAATTAATGATTGTCAATAAGAACAAATACAGAGCCCTCTGCTCGATCAGGCCAATGGCTCAACTGGTCCTGCTCTCACAATGACCAACCAGTTCCCCATAATAGGAAACCAGCAAGCGGGACCTAGGCACAAGAGCGAGCCCTCTCCCCTCCTGCAGGTTCCAGCAACTGATATTCAGTAGCACTGCTGCCTCTGAATGTGGAGGCAAAGCATTGCCTGCATGGCTAGTAGCCATTGATAAACCTCTCCTGATAGATCAAATCCTCTTTTGAAGCCATCATTGCCTCCTGTGTTAATGGGCT
The DNA here is from genome assembly GCF_963506605.1 of Zootoca vivipara. NCBI lineage: Eukaryota > Metazoa > Chordata > Lepidosauria > Squamata > Lacertidae > Zootoca > Zootoca vivipara. The sequence continues at coordinate 18,064,358 of NC_083294.1, forward strand.
CCATAGTCATGCATGAAGAATGACTGTCTTTTGTCTGTCCTGAACCTTCCATCCTTCAGCGTCATGTGGAGCCACTTGCTTTGTGTGTGTGACTCAGGGCTCATCCACATTTCCACTTGCCCTGCAACCATAGCTGCCAAGTTTTCGCTTTTCTCACGAGGAAGCCTATTCAGCATAAGGGAAAATCCCTGTAAAAAAGGGATAACTTGGCAGCTATGTCTGCAACCTGCCCCTGGGAAGACCTACTGTTTACCTCTGAATTGAAACAAATGTTAATTGGGTTTTCTCCAGATTGACTTTTGCTTCAATTTAATGTGGTTTTTCAGGGGGGGGGGGAGGCAGAGAAGAGGAAAAACCACTCAAGCCCATGCTTTCTAGGCAGAAAAAAGCAGAAGTATGTACAAGCTCTCAGTGTGGCTCTAGGGCTACTCCAAGTAATTTGTGACATTGAAATGTCTGTGTAAAACGGTAAAGGTAAAGGACCCCAGGATGGTTAAGTCCAGTCAAAGGCAACTATGGGGTGTGGTGTTCATCTCACTTCAGACCAAGGGCGCTGGTATTTGTCCACAGACAGCTTTCCGGGTCATGTGGCCAGCATGACTAAACCGCTTCTGGCACAATGGAACACCATGACAGAAACACAATTTTCCTTACCTACCTATTTATCTACTTGCGCAGGTATGCTTTCGAACCTGCTAGGTTGGCAGGAGCAGGGACAGAGCAATGGGAGCTCACACCATCGTGCAGATTTGAACTGCTGACCTTCTGATCAGCAAGCCCAAGAGGCTCAGTGGTTTAGACCACAGCACCACCCGCTACTGTATTTATATCAACAAGAATGCACAGACTTTGATGAGACTTCTGGGAGAGAGGAATGGTGATTCACTTGTCTCTCTGTTAGCTCCTGCTGACAGAAGATAATTAGATGGTGATTGGTCATAGTCAGACATATAGTCTAGCTATCAAATCACTCTGGAGATAAGGGAGATCTGGAAGTTAACCCCAGAACACCTGGATCAAAGCCATTTTTCTGCTGTCTGCTCCTCACGTCTTAGGAGAAGTCAGGACGAGCTGGCAAGCTGAGGAGTTGTCATCGTACCCAAACGCCATGTATAGGTAAGGAAAAACGGTGCCCTTTCTTTGAAAAACATCTATGGGATATGAAAAGTGTAATGAGACACACACACCCCATCTCCTGGGGGAAATTGACAGTTTGTAAATCTGTAAATACCACCTTCTTCCATTGAGAAAAACAGAAAGGAAACTAAATAAAAAAATTCCTTCAGTAGCACCTTAAAGACCAACTAAGTTTATATTTTGGTATGAGCTTTCGTGTGCATGCACACTTCTTCAGAAAGGAAACTGATTGTTATAGTGCCTAAAACAGAGTGAAAAGCCTGATTTATGGTTGACAAGAAAGATTTAACAGACAGGAGGAACCCCTGTATATGAAAAATCTTTAATCCTTTTTCTGTTGCCTGCCACTATAGAACTGGAAAAAACAACAACTGCAATTACAGTGGCCATCATTAGCCATAGGAAAGAAATATGCTTTGAGATAAGACACAGTTGCAGCTGTGGTTTTAATGCAGAAATATTAAGGTAGTTTCTAATAATATCCAGAACATGAAAGTATCCAGTATGGTAAAGATACTTTTGGATCTCCCAGAGACTGTTGGTATTGTTCAATAGCTGATGACTGAACAATTAAAAATGATCAGATCAATGTTTGATGAAGAAATTGAACCAGAGAGATATGATATGGGAAATGGAAATGGAAATAGGATACACTCAGAGGCTCTAGACCAAACTGATGAAAGTTGACAGGTGATGGTGCTAAAATAGAAATGACTTCCGGACAAGGACTTGGAGGAAAAGGAGAATATAAAGTCACAAATGGAATATTAATTGGATGAGGTACTGATGGAGTTGAGAGGGAAGAAAGCTTGGGGAAAACTTCAGTCTTGGCTTTTCTTCAGTTCTAACAAAGTATTCTGCATATGATCTAGGACAAATTCAGAGAATGATATTATTAAGGTTATGGTACTTTGTCTGGGAAAAAATGGAAAAACGAAAATGGAAGGTCCTAGAGAAGGTCAGGATACTATCGTAAACCCAACAAAAGATGGAAATTCAACAGGAAATGGAATTGAACATTGAACTGGACATGAACTAGTGGATATACTGTATAATGATGAAAAAATATGGAATATTAGTTTAATGTGTGATCAAAGTGGTGAGACTTTAAGATGGATATGGATGGAAGAATTTATTATCATTCAATATGGAGTAATGGTGGTGGGAATTAATGGAGGGAAAGTTACAAGGGGGGAAAAGTTAACATTTATCAATAATAACAGGGAACCTTTCTTGGAGTTTTCATGAGAAAAAGAAATAAATGATTCTGAGACACATTGACTTAAAAAAAAATATTGTTTAACAGAAAGTGGAGAAGATGGATGTTAGCATGGACTGAATGTTTTAAATAATTATATTTTCTTTTTTATGTAATTGGTAGTTGGGAAATTGGAAGTTTTCTTATTCTATTTTCCCCCCTTTTATCTTTTTTATTTTATTATTCTTCCTTCCTTCCTTCCTTCCTTCCTTCCCTCTTTCTTTCTTTCTTTCTTTCTTTCTTTCTTTCTTTCTTTCTTTCTTTCTTTCTTTCTTGTCCAAAGTTAAGGGCCTTTAGTAAGTCCAGAGATTGTATGCTCATGAGTGTGGTTGATGGTTGATGCACTATCCTGGATGAGAGACAGGAAAGGGTTGGTCTCCCAGGCCCAGGGCCAGAGGCTGGGAGAAGAAAGGAAAAGTTCCAGGTGACAGCTGGGAGGAGCTACTGTTCTCTTTGGTGATAAGAGCCAAGAATTACTTTTAAGAGAGGACTCTGCATTTTACTTATTCAATGTGTATTTTTTCTAGTTGTAATTTCCCTGTATTATGGGAAAATCTTAAAATAAAATTCAAAACAGACAAAACAAACAACAAGGAGATTCCGACTAAATATCAGGAAGAACTTTCTGACAGCAAGAGCTGCGTGACAGTGGAACAAACTCCCTTGGTGGACTCTCCTTCATTGGAAGGTTTTAAGCAGAGGTTGGATGGCCATCTGTCATGCATACTTTAGTGGAGATTCCTGCATTGCAGGGGGCTGGACCAGATGACCCTCAGGATGCCTTCCAACTCTACAGTTCTATGATTCTATGGAAAAAAGAATGAAGATGATTCAGACATAAATGATGAATAAAAGATGATGCTGTGAGTGCCCTGTCCCAACTCTGAACTTTGGCAATTGCTTGTGCCATATCCAGACCTTGTTTTCTGCGCAGGAAGACACGTGTGGCAGTTGCTGCTCTGTCCCTTCCTCCTCCCCAATTTGTCTGGGGGGCTTGCGTGTTTAATTCACAAAAGCCAAATCAAAGCTCTGTTGGAGGCTTTGAAGTTGTTGTGAAACGGACGCAGCCCAGTCTGAACTGGCTCTGTTGGTGCCAGATCAGAGCCCTTCACACTGATTTATTCATAAGTCTGTTTGATGGCGCTGTCAACATTGTGGTGCCAAAGAATATCAGAGGCCCAGATTAGTTTTACCCTCACAGCAGCTCTGGGAAATTAGCCGCAGTTGTACCACACAGTGGTGTATTGAGGGCTAGACCTTGGGGCCAACGCTTGCAGTCCACAACCCCAGATGGTCCCCATACCGCCCCCCACCCCACCCCAACAGAGCATTGGAGGATAGTGGGAAACAGGACCTGTATCAGCACCCACCCAATGTGGGCATTCTGGGGCCCGCTGGGGCTTCCTTATTATAGATGCTGGTCAGTCATTGCTACAGATGACGAATGGACCAATGGATTAGATAGAATCTTTTTTCTCCAACAAAACAGTGTCATGCTCTTATTTAACTGCATTTACAATGTAAAACTGCACATGTTCAGAGTATTCCTTCATTTTTCTTGAGGGCTGGCAAACATTTTTGCCTATATTTTGCTCTAACAAATCAGGAATGTGTAAGTGGTTGTAACAAGTGGAATGGCATGCAGGGAGAGGGGGGGGTAAATGTTAATTGTGTGCTTTGCAGCTGGAATAATAATAATATAGGAGATAATTCAAAGGAGAGAGGGCTGTGAGTCCATGGAATCCAGGGTCTACAATTTCCTGGGTATACTGCTGTCCTCACCCCAAGGAAACTAGAAATTATGCGGGGGGGGGGGAAGGCTTGTTGGCCAAGGCCGCTGTGGACACCCAACTTCTTCTGAATGCCACTGAGTGTGTTATCTAAATCTGGATGTGATTTGGGGACACCAGGCACCTGATGAGTGCCAAGTGGGGCAGAATAATTGCACCCCTTCTGTCTTCTTCCATAGGCTGGATCTGCTGATGCTTCTTCCAAATGCATTTACCTTCTCCTCTTTCTGCAGCATCACCTTTCCTGAGCACGAAGTGTGATGCTGATGCTTCAAAAAAGCAAGATGGTTCTGATCAGCTAAGCGGATTTCAGGACCTCTGT